>NC_135493.1:88747936-89081476 GCF_052094955.1 Ictidomys tridecemlineatus
CTTTTCTAGGACTGTTGTTCTGTGAGTCTCCAACTCTGGGCTGAGGCTTCTCCTCCAACTCACCCAAGAGGAACTCTCTTGTTCCCAAGTAGGCAGCACCAAGGAACTCAGAGACAAATGCAAATGGCTGGGACCATCATTGCAGCAGTAGATTTCTGCCTCCCACCCCGAGAGCTCACCTCCTCCAGAGGTCTCAGGCTGGGGCTTCTTAGACTGACTGAGGAAGCCAGGGCACTGATAAGCTGGAGTCTGAAGTTGGTTAGCAGTGGTCTCAGTTGTACACTCTGCCCTGGAAACACAATGACCACAGGAGATTCCATTAGCGATCCCTATGCTACTTTTCATGGAGGCATAGTGACTCTTTCTAGTTTCAAGATTTAACATTCATGATGAGCTCCAGTATTGCCAGAGTTCAACACTGCTGTACTAGGAGTCCAGACTCTAGAACCAACTGATGGCCAGCTGTGCCACTTCTATTAATTTAAGGCATAAGTTGAGTAACTTTTATGAGCCTCTTTTATGTATTGGAGACATATAAGTGAACAAAACCTGATTTCTATTCTCTTTTGGAGCTTATTAATTTTAGTAGGGGAGACAGGAAAAGATAAACATAATAAATAAAGGACAGGACACACTGGAAAGGGCTAAGTGTTACCCGGAAGGAAAAGTAAAAGGATCTCTAGAGATTAACACCCACGTGACTTCAGACAGGTGCTGAGCCACACTGTCCTGCTTTGTCTCTAAAATAAAGCTAATTGTAGCACCACTGCATAGGGCTCCGGTGCAGATTAGTGTGAGAACCGGTCTGGAAGCCTGGCCTTTAATAGGACTCAGTAGTAGTCACTGAATGACTCAATGCCATCAGTCCATCCATGACTCGCTGACCCAAGAGCCAACATACCCCACTGCCGGGGTCACTCAATCCCCAAAGGTGCGCCAACACACGACCCCACAGCCCCGCCATTCCTCCCCATCAAGCCCATCACCATCACCCCTCCCCTTACTTCTCTGCCAAGTCCCAAAACCTCAGTGGCGGATGACAACAGCTTCTGTGAACTAGAGCCTCCCTCCCGGGCGCTCCGAGTACTTCCGCTTCCCGTCACCCCCTGGGAACACGAGTTAGCCGAACTGGGCATGCGTCATAGCTTGGGGGCGGGAGGCGAGGGCGTGGCAACACTGCCAATGGCGCGCTTGGCGCCTGCTAGGGAACGTGGTCCTGAGTGTTCACACTGAGGCCGGAGGGAGCGACTAGAGCTTGCGACCGTATTCCGTAGCGAGTTGTAGGAAAGGCCTGGAGAGAGGAGAGGGGAGCCGACGCCGCGCGGACTTCCCAGCGGCCCTGTTCCCTTCCGCGCCCGGGCAAAAGCCAGTTTTCTATCTGTAGTCCCGCGCTGTTCTATCACCGAAACCACACTTTCGGCTTCCTTTAGCTCCTTTGAATAGGAAGAAGTCACGCTTCTGGAGTCAATAGCAGCAGGAGGGCAAGGCCACGTACAGACCGTGTGGGGCTGTGCGGAGCCAGAACCTGGGTCAGGCTGAGTCCTGGCAGCCCCAGCACAACTTCCCGCTCTGGCGGGAAGTTGCCCGGGAAGAGGGGCTTTGAAGTTGTGCTGCAGGACCAGGAACCTTCTGAAATGAGGGAAGAAATCTAGATGAATCATTCTCCTGTAACATAAATGAAGGTTCCTGGCACCATAGATGTCCTGGAACAATCTGATGTTTACTTTTTTGGGGAAAATACATTGTAAAGTAGCAGAGAACTGTGTGCTCTGGGGGTGCTAGCCAGTGACAAAGTGGCTTTGAGAAAAGTCTTCTGTTGCCTGTCACTTTCTGGGAGAAAAAAGCCAAGTGTGCACTCTGTGCTTGTTATAAATGACTGGTCATTGACATGCCTCCTTGGGTCAGGAATAAAAGAGTCCCAGCCCAGGTACACCTTGAGGTACACCTTTTGTGCTGGAGCTAACACATGCCAGGCACTTTTCATAGATGTGTCAAAGATGATCATGGAATCAATCAGATATTTAATTTCTATTTACATATGTATCTTCCTCCTCATTCTCTTTACCCTCAGCAATTTCCCTCACATTCTCCAGGTATTTTGGATGAATTAGAGCCCAGTTCTGAAAACTCAGTACAGAAATCTCCTGGGAACTAGTTCCGTCTAAGCCATGTGCAGAAGCCCTAGGAAAAGAGCATGTTTTCACTAGGACATGTGAGCAATGAATTATTTCTCACTCTATTTTCTGTGCATATGTCAAGGATGGCCAGGTTTAGAGATACCAACCTATTTATTTTTAGAGGAGAGGTGTCTAAATAACTGTCTTTTCATACATCACTTCCACTAGGCAGAAAATACTTATGTTATTATGACAGTGTCCTGAGGACAGTGGAGAAACCCCAAGCTGCAGAAGCATCTGGTCTGTGGCTCTAGCCAGATTGTCCCCATATCCTGATTCTGCAGGAACAGGTGCTTACACAAAGAGAAGAGTTAATGCTTTGGATAGGGCATAGCATTCAGGAATTAAACACATGAATTAAACACTGTTTGGGCTGTTGGGATCTACTAATCTATTGGAAGAGATGGCGTGGATCCAGTGTTTACTGGGCCTCTTTTCTGCCTCAGCCAAGTACCACCTGCCCTAGACAGCCTGCTGATGTTCCTTTAAACATCTCTAGAACTCCAACCCCAAGAATAGCTCTTGGCAGATACCTGGTAAATGGGACTAGTTTTTGTTATTCTCTCCCCTGCAATATGAAACATGCTGGTACTTTGGCGGGACTTTTCCATATTGTGGGAAATTGCCCTCTCCCTGCACAATTGTGTCTGTGCCTGGCACCATTGTTGCCCTGGATCACCACTTACATCCAGCTGCAAACATTTTTATGCAAAAGTTAAGCTTAAACAGGGAGGATAAAGGGAGTGTGGATAGGAGTAGCAAAAGGCTGTTAAATAGGAGGAATAGATTTTAGTGTTCTAAACCACACTAAAGAGGCTGTTGTGAACTCTGCCTTCCTCAACAAGACTTCTGAGGCACTCTGCTCATCACCAGTCCAGGAAGTGAGAAAGAGTATGGAGGAACATAGATCAGGAATCACCACCAGCTTTCAGAATCACCACAGTTCAGAAAGTCAGGAAGTTGTTTCTACCACCCAGAGGTCATAAAACTGCAGAAAACTATTGCTGATAGCATGAATGTCCCATGGTTCCAAGCTTAGAAAGGAGTTCAGCAGGATGCCATGGAAATTCACATCTACTGAAAAACACTTATTTGCTCTTCCTGTTAGAGCAAAAGTATGGCTTCTACCTCCCTTTACCAAATTTTGTACAGAGAGATTGCATTGACAAGGGAGTATGAGAAGTGTCTCAAGATTTTCAGCTCCTATAATCCAGAGAAGAAGATGGCAGTGGGAATGTTGTGGAATGCCAACAGATAATATTTGGTACATATTTGAGAATCCTGTTCAAATTGAAATATTTGACTCCTTCTTCCAGATTGAATTCAAGGCCAGCAGAAATCTTCAGTGTTATTCCGCAAATGGAGGCATCAGCTGCTGAGGCAAGCAAAACTGGTTTGTGTCATTGTCTTTTTTCTCCAGACCCTAGTCCCCCTAGATATTGAGTCCTAATTTGTGCTCCCCATTCTTCTGATATACACTTGTACACATTTGTCCTTGTAGATGAGCATGTATTTGCACTCACAGATTCACATTTCAGACAGCAAATCCCCTGGTGTCATGGTGAAGCCCTAAACTAATTCATTGGGGACAGGACCTAGGATGCTTCAGATGAATTGGGAGAACTTCCTAGATTCTTCCCAAATGCCATGGAGGTCAGAGACTGAGTTTGCAGTCATAGAAACATCAGGCATGGAGCATCTTCCTGTATGCTGAGCTTGGAGAAAGAGTCCAGGGTTTATTTTGTATGGCTTTGTCAAGAGTATACCCATCAATGGAGAGAAACTGTTTGCCCTCCTGAGGGCCCCATTTACCCAGTGAATATTCAGCAAACATAAGCAAACTATAAAGAAATAAGACTCCCATTTCATGAGTTGGGTTCCTGTTTAAGGAATTCTTGAGTCACTGATTCTGACCTAGAGGAATCTCTTTCCAGAGAAATGAAGCTAAAGAACCTGGATTGAGAAGGGTAACCTATTGACCTTGAGCCACCATTACAGTCTTCTACATCCACGGCAGCTATCATTTGTCAATATATTAGTCTCCCTTTATCTGTGGTTTCACATTCTGTAGTTTCAGTTAACTGTGGTCAACTGTGATTCAAAAATATCAATTGGAAAAATTCCAGAAATAAACAGTTTACAAGTTTTAAATTACATGCTGTTCTGAGTAGCATGTTTGAAATCTTCTACTGTCTGGCTCTATTCTGCCCAGGATGTGAATCATTCCATTTGTCCAGCATATCTGCAGTGTATATGCTACCTACCTGTTAGTCACTTAGTAGCTATCTTGGTTATAAGATCAACAGTTGTAGTATTGCAAGTGCTTATGTTTAAGTAACCCTTATGTTACTTAGTAATGTCCCCAAGACACAAGTGTAGTGATGCTGGCAAAAGAGAAACTGTAAGGTACTTCCTTTAAGTGAAAAGGTGAAAGTTCTTGAATTAATAAAGAAAAAAAATGTATGCTGAATTTGGTAAGATTTATGGTAAAAATGAATCTTCTATCCAATTTGTGCTAGTTGTACTTATCATACCTCAAACTGTAAGAGTTATATCCACAGTGCATAATGAGTCCTTGATTAAGATAGAAAAGGCATTTGATTTGTATGCATTTGTGTAGGGTTTGGTACTATCTGAGGCTTAAGGCATCTTTGGAGGTTTTAAAACATTTCCCCTGTGGATAAGGGGAGACTACTGTAATTGTACTCCATTCAAACTACTGAGGATAATCTTTACTTAAAATCGTCTGATTTTAGATGTTAGTCACATTTCTGCAATACTTAGATTTGTATTTGTTTGAAAAGTGGATACTATAGCCCAGATAAGCTGACATATAAAACTAACCATCACAGTTCACCCCTTGGCACCTTGGCAACATATTACAATTCCTTGAACTATACTTAATCTCCAAATAAGGACAAGAACAAAGTCATACTTCTACCTATCATGATCTAACTCTCCTGCATACAATAAAAAATACACCAATCTTTTCTCTGGAGGAAGATGCAAACTTTTTCTCTGGATGATGCTCACTTTTCTTGATATCCTGTAACTTAATTATAGCCTCAAAGCATTGGAGTGGTGATGTTACTGTGATGTAAAAATTAACTCTTGTTAATATGCTAGATGATCTTTTTGGTACTGGGTAATGAACCCAGGGACAATCTACCACTGAGCTGCATCTCCAGTTCTATTATTTAATTTTGAGACAGAATCTAGCCAACTTGCCCAGGCTGGCCTGGAATTTGCAATCCTTTTGCCTCAGCCTCCAGAATCACTAGGATTACAGATGTGCACCACCGTACCTGGCCTTATGTTAGATGATAAGATGATAAGAAATCAGAAGACAAAAATATTATACACACACACATATATATATATGTATATATACACATACATATACATATATATCACATATTCATATCAAAAGAGAGAAGAAATACTTGTAACAATTACAGTCTTCATTCTTGAAATGGGTCATGTGGTCATAATTAGGTACCTATTTATAACTAACTTTTTTCATTACCATTTCATGTTCCCGTAATTACCCTCAGCAAACAGCTCAGCTGGTTTTAGTTATTTGCCTGGTGTTGGTACCCAAAACCATCTCTTAAATGTCTGACTCATTAGCAATCCTGCCTGAATTGAGTTGCTATAGTTTTCTGTTGACTTTGATCACAGGGTGTAGTAGTACTAAGAGATGCCCTAAGGAATTTTGCACTCACAGACTCACATTTCAGACAGCAAATACCCTGGTGTCACAGTGGAGATACAATCTTCCTTACCTCCATTGTCTTGTAGCAGCCCAATTTTTCCTTGGTAATCAAGACAGTCATCCCAGCCAGTATTGCAACTTCCTTCTTTGCCTGTTGATTTAGAAGCATGAGGAGCCAAACCAGCTGGGTGGTAGTTGTAGCTTCCAGTATAATGCAATCATTGTTGTGTATTCCTGGTGGAAGCTTTCCTCCCTTTGAAATTAAGAACTCCATGCCAGTAAAGTATAAGGTCACAGGGATGGGAAACAAAACTTTTACTGGTGGGTCACTACAAGTGCTGGATTCTGCCCTTTGATTCCTGACTTTTGCTGAAATAGTTGAGTAGATTCATGTGTTGCACACTGAATCTCTTCAGCAAAAACTTATCTAGCTATACCCTTTTCCTTCTCTGCAGATCATGTTCTCTGGACAGTGAATTTCTTAATTTTAGCATCATTTACAAACTGAATATTAAAAAAAAATTCCAAATCATCAAATCTCCTTCCTTTTTGTTTAACAATTACTTTCTCAATTTGACTCTTTCCTCTTGCATTTTATTTTAAGCATCAAGGAGAGACTATGATACACCTTTAACACTTTGCTTGGAAATCTCCTTGATCAATATTTAAGTTCATCACTTAGAAGTTCTGCTTACAACAGTAGAATACAATTCAGCCAAATTTTCTGCCACTATTTAACAAGGATCCCCTTTCCTCCATTTTCAATAACATGTCCCTCATTTCCTTTTGCATTCTTAGTAGAAGTGCCTTTAATGTTCCTATGTCTACCAATATTCTATTTATGACAATATATGTAATTCTCCATGATGATAAAAGGTTACTATACTACTAATAATACTACTAATTACTACTAATACTTCTTATTTACTTCTAAGCCCTTACCAGAATCATAGTCCATATTCCACAGTCACTTCAAATAAGTCTGTGATCTTTCTATTATGCTTCTCAAAGTTCTTCCAGCCTCTATCACCCATATCCACAGCTTCTGCATTTTTAGATATATGTTACATGAGTACCCTATTTCCTGGTACAAAAATCTGTATTAGTATCCTAGGGCTGCCATAACAAATTGCTACAAAATTAGTAGCTTAAAAAGTAGAATTTGCTGTATGTATATATGTGACTGTATGACCAATGTGATTCTGCAACCTGTACAATCAGAAAAAATAGAAATGATACCCCATTTGATTCAAATTATGAAATGTCAAGATCATTATTCTGTCATGTGTAACTAATAAAAAAAAAGTAGAATTGATTCTCCCAGTTCTGGAGGGCAGAAGTCCAAAATCAAGGTGTTAGCAGTGTCATATTCCCTCCAAAGTTTCCTTCCTTTTCTTCTGGCTTCTGGTGGCTCCAGGTACTCCTTGGTTCATAGTATATAATTCCAGTCTCTGCTTATGTTTTCACATGGTTTCTCCTCATCTCTGTCTCCTCCTCCTCCTCCTCCTCCTCCTCCTCCTCCTCCTCCTCCTCCCCTCCCCTCCCCCTCCTCCTCTCCTCCCCTTCCCCCCTCCTCCTCCCCCCTCCCCTTCCCTCCCCCTCCTCCTCCTCCTCCTCCTCCTCCTCCTCCCCCTCCCCTCCCCCTCCTCCTCTCCCTCCCCTTCCCCCCTCCTCCTCCCCCCTCCCCTTCCCTCCCCCTCCTCCTCCTCCTCCTCCTCCCCCTCCTCCTTCTCCCCCCCTCCCCTTCCCCTCCCCCCCCTCCTCCTCCTTGGGATTGAACTCAGGGGAACTCAACCACTGAGCCTCATCCCCAGCCCTATTTTGTATTTTATTTAGAGACAGGGTCTCACTGAGTTGCTTAGGGCCTCGCTTTTGCTGAAGCTGGCTTTGAACTAATGATCTTCCTGCTTCAGTCTCCCAAGCCACTGGGATTACAACAGGCAAGTGCCACCACACCCAGCTGTCTTCTCTTCTTATGTGTTTTATGAGGACAGTTTATCTTTGTATTTACATCTCATTTAAGTAATCCAGGATGATCTCATCTCAATATCCTTAATTTAATTAATTGTTCAAAGACCCCTTTCCCAAATAAGGTAACATTTATAGGTTCTCAGGGTTAGGACATGGACATGTCTTTTGGGTAATCATTCAACCCACAGGTATAACAACTTTCTTTTGATTAGTACTTGAATTGTATATCCTACTTCACTTTTCTTGCTAAAGATTGCTTTGGCTATTCTGGACCTCATATTTTTTCAAATGAATTTCACGATTGCTTTTTCTATTTCTATGAAGAATATCATTGGTATTTTAATGGGAATTGCATTAAACATGTATAACACATTTTGAAAATGTTAATTCTGCCTATCCAAGAACATGGGAGATCTTTCTATCTTCTAAGGTCTTCTTCAACTTCTTTCTTTAGTGTTCTATAGTTTTCATTGTAGAGGTCTTTTGCCTTTTTTGTTAGATTGATTCCCAAATATTTTATTTTTTGAGGCAATTGTAAATGGGGTAGTTTTCATAATTTCTCTTTCAGAGGGTTCATCATTGATGTATAGGAACACATTTGATTTATGGATGTTAATTTTATATCCTACTACTTTTCTGAGTTGATTTATTTGTTCTGGAAGTTTTCTGGTGGAATTTTTGGATCTTTTAAATATAGAATCATGTAATTGGCAAGTAGTGATAATTTGAGTTCTTCTTCCTATTTGTATCCCTTTTAATTTATTTCTTCTGTCTAATTGCTCTGGCTAGTTTCAAGGATAATGCTGAATAAAAGTGGTGAAAGAGGGCATCCTTGTCTTGTTCCAGTTCTTAGAGGGAATGCTTTCAATTTTTCTCCATTTAGAATAATGTTGGCCTTAAGTTTAGGCTATATAGATTTTACTATCCCTAGTTTTTCTAGTGTTTTGAACATAAAGGGGTGCTGTAATTTATCAAATGCTTTTTCTACATCTATTGAGATGATCATATGATTCTTGTCTTTAAGTCTATTGATGTGCTGAATTATGTCTATTGTTTTCCATATGTTGTATCAACCTTGTATCCCTGGGATAAATCCCCCTTGATTGTGGTGTGTTGTTGTTGTTGTTGTTGTTGTTGTTATTATTATTATTATTATTTTGGTCTTGTAGATTGAACTCAGGGGCACTCAACCACTGAGCCACATCCCCAGCCCTATTTTGTATTTTATTTAGAGTCAGGGTCTCACTGAGTGCTTAACACCTCACTTTTCCTGAGGCTGGCTTTTTTTTTTAATATACTTTTTAGTTGTAGTTGGACACAAACCTCTATTTTTATTTTTATTTATTTTTATGTGTTGCTGAGGTTCGAACCCAGCACCTTATAGGTACTAGGCAAGCACTCTACCCCTGAGCCTTGCCCCCTGAGGCTGGCTTTGAACTTGCAATCCTCCTGTCTCAGCCTCCCAAGCAGCATTATCTTTTAAATATGTTTTTGTATGCTAGTTGCCAAAATTCCATTGAGAATTTTTACATCTATGTTTATCAGGGATATTGGTCTGAAGTTTTCTTTCCTTGATGTATTTTTATCTGGTTTAGCTTCATAGAATGAATTTGGAAGGGTTCCCTCCTTTTCTTTTTCATGGAATAATTTGAGGAATATTAGTGTTAATTCTTGTTTGAATGTCTTGTAAAACTTGGCTAAGAATCTGTCTGTTTCTGAGCTTTTCTTGGTTGATAGGTTTGTGATGGCATCTTCTATTTCATTGTTTGAACTGTGTATGTCCTCCTGATTCAGTTTGGGTAGGTCATATGTCTCTAGAAATTTGTTGGTGTCTTCAAGATTTTCTATTTTATTGGAGTATAAATTTTCAAAATAGCTTCTAATTATCTTCTGTATTTCAGTAGCATGCATTGTGATATTTCCTTTTTTATTATAAATTTTAGTAATTTGAGTTTTCTCTCTCATCATTAGCATGGCTAAGGGTTTATCAATTTTATTTATTTTTTCAAAGAACCAACTTTTTTATCAATTTTTTGAATTGTTTCTTTTGTTTCAATCTCATTGATTTCCACTCTGATTTTAATTATTTCCTGTTTTCTACAGCTTTTGGTGTTGATTTGTTCTTCTTTTTCTAGGGCTTTGAGATGTAAATGTTAGGTCATTTATTCATTGACTTTCTATTCTTTTAATGAATGATCCCAATGCAATGAACTTTCCTCTTAGCATTGCCTTCATAGTGTTCCAGAGATTTTGATATGTTTTATCACTATTCTCATTTACCAGTAAATATTTTTTATTTCATCCCTGATTTATTCTGCTATCCATTTGTCATTCAATAGTGTATTATTTAGTTTCCAGGTGTTAGAGTAGCTTCTACTTTTTGTTTTATCATTATTTCTAATTTAATTCCATTATGGTCTGATAGAATACAGGGTATTATTTTTTTTGTATTTGCTAAGAGTTCCTTTACAGAAGGATCCATGTGCTGCAGAGAAAAAAGTGTATTCACTTGTTGATGGATGAAATATTCTATATATGTCTGTTAGGTATACATTATTGATTGTATTATTTAGTTCTATAGTTTCTTTGTTTAGTTTTTATTTGGAGGATCTACTCAGTGGTGATAGAGGTATGTTAAAGTCACCCAGTGTTATTGTGTGTGGTCTATTTGATTCATGAAATTGAGAAGGGTTTGTTTGATGTATGTAGATGCTTCATTGTTTGGGGCATATTTATTATTGTTACAACTTATAGATGTCTAATACCCTTAAGCAGTACAAAATGTTCTTCTTTGTCCATTCTGATTAACTTTGGCTTGAAGTCCTCTTTATCTGATATGAGGATAGAAACCCCTGCTTGTTTATGCAATCTTTATGAGTGATATGTTTTTTTCCCATCCTTTCACTTCAGGCTATGGATGTCTTTGTCTATGAGATAAGTTTCTTGGAGACAGCATATTTGCCAGTCTATGTCTTTTGATGGATGGATTTAGGCCATTAAATTAGTCAAAGTTACTATTGAGATATGATTTGTATTCCTGGTCATTTTGGCTTATTTCTAGTTTTTAATTTGAATTAATTTCTCCTTTGATTGATAGTTCCTTTAGTGTAGTTCCTCCCTTCACTGGTCTTTATTTTTTAAAAATTTCATCTTCATGGAGTATTTTATTGAGAATATTCTGTAATGCAGGCTTTCTAGTTACAAATTATTTCTAACTTTGTTCATCATGGAATGTTTTTTATTTCGTCTTTATCTGAAGCTTAATTTTGCTGGATATAGGATTCTTGGTTGGCATCCATTTTCTTTAAGAAGTTGTATATGTTGTTCTAGGACCTCCTAGCTTTGAGTATCTGGGTTGAGAAATCAGCTGAGATCTAAACTGGTTTCCCCCTATGTGTAATCTGATATTTTTCTCTCTCAGGCTTTAAAATTCTATCCTTATTCTGTATGCTAGGCATTTTCATTATAATGTGCCTTTGTGTGGGTCTCTTGTAATTTTGTACATTTGGTGTCCTATAAACCTCTTGTATTTGATTTTCCACTTCATTCTTTAGATTTGGGAGATTTTCTGATATTATTTCACTGAAAATATTGTGCATTCCTTTGGTTTGTATGTCTGCGCCTTCATCTATCCCAATAAATCTTAAATTTGGTCTTTTCATGTTATCCCATAATTCTTGGAAGTTCTGTTCATGTTTTCTTAACATCTCTCTATGGTCAAGTCTATTTTCAAAATTCTATGTTTTGTATTCATTGCCTATAGTTCTGTCTTCCAAGTGGTCTAGTCTGTTGGTGATGCTTTCTATTGAATTCTTAATTTAGTTTATTATTTACTTCATTTTGAGGATTTCTGCCTTGTTTTTTTTTCATTATCTCTGCCTCTTTATTGAAATAATCTTTCATTTCCTGTATTTTCTCTCCGATTTCATTCCTTATACCATCATTTACTTTGCAGATCAGTTTAACTATGGACATTCTAAACTCCTTCTCTGACATTTCTTCTACCTTGGTATTGATTAATTCTGTTACTGGAGTATCTTAGTTTGCTTGGGATGATTTTTCCCTTGCTTTTTCATATCGTTTGTGTGTCTACCCATCTAACAGTATGAATCTGAGGCAGTAGAGTTTCTACCCTGTGGACTTAAAGTGTCCCTGAAAGTTTCCAGTACCTCATTTTTTAGGGGGAGACAAATAATAACAATAACCAAAGCAAGCAATATATAGCATTAAACCAAATAGTTCCTACTATGATGTCTACAATGTTAATTATCACAATAAACAGAAATAATAAGATCATTTGTTGCCTATACTAAAAACAGAAAATTCACAAAAGTGTTTACAATTTTAAATGGTGGACAAGGAGAGAACAGAAGTGATGTAGGATATGATGATTATGAGGAGGAGGAGAGAGGACAGAAGTAAAAGATTAAAGGAAGAGAGAAAGTGAGAAAAATAGAGATTTGCTGTTAGTGGAAGAAAAGAGAATCAAGGGAAACAGATAGGAAAAAATATATGAAGTAAAAATTAAAAATAAAAATAAAAAACAAAACTAATATATACTAATCAAACATCTTAGTTCACAAAAAAGTAATCTATGAAAAAAAGCTGGCTTAAAAATGCTAGAATTGAGAAAAATATGAAAATATACAAATGTCCATGACCTTCAATGTCACAATTAAACAGAGAAAAAGAGTAAAAAAAATGAAAAGAAAAAAAATGTTGATGAAAAGTTAAAGAATTATTTCCATTGGAATTCAAAATATTCTCTGCTTCTCTTTTCAGCAGTTTTAGGTGGGGTCTTCTGGAGAGTGATGCTCCACCCTCTGGATTGCTGGAGTGAGAGGTAATCCCCTACTTGGAATTCCTGGAGGCAGGGTTTAGGTTTATGTGGGGTCCAGGCTCTTCTCTGAATGCCAATTGGTCTAGAGATTTGAAATCAGCATACCTCCAGGGTCCAGTACTTGCTGGTCCATGTTGAAAGACTTTACCCCAGGGATCTGCTCTAGGTTCCACTTCTATGGTGGGGAACTAATTCTTAGTCTCCTACATCACCCATGTTTCTTGGTCTTGGGTTCAATCTCCAAACAAATTTTCTCCTGACTGCTTTTAATAAAGCTGTATAGTTTTACACAACTGTATAGATTAATAGCATAGCAGTTGCTATCCCATGATATCTTCAATAATATTTTTATAGTTTAATGTATTTTAATAGCAAATTTACAGGAACAGCACAGAAGACAGAGAACATTAAAAACATGTACTTGCATGTAGGACAACCCAGAAAAGTATAGCGAATGGATGGAATCTACTGTATGATAAAAATGCTACAAACACCATTTAGTTGCCATCAATAAGAAATTTACTTGTTTAAAAAAATCCAAATGCTGGAATTGTCCAGGAAAATTTAAGTTTTATTTATAATTGTTATAAAGTAGAACTGTTGAAACTTCTTCACTGAAATGTTCTGACTTGCATTAATGCTTTACATCCCAACATTTATATTAAAAACCCACACACTAATGAAAATGGAAAAATGGCCAATACCTGATTTCTGTCCCCTATTTTTCCATTTGCAATCATATATTTAGGTACCTTTTGACCCCATGGAAAAAATATCTAACATTCAGAACTACTGATAACAGGAAGAAGAGAAAAAAATGTTTTTTGAGAATGAAATGTTTTCCATCATTGTGAATTCTTTTTTTTTTTTTTTAGAATTTTAACATTTATTTTTTAGTTTTTTTGGCGGACACAACATCTTTGTTTGTATGTGGTGCTGAGGATTGAAGCAGGGCTGCATGCATGCCAGGCAAGCTCGCTACCGCTTAAGCCACATCCCCAGCTCCCATCATTGTGAATGTTCTCCACATATGTGGTGTGCTAGTTGGACGTCTTTTGGCATAATTGTTACACCTTTGACATGGATAGCACACATGGATAGCCTTCAAAAGACCAACCAGATAGGCCTCACTTGCCTCCTGCAAAGCACCAATAGCTGTACTCTGGAAGTGCAGATGTGTTTTTGAAGTCCTGAGCAATTTCTTGCACCAGATGCTGGAAGGGTAGTTTGTAAATCAGAAGTTCAGTGCACTTCTGATAACATCTAATTTCACAGAGTTCCACAGTACCAGGTCCATAATAATGAGTTTTCCTCACCCCTTCAGTAGAGGGTGCACTCTTGCAAGTGGCTTTTGTAGCCAATTGTTTCCTGGGTGCTTTACCACCAGTCTGCGTTGCAGGCAGTCTGCTTTGTACAAGCCATGGTATAAAGACATCCTTACTCACCCCTCTTGTCCTTTGGCTGGAGCTCTGCAAGCTAGAGGCAGTGCTGGCTTAGAGAATGATGGCAGCATGGCAGCAGCTACCCTCAATAACTTTTGAAATCACAGATTTAAATTTTAACATGTTCTTGTATTTTAACATGCTTAAATGATATTTTCCTTTAAAATGTCATATCAAATATATTTAACATATTGAAAACAGTTAAAAGCTCCTTTCTTTTGGACATCAACTTTTAAAAAACAGGAGCAACTTTTAAAAAAAATACTTTTTGTTTAGTTGTAGATAGACACACTACCTTTATTTTATTTTTATGTGGTGCTGAGGATCCAACCCAGTGCCTTCCACATGGGAGATGAGTACTGTACCACTGAGCTACAACCCCAGCCTCAGGAACAACTTTTTGAAAAACAATTTACAAATTATACAAAAGGGGATGCATATATAATACTTTAGAAGATACTAGTTTTAGCCACTTTCAGGTTTACAAAAAGGTGATGGAAGCAGCAGTTACTAATAAAATGTCAATCAAAAAAAGTACATGCTACTGCTGCCAATGTCATATACACATAGAAAATGTTCATTTTCTTATTTCTTTTTTATCTTATTTTTCCATATTTTTATTGCTTAATTACAATTAGACATAAGAGTGACATTGTTACATATGTGTACACATGCACATGGTATAACAATATAATTAGGCCAATATCATTCTTCATTATTTCCCTTTTAACCACTATCTCCTTTATCCTTCCTTGTTCTTGCCCAGCAAGTAGACAATACATGTTAGCAGGCCAGTTTTCTTGTAACAAGTCAAGAAACATGAGGACAAACAGTAAACTAAGTGGCTAAATAGTAACAATCTGGATCTCCTTATTAGGTGAGTTAACTAAACATCTTGTTTCCTTAGGCCTTTGTGAGTTAGTTTCCTATTATTTGCAGCTGAAAATATTCCTTATATAGATTGAGATTCATCAGAACTTGACTCTAATTCTAATGTGACCTGTACAGATGTATACTGTATTTCTGTATACCAGCAAAAAGACATTTAGAAAATGAAATTAGAATATTTTACACTTAGTGCCTTGATCTTGATCTCTAACCACCATTCCCACTAAAATGGAACCAGAGGTTTTTAGGGAAATGTCTGATTCTGAGTCTAGGGAGTGGAAGAATACATGATGATCATGGCCTATATTATGGTGCTAAAAAGCAAGGAAGCACTTAAAGACTAATGAGGTCTGTCTAAAGGATGTAGGAGGCATCATTAAAGGCCTTCACTGGCCACATTTGAGATCATCTGTATGCCAAACAATAATGTCTGCAATTTATTGTAACATGTCAGATAAATAAAAGTTCATTAATTCAAAGTGATACTTCAAAAATCACAAGAACAGAAAGGAGGAAAAATTGAAAGGGAAAAAGGAGCAAGTTCTTTGTCTTATTGTTTTAGCATGGGTTCCAAGTTAACAGACCCTAAGATGGAGAGTTGCATACAGAGAGAGGGTTTATTTGGGGAAAGATCTATGAAAAAGACATCATCTATAAGAGTGTGAGGAAGACAGGATTGTACAGAGGGAGAAGCTTGCCCATGGCACAGCTACAACTCTGGCCTGAGATACTCCTACAAGGGAGTTCTGGAGCTGAGATGGCCCTTCACAGTAGTCTCAAATTGAGGAGAATGGATTGCATCCTTGGCTTCCTACATCGGATACTCATTGACTTACTTGTTCTCTGAGAGGTAGGAGGGATAGGCAACCTTGAAGAGGCAGTTCCATATAGCTGAGGGCAAGTCCCAATGAAGGGCATAGCTGTAAGACCAGTATCTGATTTTTCTAGAAGCCTGGTGATGGTGTGTTGATCCTGAGTAGGAGATCTGAGCTAAGAACCACAGTATTTGCTGTAGCAATTATTTATAGAAGAATGCCACCTAATAAGCATAGAAAGAATGACATAATTAGTAAATCACTATTTTTGCAAGACTCAGTATAATAATTGATTCAGGCAGGGACCGTAGGTGATGTTAAAAGCATTCAATGAAAAGTTGTTTTTGAATAGAACACTAACATAGAACCAAAATATCATTCCACAGATTACTTGCTAATTAGAAAATTTAACATCATTAAAGCAGATTATTACCTTTGAAGCATTCTTGGCCATTATTAAATGTGTGTGTGTGTGTGTGTGTGTGTTGCTAGAGGTTGAATCCAGAGCCTTTTACATGCCAGGCAAGTGCTATACCACTGAGCTACATCTCTAGCCCCAAGTATTCTTGTTAAAAATCCTTAACCTTAGCCAGGCTGGTAGCACAATCCTGTAATCCCAATGGCTTAGGAGGCTGAGGCAGGAAGATCACAAGTTCAAAGCCAGCCTCAGCAACTTAGTGAAGCCCTAAGCAACTCAGTGAAACTCTGTCTCAAAATAAAACCTGAAAAGGACTAGGAATATGGCTCAATGGTTAAGTGCCCCTGAGTTCAAACCCTGGTCCCCCCCCTAAAAAAATGCTTAACCTAAAACTAATCAAACCCCTTGACTTAATTTAAAGTCTACAGAAAATACAGTATATAAATGAAAAGTTAGATAACATTATGAAGAAACAATCAAATTATACAGAATGCGAGGCATTCTATAAGCCAACTCTTAACAAAATTGGACTGACAGGTTGGGATGAGGAAATGATGGCAGCATAGTCTTTCATTTCCCTAAAGAATATCTTAAACACAGAAACAAAAGGGAAAAAAAGAACAAGAAATGAAAATTAAAAAATAACAGACTGCAGTTTGAACAAAATGAAGTGATAAGCATCCCCAGGAACCTCAGCATGCAACCAAACCATTAATAATTGCAAGACCTTTGTGAATCCTATGCAGGTTCAGCAGGAATACAAGAGGGTATAGCTCTGTAGTATATTTAAGGTGTGGTAGTGTGATGCCTCCTGCTTCACTCTTCTTGCTGAGAATTGCTTGGCTATTCTGGGTCTCTTAGTTTTCCAGATGAATTTCATGACTGCCTTTTCTATTTCTATAATGAATTTGTTGGGATTTTAATTGGAATTGCATTAAATCTGTATAACACTTTTGGAAGTATGGCCATTTTGACAAATATTAATTCTTCCTATCCAAGAACATTTCACAATAGCTAAATTGTGGAAACAAACTAGATGCCCTTCAATAGATGAATGGATAAAGAAACTGTGGTATATAAACACAATGGAATATTACTCAGCATCAAAATAAAACCTGAAAAGGACTAGGAATATGAGAATAAAATTATGGCATTTGCAGGTAAATGGATGGAGTTGGAGAATATCATGCTAAATGAAGTAAACCAATCCCCCCAAACCAAAGGCCTAATGTTCTCTCTAATGAGCGGATGCTGATCCATAATGAGGGGAGAGGGCAATCCAAAGGGAAGAGGAGAGGAGAAGGGACATGGGGGCAGGAAAGATGGTGGAATGAGACTGACATCATTACCCTAGGTACATGTGTGATTGTACAAATGGTGCAGCTCTACATTGTGTACAACCAGAGAAATGAAAAGTTGTGCTACATTTGTGTCCAATTACATGAAATGCATTCTGCTGTCATGTATAACTAATTAGAAAAAAATTTGAAAAGTTAAAAAAATAAAAAATAATTTAAAAAACCAAAAGAGTACTAGAGGAAATATAGAAGAATTCTCATGGTCCTAAGATCTCAACAACACTGCATGTTACAAACACTCCTTAGTTTAATTACTTATCACTTCAGATTCTACTATAGGAGTTATCCCCAGCTCCAATCTTCCACCTGAAAGGCTATCCACTTGGGTAAAGATCCTTCACAATCTTTCCAGCTTGCTGTCTTCTGTGGCATTTCCCTGGCCCCTGGGAAAACCCACACACACTCACCTCACCAAACTTTGGATGTGTTATGTCTAGAATGCTGCTCTCTTTCCTCACCCTGCCATGTGAGGTTACTATACCAGTATCCTCTCTACAGGTTCATCCAGGTAGGAGTAGTCATCAGTCTTTCTCCTTACCTACATCCTAAAACCCTGAGATACATGTCAGGTTTTATCAGAACTATCTCAAGTTGTATCCCAGAGACAGGATTGAATAGTTTGTGCTTCTACAGCTCAGCAGATGTCAATCTCCCCATGTGAAAAGCCACCTCTATTATTCTAAGTTATCAAGCTAAGCTATCTCATAGCTTCAGGTAGTTGTGCTGAGGTCTATAGGAAAGTATTGTTTTTAAATATTTTAAATATTATTTAGTAGATGGACACAATATCTTTATTTTATTTATTTAGTTTTATGTCATGTTGAGGTGCCTCACATATGCTAGGCAAGCACTCTACCACTGAGCTACAACCAAGCCCACAAAGTATTCTTTTTTTTAAAATTTTTTTTTAGTTGTAGATGGACTCAATGTCTTTATTTTATTTATTTATTTTTATGTAGTGCTAAGGATTGAACCCAGTGCCTCACATGTGCTAGGCAAGGGCTCTGCCACTGAGCTACAACCCCAGCCCCCACAAAGTATTCTTTAGTGCAAATTTTTCTTTCAAAAAATACTTTGTTAAAAAAAAAAGAATGTTCAATCTAGTCTTACATTGGATGATGGGCTAATAATCCAAGGACTTGTTGGCAACCTCAGAGTTACATTTTCCAGAATATGTAATGATACTACATGAGGACATGAAAGTGCCTGGAGTAAATGGGAATACAAATATAATATTAGTACCTTTCCTGTTTTAGCCTTGTACTTGCCTTGGGATTGGGTTGCCAGTAGTTTGTAAAGCCAAAGTAATCTCATTCTTTGTAGACAAATATATTTTTCTAGGAATTATTAAAATTCCTCATACTAATAGGAAATGACACTAGATGGTAACTCTGATTCACTCAAAGAAACAAAAAGCTTCATAAAAGGTAAATATGCAAATAAACACGTATTTGGCAGTGCTAGGGATTGAACCCAGGTCTTCCCAAATGCTTGGCAAGTATTTTACCACCAAGCTATATCTCAACCCATTTTATTTTTATTTTGAAGCAGAGTCTTGCTAAGTTTTCTAGGCTAGCCTCAAACTTGTGATCCTCAGTGTCCTGAGTAGCTGGGGTTACAGTATATGCCATCCTACCTAGCTGTATCAGAACATTTAAAAATATGTTCTTAACAGATTTAAAATACATGATTGCATACAATGAAAATTTTATAGCTCTTTTATGCTGATAGCATATAAATTTGTAATATATGTGAAAATATTACCATGAGGGGGGAATAAATACATATTAGTGCAATTTTTTATATTTTACCAGATAAGTTAGTATTAATATGAAATAGTGACAAGTAAATTTAGAGACAGTATAATCTTTAAAGCAACAACTAAGAAAATACATTTTTAAAGTATATCAAAACAGTTCAAACAATGGATTTTAAAGACAATGTAGATAAAAATGGACACATTGCTAGAAATCACAAATTACCGAAACCAATTCAAGTAGAAATAGAGAATCTAAAGAGACATATAATAAAATAGCCTAGATGAAAAAAACACAAAGTTAATGGACTTTTATTTCCTGATTTCAAAAATTACTATACAGCTATAGTAATCAAGAGAGCCCGGCATGGTGGTGCACCCCTGTAATCACAGCGGCTCTGGAGGCTGAGACAGGAGGATCAAGAGTTCAAAGCCAGCCTCAGGAATGGCAAGGTGCTAAGCAACTCAGTGAGATCCTGTCTCTAAATAAAATACAAAATAGGGCTGGGGATGTGGCTCAGTGGTCAAGTGCCCCTGAGTTCAATCCCTAGTACCAAAAATTTAAAAAAAGAGCATTGTTCAAAGGAAACAAAATTTCAATTGGATAAGAGGAATTCTATTTATTGTATAGCATAGTGATGATAGTTAATAATAATATATAGTTTATTTGAAAATTGCTCAGAAATTAGATTTTTAAATGTTCTAACCACAAATAAATGATAGGTATATAAGGTAATACATATGTTAATTAGCTTGATTTAACCATTCCACACTGTATATATACTTCAAGATGATATGTTGTGCACCATGAATACATATAATTTTTATTTGTCAAATAAAAAGTAAACTTTAAAAAGTTTTAAAAACTCCAACAAAAAGACAATATGATAGGGCTGGGGATGTGGCTCAAGCAGTAGCGTGCTCGCCTGGCATGCGTGCGGCACTGGGTTCTATCCTCAGCACCATACAAAAATAAAGATGTTATGTCCGCCGAAAACTAAAAAAAAAATAAATAAATATTAAACCTCCCCCCCCCTCTCTCTCCAAAACAGACAATATGATATTATCATGGGGATAGATGATGGTATAGAACTGAGACTGTATAGTTCAGAAATAAATTGTCAAGTTTATGGTCAACTGATTTTTGACAAAAGTGCTAAGACAATTTAATAGGAAATGGATAGTCTTTTCAATAATGGTACTGGGTCAATTGGATATCCACATGCAAAAGGATGAATTTATACTTTAACTTTACAATATACACAAATTTCACTCAAAAGTTGCTACATTTTTAAAGAAAAACAGGAGAGAATCTTGGTGACCTTGGGTGAGGCAAAAATCTCTTAAATATATTGCCAAACACACAATACATGAAAGAATAAATTGAGGGCTAGGGATGTGGCATGAGCGGGACACTGGGTTCAATCCTCGGCACCACATAAAAATAAAATAAAGATGTTGTGTCCACCGAAAACTAAAAAATAAATATTAAAAAATTCTCTCTCTCTCTTTAAAAAAAAGAACAAATTGATAAGTAGAACATAAAAATTATAAAACTTTGTGTCTCAAAGGACTCGCAAGAAAATAAGGTCAGTTGCAGTGGCATACACCTATAATCCCATCTACTCAGGAGGCTGAGTCAGGAGGTTCACAAACTGCAGGTCAGCCTTGGTAATTTGGCAATTTAACATGACTCTGTCTCAAAATTTTTAAAAATTTAAAAAGAGCTAGGGATATAGCTCAGTGGTAGAGTGCTTGCCTAGCATGGGCGAGGCCCTGTGTTCAATCTCTAATACCTCAAAAAAGAAAAAAAGAGAGAGAAAGAAAATGAAAATATAATCCACAGACCAGAAAAAAATATTTGCAAATTATATTGCTAGTAAAGGATCTCTGTCTAGAATGTACAAAAAAGTCTTATAACTCAATAATAAGAAGATAAGCAACTCAAATAATGGGCAGAAGTTTACATATTTCCCCAAAAAGATATATGAATGAACATCAAGCACATGGAAAATTGCTTGACATCATTAATCTTTTTTAAATATTTATTTTTTAGTTGTTGTTGGACACAATAAAATATCTTTATTTTATTTATTTATTTTTATGTGGTGCTGAGGATCGAACCCAGGGCCTTGCACATGCTAAGAGGGTACTCTACCACTGAGCCACAACTCCAGCGCTGACATCATTAATCTTTGGGGAAAGGCAAATAAAAACCACAATGAGACACTATTTCATACCCATTAGAATGTAGGTAAGGATGTAGAGAAACTGGATTCTTCGCACATTTTGGATGAGAATGTAAAATGTAATAGCCACTTTGGAAAAACTCCTTGGCAATTTCTTTTTAAGAATTCACTTTAAAATCTTGCAATTTTGTAGATATCTCCTCAAGAGAAATGAAATCATAATATGCAAAAATATGTACACCAACATTCATGGCAATATTTTAAGTAATCGTCCAAAAGTGGAAAGAATCCAAATGTCCATCAACATGATAATGGAGAAACAAAATATGTTATATCCATACAATGGAATATCACTCAATAGAAAATTATTCAGTAATAAAGAAATGAAGAACTGGGGCTGGGGATGTGGCTCAAGCGGTAGTGCGCTCGCCTAACATGCGTGCGGCCCAAGTTCGATCCTCAGCACCACATACCAACAAAGATGTTGTGTCCGCCGAGAACTAAAAAATAAATATTAAAAATTCTCTCTCTCTCTCTCTCTCTCTCTCTCTCTCTCTAAAAAAAAAAAGAAATGAAGAACTTCAAAAATATTATATGAAGGGAAAGAAGTCAGAAGCGAAGGACCACATATTGTATGAATCCATTTATATGACATAATAGCCAAAATAGGGAAATCTATAGGGACAGAGAGCAAGTTAATGGCTGCCTAAGCGGTAGGAATATCAATTGAAAATGTCATACAGGATCCTTTTGGAATGATAGAAATTCTTAAAATGATATTCTTAAACTGGATTGTATTGATTAGGTCCCAACTCTATAAATTTATGAAAAATTATGAAATTGTACACTCAGAATGCTTAAATTTTGCAGCATATAAATTATTCATCAACAAATCTATTTTTAAAAAGAGGAAGCATGGTTCTTACTTGGTGCAAGGTGCCTAGTATTTAACAGAGGAGGCAGACATACCTGAAAACAAATGTAATATTTTGAACTAATTTTATTTGTATGTGTATATTCAAAGTGCTATTATTTTTTCTTCCTCATTACATTTCATTCCTGATCTCAAAATCCAAAATTCTTAGAAAAGGTGGCATCCTGAACTACTATGCTCTCATGAAGTCTTCCTTTCTCCCAGCTGTACCACTCATTCTAAAGAATTAAAGTCATCATACTATAGTGATTCATGTACACCCATGTTTATTAGCAGCACAATTCACAATAGCCAAACCATGGAAGGAGTGTAGGTGTCTGTCAGTGGATGAATGGATAAAGAAAATGTGGTATATATACACAATGGAGTTTTATTCAGCCATAAAGAAGAATGAGATTGTGCCATTTGCAGGAAAATGCATGAAACTAGAGACCATTTTATGTTAAGTAGAATAAGCCAAACTCAGAAGGTCATGGGTCCTATATTTTCTCTCACATGAAAGGAAGCTAGAGAAGAAAAGAAAAAGCAAGGTATGATGGGGGATCTCATGAAAATCAAAGGGAGATCAGTAGAGTAAAGGGACCCAAGGCAGGAGAGAGGGGAGGAAAAGAGGAACTATTGAGGGATGATAATTGGCCAAATTATATTGCTATATTGGATGCATGTATGAATATATAAGAATAAATCCCACTATTTATGTACAACCATAATGCACCAAGAAACATAAGGAAAAAATCTGTGTGTGTGTGTGTGTGTGTGTGTAAAATAGTGTAAGAAAAGATAAAGTTGGAAAGACTAGAAGTAGTTCTTGCTTTTGAATATTTTATATGCAGGTATGTTAATAACAAAACTTCCTATCATTCTTTCTTTTTTTTTAAATCTCTTTCTCTGTCCCTAGTTTTTTACCTTGAGGTGGAATATGCTGAAGTCATTGGCTTGACTAAAAGTTTCTAGGTGAAGTCTGGCACAATTTCTGGGTCGGTCAGATTAATTGCCGGGTAGAAATTTCCTAGAATAGAAGGAATTGGTGTGGTAAAACAAATAAATATTTCAAGAAAAAATGAAACAAATGTGGGGGGAAATTTGATTTGGTAGTTGATAACCTATGCATGGAAAAAGACAAATGTATTTGGCTAAGTTTATTCTGTGACAGATTTTTAAGGGGTGTGTGTAGGATGGAGAGGAGAGTTGAAGACCTAAAAAAATACCCAAATTGAAATTTGGTTGAAATTCTTTTCAGTTTTCACAGTGACTAAAATTGTTTCCAGAATTTGTTTACTGAGTTCATGAAAATGAACTGCTTTAATAGTTTGGACATTACAGAAAACGTTAAAGAGCCAGAATAAGGTCTTCAATTCAAAAAGAATAAACCAGGATTTACCACTGGGATCTTCTAGGCTGTATTGGAAAGATTTTTTCTAATTTTATTATAGGATTTCCCTAGGGACACGGAAAAGGAAAAACCTCTTAGAGAAGGCTGTAGCTTTATTCATCAAAATTCTTAATTTCACGCTTCTGATGGTGTAATTCCATGTAATAGCAGAAAGCAATTGATGTCTATGGCCACTTGGGGACAGCAGATACCTGATTTTCCTAAACCGTCTCTCAGAACTTTACTAAATGGAGACCTTCCACATGATTCTCTTTGGTTTAAATGTCTTCCAGACTGCCCAACTGGAAGAAATGACTATCCTTAAAATATCAGCACCAGAAATTTCACATGCTCATCAGTGGTTGGTAAGATCTTGCTGCTTTTTTTTTTTTTTTTTTTTTGGTGCTGGGGATGGAACCCAGGGATTCCTGCATGCTAGGCAAGTGCTCTACCACTGAGCAATACCCCCAGCCCTCAAAACCTTGTGTTTTGCCCTTCTGATGGCTAGCTTCTCAGAGGTCATTGAGGGTCCAGAACTGTTTCTTAGTTATCAGGTGGCATTTAGTGAGAGCTCAATAAATGTGAATTGTCCTTGGTGTTCTCAAAACGCAGCTGCTCCAAATCACTAAAGCACAATCTCTTATATAGATCACCTCATCCAGTGGGGGCTGCATCTCTTTAACTAAGGGTGCTCACACTGTCCAGCAGAACTGCACATTTTCTACAGTTCTACCCTCATGAATCTAGATATGATTCAGTACCCAGCATTTCACAGTGCCTTGTGATTTGATAATTCTGGAAAAAGCATATTTGATACACATTGTGTGTGACGCGGGGAGGCGGGGTACTGGAGATTGAATCCAGGGTGCTCTGCCACTGAGCCACATCCCCAGCCCTTTTTATTTTTTATTTTGAGATAGGGTCTCTCTAAGATTCCCAGGTTGGCCTCAAAATCATGATATTCCTGCCTCAGCCTCCCCAGTAGCTGGGATTATAGGTGTGCAGCGCTGAGCCTGGCTCACAGTCATTTTTCCCCCCTACATGATGCTGGGGCAGGAACTCCAGTTGGATGGTTGGGAGCGAAAGATGAGGTGTCAGGGGCAAGGTTGGCATCCTATGGATAGCACTCCCCAGTAATCCAAGTTTGGGGCCTCATGAATGAGATGAGACACTTGTGCCAGCACTGGCTGCTGCCTGGCCCTTTAATTAACATCCCCCATTTCTTTCAGTGGGGTTTTGTTTTGCTTTGTTTTGGTGTTGTACTGGGAATGGAATCCAAAGCCTTCAGCCTGCAAAGAAGCACACAACCACTGAACTACACTCGCAACTCTGTCTCAATGTATTTTTATTTCTTTATTTTAATTTTTTAGTTGTTGATAGACCTTTATTTATTTATTTTTTTATTTATATGTGGTGCTGAGAATCGAACCCAGTGCCCTACACATGCTAGGCAAGTGCGCTGAGCCCCAGCCCCACCTCCTCAATGTATTTTAAATACCTACTCTTCCTTGGGTGTACCTCATACATGATCTCATTTAATGTTTTGCTGTGTAGCAAAGCTGTTTCCTTCATTTGTTTTCATATGCTTGTCCCGCTGCCTGAAATACTCTTTTATTCTTTTCCATCTAATTTCCCCTAATATAATTCCTATTTGTCTTTACAATCCAGCTCAAGACATGGCCTTTGAATATACCACAGTAAATCTCTACATCATGTACAACCACAAGAATGGGATCTTAATTAGAATAAGTTATATTCCATGTATGTATAATATGTCATATACATGAATCTAGAGTCATATATATCTAAACAGAACAAATGAAAAAAAAAAAACATGACCTGTTCTGGAAACCCCAGTACAATGTAGATGAAGCTCCAATGGACTCCTATAGCAGCCATCACAGTACTAGGATCAGACTCTTGTTCATTTTCTCCTTTGAGATCATAAACTCCCTGAGGTCAGAGACCTGCCTTACTTGATTTTGCATCCCCAGAGTCTAGGAGTTTCTGGTACATTAGAGCTGTAGCATAAATGTTTGTGGAATGAGTAAATGGATTAATCCATTTATCACTGAATGAGATATTTCCCTTCCCTTTCTTTCCCCAGTTAAAATGCTTTGATATAATTTTTTCAAACTCTTCTTAGGAAATTATTTTAAAAATAAGCAGTCAGCTTCTACCTCCTACACAAGGAACATCATAGAATACCAATGAACCATCATTTACAAGTGAGACTTGCTGAGGGAGGAAGTTTGTAGTGTGAATCTCTGTCAAAATCTTAGGCACTGTGGGGTCCAATGGGGATATGGTCCAGCTCCAGGCATGCAGCTCTGAGAGACCCTACATCATCAACAGCCAATGTTGTGGCATAAAGGTGAATAGCTTCCAGAAGCTTCTCAGTGTGGTAAGGATGCTATTCAATTCCCACAGGATCCCTGAATGACTAGGAGGAGAAATGGAGAATTTCTTTCCTTGCCCTCTCTTCTTTCTCCTCTCTTATCCCTCCTTCCTTCCTCCCCTCTCACTTTTTCTCCCCCTCCCCCTATTCTTCTTACAGTTGGAGAGACAGAACACAGAGAAAGTTTAAGTGAATTGCCTTGCATCACTTAAAAAGAACAGTCAAGCCAGGAATCAGCCTGGTGCTCATTCCACAAAGTTGTACTTCCTGTAACTTAAACAGGTCTGTGTTTTAATGAATTTGTGGCATATGGTCCATAATAATCAAAGCACCTGGCATTTCCTGGAATTTATGATCTAGTGGGGAATAGGTGGTTTTCTACTTTTAAATGAATTCTCACATGCCTGATTTTGGAATAAAGAAACCTGACATAAGTGAAGATGGTTTCTGGAATGAATAATGCTTTTTTTATTTAGTCATTTTTTTATCTCTACCCATATATTTTCTTTCTGCCCTCAAACCTATGTTTACCCATGAACTATCTTCATCACATCTTCTCTGACATTTTTAAGAATGAATGGCAACAGAGTGTTTAAAGTCTGTATCATGGGGGAAGAAAATTATTTTGTTTGCTTTCTTCTCTGTAAACATAAAAGTTCACAGTCCATCATCCTTCATCCTTGGTGACTCACAGTTGTTGGATGCTTATCTGTAGACAAAGAACTCTCCTTCTGGCTTGGATTTGTGTCTCTGATCTCCAAAAAGCCTTGTTGAACCTGGTAGTAGTGAAAGTCTATGAATTTAGAAGTGGCTTGACAATGTGTTCTTTGGCAGAGCCTTCCAGAACCGCCTTGAGTATGCAAGTGGTAGCTGATGACTTGAGGAGCTATTTGGTCCCACTTTCTGAGAAAGTTGCCATTAAGTATTTGTTGTGGGCACTTAATACTCAGTAAAGGTTATATCAGTTGATGGCCGTGATCTTAAGTAAGTACCTATGCCACCAATATTGATTTTTGTGTTATATTCCTAAAGTGAATTGAAATTCTCCCCAAACTGGACCTTTTCTTCTCTAAAAAATCTCTGGTTGTGGTGAATGGTGGTAATTTTTTAAAGACTCTATATTGAATTTCTCAGAAGTTCCCTCCACTTTTTTTTTTTAGTTATCAATAGACCTTTATTTATTTATATGTGGTGCTGAGAATTGAACCCAGTGCCTCACACATGCTAGGCAAGTGCTCTATCATTGAGCCACAACCACAGCTCCAGAAATGCCTTTTAAAGGAGTTTTCTCCATGGTTTTTTTTTCTAATATCTTATTGTGCAGTTCTTGCTGGCTTACAAGAACTCTTTAAAATGGAATCCCTGAATATTTCTGTGAAATGCATTCTTTTCTGAGACAGATTGTCATGGGAGCTATTTAGCACCTACATCATTCTGTTTGAGAGCTGAATGATACACTTTTTCTAAGCATATTCTTAACTCAAGCAACAAAAGACTTCAAGTTATTTCCAGACCCAGGCAATATCAGGGGACTATAGGTCTTCAGAATCTTCTTTTGCACTGTACCCCTGTAGATGCGCCATTGGAAATTCTACAGTGAGTTCTCAGCATGCTAAAGCCACTGGCATGATCCTGGCTTCAGTACCCAGGAAGGACCCTCTCTCTGGATTGAAGTTACCCCTGTGATGCACCTGGATTAAAATATTTGAAATTCCTGGGCTGGAGATGAGGCTCAGTGGTAGAGCACTTGCCTGGCATGTGTGAGGCACTGGATTCGATACTCAGCATGACATATAAAAAATAAATAAAATAATGGTCCATCGACAACTAATATATATATATATATTTAAAATCTTTTAAAATATATTTGAAATTCCTAAGCTAATATAATAATGAGAAAACTTCTAGGTTTCAAAGATCCCAGTTCAAATCTAAACAGTAGGAAAACTTGGAAGTAAGTCTTGGGGATTCAGAATTCATTACAGATGTGCAAGTCTTGGGGAGCATAGGTGGCTCACAAAGCTCTCTTCTTGTTTTTAATATTTATTTTTTAGTTGCAGTTGGACACAATACCTTTATTTGATTTATTTTTATATGGTGCTGAGGATCAAACCCAGGGCCTTGCATGTGCTAGGCAAGTGCTCTACCACTGAGCCACAATCCCAGCCTGCCTTCTTTTTCTAAAAATACTTTTTAGTTGTAGAAGGACACAATTCATTTATATATTTATTTATTTTTAGAGGATCGAACTCAGTACCTCACACATGTGAGGCAAGAGCTCTACCACTGAGCCATAGCCCCAGCACCAAAGCTCTCCTCTTATTGAGACACAGGCTTGGAGAAGAGCAGCATTTTCCCAGAAGCTCAACTGGGGCAGGTACACAGTATCTACACTGGATCTTGGGAGTGTTTGATGGGGCAAGAGCATTCCCATGGTAATTCCCTGAGGTTAACTAGCTGTGACAGGGGAAACTGATAGCTGCATGATTCATAAATGTGTGTAACTAAACCATCCCAGGGTAGGCTCATGGGTCACATAGAGACCATGTCTGAGGTCAGGTTTCAGGCTATTGCATGTACTGTCTTCTAAGCAGAAGGCAAGAGAAGCAGTAAGTGTCAACTTGAATAATGCCCTTATGCTTGTTTCCACACCAGTTAGGAAGCAGATTTGTAGGGACATAACATAAAGAGGAGGTGCGCCCCCCCGCCCACCTGCTGTCACATGAAAATGAATTAGAGGAGAAACAGAAAGCATGTGATTTTACTTTAACTTGACTGAATGTAGTCTGGCGTCTTTTAATTTATCTTGATCATATAGGGGTTCTCATATTCACAATCCAGTTACCAGGTATATGAATTGATTATTTTAAGACTTCAGTGATGGATGGAAACATTCCATGGTTCATTGTGGGAAGAATATAGAAGTGAAAACAATGACCCATGGTGTAAGGCCATAGGCACGTCAACATCAGAATCTGTACCAATTAAAATAACTTCCTCTTGAATCTCAGATTACCTTGGGAAAGTGTATGATTTTCTGCACCAACATTTCAAAACATTTAAGCTTCCGTAATGACTGCTTGATTTAATTCCAAATGCATTACCTCCTACAGATAAAACGCAAGAGCAGGAATTGACTTTGTAAATAGTGGCGGTCAAATGAGGCCCAGAGACTTGTCCAAACGAATAAGTGGCAAACCCAAGACTAGACTATTGGAATGTGGGTCTTTGTCTTCTGAGCAAGTTTTACCCACTTTGGCCACACAAACTGTGTTAAATTTTGAGGTGATATATTTATCAAATGAGTTCTATGTTAGAGTCATTTGGTTTTATGTTTTTCTCCTTTTCTTCCCAAAACTGGTATAACAAAGAAATGTTGCAATTCCATTTTCTGCCCTGTTATTTACATGAAGCACATATGAAATTAAAGAAGTTGCTTTTATGTGGCTTTTACATTGGTAGGTTTAGAAATCTTAGAAGAATAGACATGTTTATAAATGTTCATGGTTTTTTTAGTTAATCTAGTTTTATTATAAGAAACTACTATTCAAGCCAGTAGTCAAAAAAGCTTGCTTTCCTATAGCATGGTCTCAGAATAAATTGAAACCAGATTGAGGCATACTTATGAACTCAAGTTCAAGAGGCATTGATGATGTAATCTTAACACATTTCTGTTCTGAAGAACAGTTAAGTTAGTGAATCATTTACCTTTAAACAGATTCCATTAAGAATGACACATTTCCATTGGGCATAATGGAAAAATGCCTATAATCCCAGTGGCTGAGGAGGCTGAGACAGGAGGATCACAAATTCAAAGCCAGCCTAAGCAATAGTGAAGTGCTAAGCAACTCAGTGAGACCCTGTCTCTAATAAAATACAAAATAGGGCTTGGATGTGGCTCAGTGGTTAAACACCTCTGGGCTCAATTCCTGATACAAAAAAAAAGAAAAAAGGAAAAGAAAAAGAAAAGGAGAAACAAGAATGATAGTTCCCAGCCTGATGACACATGCCTGTAATCCCAGTGACATGGGAGACTGAAGCAGGAGAATCACAAGTTTGAGGCCAGCCTATCAATTTAGGGAGACCCTTAGCAACTTATCAAAACCTATCTCAATTGGGGATTGGGGTATAGCTTACTTGGTAGAGTGCTTACCTTGCATGCACAAGGCCCTGGGTTCAATCCCTAGCACCAAAACCTATCTCAAAATAAAAAATAAAAAGAATAATGGCTATATCTCTGTGATAAAACACACCCCTGGGTTCAATCTCCAGTATTAAAAAATTCATTTCTTAAAACTGTTTAATCCAGCATAATTTTTGCCCTTTATCTTCAACTAGTCCTAATACTAGTGGAGTATCCAGCTGGGGTCCAGATTTTCCTGAACAAAGAATTGAGCAAGACACAAAGAAGAAGCCAGCAGAACATAGATTTATTGAAAGTGAAAGTGAGAATAACATTCTGTAAAGTAGAGCCGAGCGGGCTGAGCAAAGGAGTGGCTCCAGGCCCTGCAATCTGGGTGAATCTGGTCTTACATGCTGAGCTGAGCCACTTGTCCTCTCTCTGCATGGACCTGATTGAATATCTTGCTTCATTTATTCCCATTAGGTACTTTATTTCTGTCTAATTAGAATACAGAACCTGTGGCAGGAGTTGCCATGGATGATAAGCACTCAGTGGCAGAAGTTGTCATGGTAATAGGACTTATTGTAAACAGGAACATGATGACTCATCCATCTTGTTCTCCAGTCAGCATTTTATTTGTACCCTGACTTTGCCATCTTGATGCCCCTAAACTACCTTAGTCTCATAAATGATAGGGAAAGATCCTGTTTTATAATATGTGACAATTCCTTTTATTCATTTCATTTACTTTCAGATTTTAATTTCTAGTCATAATGTGATACTTTTGCTTATATAGAAATTATGGAATAGCTCCTATCCTTTCTTATAGAATAGAAATCCTACAAATTTTCTATGACTGTTTTCAAATACTAGTTACTTTAAAAAAATTTTTTTGTAGTTGTAGATGGACAGAATGCCTTTATTTGTTAATTTTTATATGGTGCTGAGGATCAAACCCAGTGCCTCACGCGTACTAGGCAAGCGCTTTGCCACTGAACTACGGCCCTAGCCCTATTAGTTCTTTTTTTACTGTATTATTGATTTTGATCTCTCCATAGATACCAGAATAAATTCTTTCTTTTACAGTATTCTGAAAGTTATTTTGTTATACAGCTTTCCTAGCAACTGGTTAAATGTGCTTTCTATGTTAATTTCTTTGTTGTTCATCTACTATGTGCCAAGCATTGTCTAGGCCCTGGGATAGAACAGTAAACAAAATAGACAAAGTCAGGTGGTAGCACACGCCTATAACCCCAGCAGCTGGGGAGGCTGAGGCAGGAAGATCCAGAGTTCAAAGCCAGCCTCAGCAACAGTGAGGCACTAAGCAACTCAGTGAGCCCCTGTCTCTAAATAAAAGACAAAATAGGGCTGGGGATGGGGCTCAGTGGTTGAGTGCCCCTGAATTCAATCCCTGATACCCGCCCCCCCCCAAAAAAAAATAGACAAAGTCTTCAGTCTCGTGGACTGAAGTGGATGTATATCAGACAACAAATAAATATTGGAAGGGGGCAAAGCAAGGTAAAGGAGTTAGAGAGTACCAGAGAAAGGTAAATTACTGTTTTTTTTTTTAATTTCATTTTTTGGTACTAAGGATTGAATCCAGGGATGTTTAATCACTAAGCCACATCCCCAGCCCTTTTTATTTCTTATTTGAGACAGTGTCTCACTAAGTTGCTGAAGCTGATTTTGAAGTTGTGATCCTCGTGCCTCAGCTTCCAGAGCTTCTGAGATTACAGGCATGCACCACTGCACCTGGCTGTTGCTATTTTTTTTTTATTGTGTGGTTGAAAAATGCCTCCCTGGAAAAGTGACATTTGAGAAGAAATCTTCAGGAACAGAGGGACTGAGCTTGGCAGGTATTTGGGGGAAAAACATTCCAAGTAGAGACAATAACAAGTACAAAGGCCCAGAGCAGGATGATACTTGGCATGCTTTTTTATAAATATTTTTTTTTAGTTATAGATGGACACAGTATCTTTATTTTATTTATTTTTTTATGTGATGCTGAGGATCAAACCCAGTGTCTCACGCATGCAAGGTAAGCGCTCAACCATTGAGCTAAACCCCAGTCCCGATACTTGGCATGCTTGAGCAAGGAGGACAGTGATGTAGAACAAGTGAGGGAGAAAGCAGAGGGGATAAGATTGGGCAATGGAAAGGACTTGGATTTTTATTCTGAGTGGAATGTGAAGTCACTGAAAGATATTGAGCAGAGGAGTGACAGGGATGCAGAATAGTCTGTGAGTGGGTGAAGGGAAGAGATAATGGTGGTTTACACTGGGAAGTGGGAAGAAGTGGTTATATTCTGGAAATAATTTGAAGGTAAAGCAGAATTGGACATGGGTTTATGTATCAGAAGTCAAGTATGACTCCAATATTTCTACCCTGTGAAGCTGGAAGAATGGAGTTGCTGGGTACCAAGGTGGAGAAGATGGTACCAGGAGCAGGTGAAGAGTTTTGTTTTTTGGACTTATTAATTTGTTTTTACTTTAAAAACAATTCTTGCTGGGGATATAGCTCAGTTGGTAGAGAGCTTGCCTTGCATGCAGAAGGCCCTGGGTTCAATCCCCAGCACCACACACACACACACACACACACACACACACACACACACACACACACACACACACAAAATGCTTTGTTCTAAAAACCATTCTTAATTAAACTATAGCATTCTAACAGACAAGTGCTCATTAAAAGTTCACAAAGTGGCTGTGCCTATTACCTATCTAGACAGAAATAAAACACTGTTCTGATTTGAATGTGCTCACCAAAATCCATGTTGAAATTCAATCTCCATTATGAAGTATTAAAAAGTGGAGCCAGGGCTCAGGGGCAGAGTGCTTGCCTAGCATATATGAAGCACTGGGTTCTATCCTCAGCACCACATAAAAATAAACAAATAAGATAAAGTTATTGTGTCCATCTACAACTAAAAAGAAAACAAATTTTAAAAGTATGGCCAAGTAGATCTTTAAGAGGAGATTAGGTCATGAGGGCAGAGCCCTACTTAATCCATTCAGGGATTAATGAACTAGTGGATTAATTGATTATCTCTAAAGTAGGTTTATTATAAAATTCAGTTGGGCTTTGTCTCTTGTGTGTGCTTTCTAATCATGCGATGTCCTGTGCTGCCTTGGGACTCTGCAGAGTCCCCACCAGAAAGAAGGTCTTCAGCAGATACAGCCTCTTAATCATGAACCTCCCAGACTCAGAACTGTTATCTGAATAAAACTTTATTCTTTATAAATTTCCCAATTTGTGGTGTCCAGTTATACCAATAGAAAACAGATCAGGACACTCTAACAAAAAATGAGGTAGAGATTTCAAGTAGGTCTTTGGACATACAAGTTTATAGTTAGGAAAGATAGAAAGCTGAGTTTTGTCAGCATATAGGTAACAGTTAAAGCCATGAAATGAGATGAAATTACCTCAAAATTGAGTGTGGAAGCTGGACTTGGTGGCATATGCCTGTAATCCCAGCAACTCAGGAGGCTGAGGCAGGAGTATAGCAAGTTTGAGGCCAGCTCAGCAACTTAGTGAGGCTCTCAACAATTTAGCAAGACCCTGTCTCAGAATAAAAAATAAAAAGGGCTGGGTATGTGGCTCAGTGGTAGAGCATTCCTGGATTTAATTCCCAGTACCAAAAAAAAAGTGAGTGTGGAAAGAGAAGTCATCTGAGGACTAAGTTGTGGGGCCTTTTAACACTTAATGGTTAGGGAAATGAAGAGGAAATAGGGAGGAGATTGAGGAAGAGCAGATGATGAAGTAGGAAGAGACCCAGGAAAGAATGAGAAGAAAGAAAGATACCTACAAAGAAATCTGCTTGGTATTGGGAATACCAATACAGCAGTGAAAAAGATCAACTAGCTCCCAGCCCTCAGAGAGCTTATGTCAAGTGAAGTAGACAGATGTGTAAAAGAATCATATATGTGTACCCACATGCACATACACACACATCTTATTATGAAGTACAATATTTGAAGGAAACAATGAAAAACATTATAGGAGATCTGATTTAGTTGGGAAAGGCTTCTCAGAGGAAGTAATATTTAAATTGTAGCTTAAAGGAAGAAAAAGATCTTCCAAGATCAAACTTGAGGTGTGTATTAGTTTCCTAGAGCTGCTGTAACAAAATTCCACAAGCTGAGTGGCTTTACACAAGATATTAATTCTCTCCCAGCTCTAGCAGCTAGAAGTGAGACATTAAGGTACAGCACAACCATGCTCTCACTGAAGGCTCTAGAGAAGAGTCCTTTTCTTGCCCCTTCTAGTTTCTAGCAGCCTCAGGTGTTCCTTGCCTTGTGACTGTGTAATTTCAGACTCTGACTCTGTGTGAATCTCTGTGTCCTCTCTTCTTATAAGGAGACCACAGTGATTGGATTTAGGGCCCACCCTAAGTGTAGGATGATTTCCTCTCAAGATCCTTAACTAATTACATCTGCAAAGGCTATTTCCAAATGAGGTCACATTCTAAAGCTCTGAATGGAATCAGTTTGGAGGAGGGATACCACTCAACTCACCAAAGAAGATAAACAAAAGAAATACTTAAGTTTGAAGCAGAGATGTGCTGCAGCTGACTCATACCAGTTCTCGAGAGCCAATTGCTCCTCAGGACTAGGAAAAAAAAGTCGAGTGTTAAGCCCAGAAAAATGGCATGCACCTGTAACCTCAGCTACTTGGGAGGCTGAGGTAGAAGGATTGCTTGACTCCAGAAGTTTGAGGCCAGCGTGGGTCATATAATGAGACCATGTTTCACTCCCCTCAAAAAGAAAAATGAAACGAACAAACAAAAACAACAGCAGACCCAATTTTCAACAGTTTGGTTTTCTGGTTGACTTTATTTTCATAATTTGAAATTGATCATGGAAGGAGTATTTGCACCATAGAAACTGACATATTCCACAAATTTTTATGTATTTTTCTTTTGAAGAGTCAGTTGTTAAACATTTACCAGCATTTGGCAAGTCGAAGGTCTTGAGTACACAAAAAAGGCTGGATCCTAGAGAACTGTGGCAGGAGGGAGACCAGAATAAGGATTTTGGATTTTAACCCATGTGTAACTGGGGACTATATGAAAGTTTTAATCAGGAGTGTGGCAGAGCCAGAGTTATGTCATTGTTCTAGTCATTTATACACCAGTTTTTTCCTACCAGGGAATAGGCAGGAAATCCTTGAGAGGGATTTCATCTTTATCATTCTTTGTATCCTCCATGAAATTTTGCACATAATAGGGATTTAATAAATGCTGGTTGACTTACATGAGGCTTTGTGAATACCATGTACAGTGGGGCATGGTGGCACATACCTGTAATCCCTTCTGGCTCCGGAGGCTGAGGCAGGAGGATCGTGAGTTCAAACCAACTTCAGCAATGGCAAGATGCTAAGCAACTCAGTGAGGCCCTGTGTCTAAATAAAATACAAAATAGGGCTGAGGATGTGGCTCAGTGGTTGAGTGTCCTTGAGTTCAATTCCTAGTACCCCCTCCAAAAAATACCATGTACATTTTTCAAAACAATAGTTAATAAACCAGCAAATATGATTAAAACAGAATATGTCATGGAGAAATCATATGACGTTTCTTTCTTTACTTTTTTTTTCGGTACTAGAAATTGAAGTCAGGGACACTCTACCACTGAGCTACATCCCAGAACTTTTTATTATTTTTTATTTTGGGACACTCTACCACTGAGCTACATCCCCAGCATTTTATATTTTTTATTTTGAGACAGGTTCACATTATGTTTCCTAAGCTGGCTTTGAACTTGCAATCTTCCTGCCTCAGCCTCCCAAGTTGCTGTAATCATAGGTGTGTACCTTCATACCTGGAGAAGCTGAAGACATTTCTATCATTATCATATGCTATTGTTTTAACACATATGTACTTCAAACTAACTGTATACAGGCACTGTGGGGATACAGCAACAAAGACAAAATCTTACCCTTAAGATGGGCTCTGGTGGAGAAAACACAAAGGCCTGTCAGTGTCCCTTGTGATAAACTATATGACAAAGTAAACACCAGAGGGTCTCTTGAATTAGGAGTGATTAGGAAAGTACCCCAGGAATCATACATTTTGGAGATAGTATTGCTCCCTGGTACTGTGCTCCAAGTTCAATATCACGGTCTACAAGGAGTGGTAAGCAGGCTTGGAGGAATGATGGGCTCCTTTGAAATGACCTTAGAAGCTTGTTATATACTCATGTCGGCCTCGTTCACTGTTTCTATCACCTTTATCTCTTTAGGCTGTGGTAGGCAGAATTCTAAGGTGACTCCCAGTGAGCCTGGATGTTGTATAATCCTTTCTCCTGTGAGTGTGGTTGGAACCTGTCAATGTGATAGTATTCTTTGGCTGATGTTATTTATGTTAGATAGCAAAAGGGAGATTACCCTGGGTGGGCTTGCCTAATTAGGCAAAGAATGTCCTCTGGTGAGTTGCAGAAGAGGAAGTCAAAGATTTACAGTACAAAAAGGATTCCATGCACCCTAGCTGGCATGACAATGAAGGGGGCAGTGTGAAAAAGAGTGTGGGTGCATTTCTAAGAGTAAAGCATAGCTCCCAGTTGAGAACCAGCAAGGAAATGGGGCTTGGTCCTACAGCTGCAGGAAACTGAATTCTGCTGACAATCAGAATAAAACCAGAGGTGGATTTTTCCCAAGTCTCTAGTAAGGAACACAAGCAGGTCAACTCCTTGATTTCAACCATGTTATACCCTAAGCAGAGAATCAGCTGTGCTGTGGTCGACTTCTGACCTCCAGACACTGTGAGCCAATAAATTTCTGTTGTTTTAAGCTGCTGCTTTTGTGACAATCTCTTGTCCAACAATAAAAAACGAATGCAGGGGCCTCTGTTCTGAAGAGCCAGCTCAGGAACAGTAAGGACAAGATTTCTTTTGCTTTCTCTGCTGAGGTGAGGTGAAGCGATCTCTGTGCTGGTTAGCAGAGCAGGAGGTGAGCACAAAGAGATGCCTGTGAAGCACCAGAGGCACCTTTGATGGCAGGAGCCACAATATTACCTATGATTATGACTTTACCTCTGTCCTGTGAGTTACTATCACATTGATGGCTTTCTGGGCCAATTCTTCTGTGGTGGTGCTATATGATATATAAGGAGCATGTGTTATGCTCGAATTCGGGACACCCAAAAGACCACCAGAGACCAAGATCAATGTAAGCAGCAAAGAGGTGTTTATTGAGAGCTAGCTCTGTCCTCTGCACACACACACAGCAACTGGTGACGCTGAGAGGCCCCGAGCCCAGGGTTTGCAGCAGTTTTATACACTCTTTGGGGAAGGCAGGGACTTCACATACATCATAGTATCTCTTAGCAAATCATCACACACCTCGGGAAAATCAAATAACAACTGTAAAACATGATTAGCACATTCACTGGCAGGAACAAGTTGGGTAGGGGTGATTGGTCAATACAAGAGGGGGATTCGTTTGAACTGATTGGTTTAAGCCATGAAGGGTGTACGTGCTGAACTACATGGTTTCCCAACATGTTATCAACCACCATAAACTACTGGGGTATCATCTGACATCTCAGGTATTTTCCCTGTCTCATGCTGATTGGTGGTTGCTAGGGGGTTGCTATGCGTCCTCACCTAGCCTGACTGAGTCAGGGGCACCTGGCACAGCAGATCTCTCCTGTTATTTGTAGATAAACAACTTAGCAGGATGGGTATGTGCCTAGGAGTGCTCTGTGGGTCTTTCCAAGGACAAGGGTCACGCCCCCTTCCTTGGACAGGCTTTGCTCTGAGGTAGAGGCAAGGTACTGTGGGCCTTGCAGTCACCAGAGTAAATCCTTACCATGGAAAAGGAAACCACATGAGACACTGCACCGTGTTCTTTCAGAATCCAGGATACTCCCTTGAAACATAGCTGTTCTCTCTTTGCAGGTTAGATACATGCTGTGGATGATGTGGGGCCTTGGATAAGATTCAGACTTCTTGCTACACCTAAGCAGCAGCTTGCACAACAGAATCCTAGTGACGAAAAGAATTGCCATGTTTTTTAGAGGTTTCTTATCTGTGAAATGGAAGTAGTGTGGCCTTTGTGTGAAAATATTTTTAAAAAGAATTTGTAAAACCAAGTGGGTGGCACATGCTATAATCCCAGCTACTTGGGAGGCTGAGGAAGGCGGATTCCAAGTTCAAGGCCAGCCTTGGTAACTGACTGTCTTAAAATAAAAAAAACAAAAAGGGTTGGGGATGTATTTCAGTGATAGATAGTCCCTGGGTTCTATATCTAGTGCTGAAATAGATAGATAGGTAAAGAGAGAGAGAGAGAGAGAGAGAGAGAGAGAGAGAGAGAGAGAGAGAGAGAGAGAGGGAGGGAGAATTTCTAATGTGTCTTTCTTTACTTTTTAGGTATTGATGTAATGACTACAAAGCCTGCTCTGATGATGGGTGGCTCATAGTTGCACTTGGAGTTCATTCTTGGATGTCCATTTCCTTCAGATCCCTCATAAAGAAGACTTCTGACTTGGATTTTGTGGCACCTAGCTTCTATCTTTTAGTTAAGGTTGAATCTCTACAGAAGAAATCAATCTTACTTGATTGTATGTAAAATCAATGCATTTGGGGGATATAGATGATGGGGGAATGACTTGTAGCAAATCTTTAAAGGAATAGAAGCATCTGCTCCTTCTCCCACGCAGATGTCCTTGAAATAATATGATGATAACACCTTTCATTTATATAGCACTGTCGCTCTTTGAAACAGCACATGCATGGATGAATTGAAAGGAGTTATTATCCCCATTTCGCACAGACAGTGCAGATCAATAACTTCCCATTGAGAAAAAAATAGACCTGGTCAAATATCCAAAACTCAATATGTGAATAAGAGGAGAAATCCAGGAGAAGAGCACCGGGTAACAGTGACAAGGAGGGGCATGATGATGATTTTGGAAGAGGATTGGAATTACAAAGATCTTCTGGATATGTAATATGGATCTTGATTTAGAAGTTTGTGTTTTTCATTTTGAGCAACTTCTAGTGTGGGTTGAGAATAAAGGTTTTCTCCAGCTTGATAAATTCAAAGGGGAAATAAGTATTACTAATTCAAAGTATTCCTTACAAAAAATATTTTTATCAATTTCTCTTGAAAAGCAACTTTGTCAACGTCATCGATTTTGCAAAGTTTTTGCACATATTTTGCCTTTTTAAGTTTAAGGAAAATCCCCTCCAAACGATTTCAGGCAATATTCCTTTGTGCATTACTTGAGGTGAAACACACCTAGAGGAATACTTAGGCAGGGACAAAAGTGATCCAGGTCAGTTCATTTGATAAATTACTGAGTCAGCTGTACAGATAAGTTCCCTGTCTTGAAGGAGTTTATATTTGTGTGTGTGTGTGTGTGTGTGTGTGTGTGTGTGTGTGTGTAGGGAGGGAGTGTTAGATAGAGATTTAAGAAGTAAATCTTAAACCAGGCATGGTAGTGCACTCCTGTAATCCCAGTGGCTCCAGAGGCTGAGGCAGGAGGATTGAGAGTTCAAAGCCAGCCTCAGCAAAAGCGATGCCCTAAGCAACTCAGTGAGACCCTGTCTCAAAGTAAAACACAAAATACGGCTGAGGATGTGGCTCAGTGGCCAAGTGCCCCTAAGTTCAACCCCCAGGGCCACCCTCCCCACAACAAAAAAAGAAGTAAAGCTTAATTAAATAAAATTTTAGGGTGGTGAAGGTGATCAGAAAATGCCATCCCCAAATATGCCACATAGGCATAAGGATTATTTTGAACTTAAAGCAATTAAGAAACAGCAGACACAAGAGGAACTATTTGCTCTCCTCCTTCTGCTAAAAGCAGTGAATAAATTTCCATTTGTAAAGTTTTTTTCCTCCTTCTCTTGTACCAAGAAGAGAACAACTCTTCACACTGGAGACAACACTAACTTGAGTCTACATGACAAACCTATTAAACATCCCTTCTTTACCATTAGTTTCCTCATACATTTACCTTTCCACAATTTACTGCCCCAAATCCCCTTTCCTTTGTGTAATCACTTCCCCTAATTTATCACACTTATGTCAAACTGGTACATAAGGCCCTGGATCTAACAACCTCTTTGGGCTTTCACATGTTTCCTGTGTAGCCCCACCCATGCATAAAAAAATTCAATCATCAATTAAGCGTGTATGCCTTTTCTCCTGGTATTGTCTTTTGTCAGTTTAATTCACAGGCTCCAGCTACTGAACATATGAAGGTAGAGGAAATTTTTTCCCTTCCTTTGTGGTAATGATAACTTATGACAAAAATAAAAGGAAGTAATGAGATAGTGGATTGAAGAAGGATTCTGTATCAGGTTTTCTCTGACATGACAAAACACTTGAGCAAAATAAAGGAAGAAAGATTTATTTTGGCTCATGGTTCCAGAGGTGTCAGTTCATGGCTGTCTTGCTCCATGGCTATGGGTCTGTGGTGAGGCATAACATCATGGTGGAGAGGATGTGGTGTCAGGATAGTGCTTACCTCATGGCAGCTGGGAAGTAGGAGGAATGGATTCAAGATAAAAGGACACAGCCAAAGGACACAACCCCAAGGACCCACTCCTTTTAATTGGTCCAACTTCCTATATTTTCCACCCCCTCCCAATATTCCATTCAGCTGTGAACCCATCAGTGGATTGACCCATTGATGAACTCAAAGACCTCATGATTCAATCACTTCTTAAAAGCCCCTTCTCTGAACATTGCTGCCCTGGGGACCAACTCTCCTTTCAATCTTTTTTTTAAAATCTTTTATTTTTTAGTTATAGGTGGACATAATATCTTTATTTTATTTTTATGTGGTGCTGAGGATCAAACCCAGTGCCTCAGCATGCTAGGCGAGTGATCTACCTCTGAGCCACAACCCCAGCCCCTCTTCTTTTAATCTTGAGGAGACATTCCAGATCCAAATTATAGCAGTGGCTTTAGATAATGTAGTTAGAGAAGGCTCCTCTGAGGAGATGACAGTTTACTTCATAGTAAGTGAAAAGACATAGGTCATACTAAGATCTCAGGAACTCCTATCCCTGGAGTATTCAAAAGGCTTAAAAGAAGGCCAGAATGGCTTGAATGGAGTGGGCCAAGGATGGAGTTGAACTAGATGAGGTCAGAAATGTTGGTAAGAACTAGACTGTGTAGCCTGTAGGCCAATGGTTCCCAAATTTGAGAAAGCAACTGAATCACCTGGAGGGTTTTTTTAAGCACATGTTTTGGGGCCTCATCCCTAGAGATTCTTATTCTGGTAACCTTGGGTGAGTCTGAGAATTTGCATTTCTAACAAGTTTGCTAGGAATGTTGCTACTGCTGGTGGTTCAAGGACTACTTTTTAAAACAATTATTGCTAGGTCAAAGGAAGGTGTTTTGATTTTATTTCAATAATAATGGGAAACTATTGAAGATATTTCAAGCAGGATTTTAAGCAGGTTTAATACTTGATTTTAAAGGGGTTTGGAACAAGTCATCCCAAAATATGCCATTTTGTCATATTGATTATTTTGAGGTTAAAAAAAGATAACCAGCTAATGCAGGAAAAGTTCTATATCTCTTTTCTCAACTGCCTAAAATAAAGTACAATTTTCTCTTTTGTAAAGGAAATTTACATTTATAAAAGAAATCTTTATGGGGCTGGGGTTGTGGCTCAGTGGTAGAGTGCTCACCTAGCATGCATGAGGCACTGGGTTCGATTCCTAGCACCACATAAATGTAAAATAAAGATATTATGTCCACCTAAAACTTAAGAATAAATATTAAAAACAAGAGAAATCTTCATTAGTAAATGTATCTGTTCTAGAAGAGACCTACTGCTGAGACAATTTTTATCACCTATGGGACTTTTATCTGTATAACAAGGTGATTTTTATTCACCATATATTTCCTTTACCCCCCCCTTTCCGAAATCCATTTGTAACATCCCCATGGCTTAGTCCATTTTTCTGTAGCTATAACAAAATGCCTGATGCTGGGTAATGTATAAAGAAAAGAGTTCTATTTAGCTCATAGTTTGGGAAATTTAATAACATGATGCTGGCATTTACTTGATGCTGGTAGAGTCATGGCAAATGGTATCACAGTGGTGGGAGAAAGCATGAAAAAAATCACATGGTGAGACAGGAAAACAGAGAGTGAATTGAGACAGCTCACTGGCTTTATAAAAACCCATTTTTTCTGGAAACAATCCAGTTCCATGAGATCTGTGTTAATCCCTTCTAAGGGTGTTGCCCTATGACTTCATTACCTTCCACTAGGCCTCACCTATTAAAGGGTGTACCACCTTTCAAAGTCATCACCCTGGAGACAAAGCTTCTGACATATGAGCCTTTGGAGGACACATTCCAACCATATCCATACTGCAACACCCTAGAACCCCTAAATCTCTATTTCTTTCTATAGTTTGGGATGATATATAAGCCTTAATAATATGACCACTTACTCAAGTCTTATATTTTGGTGGGAATCCCATGTAAACTTATATAACAAAAATAGTTTTTCTCCTGTTCATCTGTTTTATTCATTTTAACTTGTAGACTACTCAAAGAACCCAGAAGGCTAGAAGGAAAGCATTATTTTTTGCCTTCAGTTTGTGCTTTAGCTTGGATATGATTTAAGTGTGTGTCAAGGGTTCATATGTTAAAATCTTTATCTCCAGTGTGGCAATGTGACAAAACCTTTAGGAGGTGAAGCATACATCAAGGTAATTAGGTCATTGGGGGTGCTGCTCTTGAGTCTGATTAATTAGTTCTTGTGAGACACTTGTTAGTTCCTGCAAGAGGGCTTGTTATAAAAAGAGTGAGCCTGACCCTTCCCCACTCCCTGGCTTCCTGTCTTGCTCTGTGATTGTTCCCTCTGGCATGCCCGCCTGCTTGCCAACAATGATGGCATCTACCATGATGTAATGTAGCCAAGGAGGCCCTCACCAGAACCAAATCAGTGGTGCCACCTAATCTAAATAAAGCTATTAAATAAATCTCTTTTTTAACCAGGGAATTCCCATGGAGTTTATTTGGGCAGACCTGGGGAGAGGCTCTGCACCTAGAAGAAGGGATTGGTCCTCTTGGTGCTGAAGTGTGGCTTGTGCTGGTGATAGAGGACCTGATGGGACAGTGGGAACTTGATCTTGGAGTTGTGGAATTACTTGATTGCTGGCTGATGGCACTTGCTGGCCACAATCTCCTCTACCTTTGTGATCTGGATGGAGTGGCCCGGGGACAAGTGCCATGCACCCATATCTCAGTAGCACTGGATGATGGCTTCTGTGGTGGTCAGGTCACAGTACTCCCAGGACATGTTGTGGGTGCTGCTGTGAGAGTTGTAGCCCAGCCAGATGCCAAAATTTCTCTCCTATAGTGGGGACTTCTCCAACACCTGCCCACAGTAGACAGTAGACTTCCTCATCTTCTTTAGCTGAGATACAAAATACTAGAAGCAGAAATTGGCAACAGTGTAATTGGATACAAAATTTGCATTTGGTAGGGAGGTGGTGAGCATTTGGAGGTGGGCAGGCAGTGTTCCACTAATTTGTGCTCATGAAGAATCCTAAAGCCTGCATGGTATTCTCTCTGTGCCTTCTGACACCCACAAAAGACAACCAATCTTTTCTTTATGAAATATTTAGCTTAGGGAAGAAAGCAAAATGAAATGAAGAAGGGTATTTAGTTTCTGGTATTTTGTTATAGCAATGGAAAACGGACTATCACAGTTTGTATGATTGCAAGGTTCCTTTGGTTTCTGTTTGGAGACCAGACTTCTAGTAGTAAAGAAAGCAGAGACCATAATCTTTAGTCTAGGATGAACTTCTGGGAATGAATGTAAGATTTATTTCTGTTATTGTTAAAGACAAACCAGAACTGGTCATAGTTAAAGTGGCAACCACTATTGCAATAGAAGAAAAGAAACCTCAGTATAGAACTGGACTCAATTCCAAATATAACAAGGAATAGTGAGAATGTGTGGTTAAGCAGTAGGATAGGGCCAGTGGATGGCAAATTACTAAGAGGAACCATCAGGAGGACTCTGTCTAAACCAACATTCTTATTGAAAACAGGCCATAATCATCAGATACCAATTGGGGAATACTGAGAGATGAGGAACCCCATCAGATATTGAGGGATTCACATGAGGAATGAGAGTTCTGGATAAGCTGACTTAACAGTATCCTTGCTAAGGTTGGGTGACACAGAGAAGCACATTGAAGCCCAAAGGTTGAGGCTTAGTTTGGAAGAAGATTCAGAGGAGCCTGACTAAGCTTTGGTCAAGGAAAAACTCTGTCACTCTCTGCTTAATAAATAAACCCTAAGCTTTAAACTCATCCCTCAACAGATATACCCTACAAATATCTACTCAGTCAAGAATCTAACCACTGGCCATCTGATTCATCTTTCATGTGTGCAATAGTGCATTTTCAATTTGACTCAGCAAGTATGTATTGAACATTTACTTTGCCTTAAAATAAAAGATGTGAAATGAGTGAGAGACAACTAGAGTAAATGTTGGTAGTGAGTCCATGAGTTAACTGCCAATCTCCTTATAGTATTTCCAGTGTCTAGTATAATACCTGACTTGGAGTCATTTATTAATATTTGTTGAAAAACTCCTTAAATAAGTGCTGATATTGGAATCAGATGTACTGATTCTTATCCTCCTTTGAAAATTTTTTCTTTTTCAGTACTGGATACTGGGAATTGAACCCAGGTGTGCTCTAACACTGAACTACATCCATAGCCCTTTTTATCATTCATTTTGAGACAGGGTCTCACTAAGATACTGGCCTTGAACTTGCAATCCTCCTTCCTCAGCCTCCTGAGTAGCTAGGATTACAACCACATGCCACCACACCTGGTGATGTTGCTACTTTTTGAATGAAACCTTTGATGTCACTGAGCTTCAATTTTCTACTTGAATATTAAACATCATATGTAAAAAATTCACAGGGTGTTAAATGATCTCATATATGGGCTAGAATTGGGAGAATTTAGTCTTACGATTGCTAACAAAGATTATACTTCTGGGGTGCAAACAAAGGAAATCATAAATGTAGTTGTGGGATGTGGTAAAAGACACAACAAAGGAGAAAGAAGAGGCAGGGAGAGTTGCAGGCAGGCATGTTTTTTTTTTTTTAAAAAATTCAGTGTAAGTTTAAAAAAAATTGTTAAATCGAGAGCCCAATTTGGGCCAGAGGTTAGATTTTTAGAGTGAACTTGAATGCCTTAATCTTGAATTCACTTATTCATGGGGTTGTGTGACTTTGATCTTTGAAGAAATAAAACACTCTGTTAAAGGCTCAAAAGGCTTTTGTCAGAGGAGACCAGCAAGCATCTCTTAAAACCCTTTTGAAGTGGAAATGATTCAAACTACCAAAGATTTCATCCATCAGGGGAGAGGGTTTGGTGAGGTTCACCTTAGGGGCCATCTTTAACTGCACCCCCTAATGCTGATAGCAGCTAGAAATTTAACCTAAATATATTTGAGCATAGTGATATGTGTATGGGAAGATTCAATATTTATGTAATTTTAGATAACACAATTGATAAAGACTGGAGGTGGAAAAGAGGGTGTGTGTGTGTGTGTGTGTGTGTGTGTGTGTGTTCACATGTATGCTATATACTCCCTTTTGCAGTCTGATACCAGTCTGAAACCTACTTGATCTTGGAGAAGTTGCAAACAGGGGAGGAAATTTAAAGCATTCCTGCTTTTTTAAATTCCCTGACACCAGTCCTTATGCATTTACAGGAACAGAGAGACCAAAGACCTTATAGCTGTGCATTTAGGAAATCCTTTTCTACCTTGATGTGATAAGAGCTTAGTAGTAACCCCCATGTTTTATGTCTAAAATATTTCAAACTAGAACCTGATAGCAGAGGGAACTCTCTCTGAAGATTTCCAAGGAAAGAGTAGATTCCTATCTTAACAGGAATAGTGTCTATGTTAAGTTTTGTGGGTGTGGGCTAAATCAGGGTTTTGAGATATATATATAAAATGGAAGAGCAGGGTGGGGGGAGTGAGCTGGAGAAGGCTTTGCTTGGGTATTGAAATTCAAATATCCTGGGAGCCTGTCACATTTTAAATACTGATCAGTTAACAGGGATTAATGAGATTGACATCAAGAATGGGTGGGGTGGGAACTGAGGAGGGAAAAGGGGGAGCTGATGTCAGAACTGGTGGACTGGAGCCAAAGGGCCGACTTTGACCACTTCCAAATTGGCCTGGAGCCCTCTCCTTCCCTGCAGACACAGCAGGCCCTGCATGATGGTGGAAGAAGGTTTGGGTAAGATTCAGGTTACATAAACTAGATACTGGCTCTATTGTGGCATCACTTGATGAAACTTTTTATGTTTGTTTTATATCACATAGAATAACCATTTACCAATTCTGTTCTGACACTTCTCATGTTTCCAATAGCTACAGAATGTGTTTTTTCACTCTGTTGGGTTACATTTTGAGTTCTCCTCCTGCTTTCTCTCATCTCCCTTCCTGCTCTCAAGACTTCACTGAGTTGACCCTTAGAACTGAGGAGCCTTCATGAAGTCATTCCAGGATGGAAAATCTGCAGTGCAGGTAAATGGAGGTGAGCCAGAGAGGTAGTAGACAAGGGGAAGAAATAGCCTTTTCTTTCTACCCTGCTAGGTTTAATAGGCTGAGGTTTGTAAATCAAACTGGTAAAAGTTAGATTAACCAGAAGGAAAAAAAATTAATTACATACATATGGGAGTACTGAAAAAAAAAGAGTGAGTCTTACAGAGCAATGAGACCCAAAGAGTTGCTTAGTTGAGGCTTATTTTAGATTAAACAAAGGAAATGGGGTTTTATGCTTCTAGAGGAGGAGAGGGTGAAGCAAATTATGGAAAGGGGTGAGGAGGAAATGCATGATAAATAAAGGTTCTTTGTTATGCAGATGAAATCCTGATGATACAGTTACTTCCTTGAGTGATTCTTTTCCTGGTGTAAGATATTTTTTATTGGAATTTTTCTTTAAAATGCAAACTTCCTTTAAAAGGGGGAAATCTATACTTTATTTTAGGTAGGTTGGGGGAGGTAGACATCTATTCCTGCATCTGCTGATTCTCAGTACCCTTTAGCTCAAAATAATCCATGTGCCAAAGAGGCATATTTTGGGGTGGCATATTCTTGTATCCTTCATAGACAAAGAACTTGCGCTATGGACTTAAACAGAGTTGGACCAAGTTTATCTCTGTATTCACAAAGTGTATAATATCACGTACCTTATACCAGTCAGAGTTAGGATAACAAAACAGAAATTACTCTTAGTATTTCAATCAGAAGGGGTGACAGCTGAGAGTGGTGGTACATGACTATACCCCAGCTACTAAGGAGGCTGAGGCAGGAGGATTGCAAGTTCCAGACCAGCCTCGGTAATTTCGTGAAAACTTTTCTCAAAATAATTTTTTTAAAGGCCTGGTAATGTAGCTCAGTGGTAGAGTGCTTGCCCAGCTTCTGAGAGTTCCTGGGTCAAGCCTCAGTACAAAAAATGTGATAACAGATTTATGTGCTTGTTGGGAAGGCTAGAGGAGTGAAGGTCAGGGAAGGTTGCTAGCTGTTATACTCACTGCTAGTTTTGAGAGACTCAGAAAGTTATTTCTAAAGGAAAAATTGCAGGTGATAATGGTCACCACTGGCAACAATATCAGGGAGAATAATTAGCAGAGAAATGCCTGGAAGCATATAGGTCTGTCTGATGATATCTTCCAAATCTTGTGAAATGCTTTTCATTAGGGAATCCAAAATGAATCCAGAATCTAGAATCCTGCTGATGAGGAAGTCTGGAAAATGTGATTCCTAGATGTCTAATCCCTGAAAAGCAGGAGAACATAGAAGGAGATACAAATAATGCTAGTACCAATTCAGCTTATGTCTAGCACAGCAAAGCATTATGTTCCTGAACTTGTGTCCTCATCAGAAAAATAGAGATCATAATATCTACAACCACAGCTGTCACCAAAACAAAGTATGCAAAGTTAACGTGTTCATCTGTTTTGTATTGCTGTAATAAAAGACCATAGGTTGGATAGTTTGCAAAGAAAAGAGGTTTGTTGTAGTTCACAGTCTTAGAGTCTAAGAGCATGGCACCAGCAACTGGTCAGCTCCTGGCGAGGGCCTCATGTTGTTCCATAAATGGTGGAAAAGCAAAAGAACAAGCAAGTGCCTATGGAAGAGAGGCATGTGTATGAGACAGAGATAGAAGAGAAGCTGACCTGCTTTATAACAACCCATATTTATAGTAACTAATCCAGTTCAGTGAGATCTAACTCACTCCTCTAAACCCTAATTCAGTCTTGACAGAACTAACGAAGTCTGTAGAAAAGGACATTAGTGCAGAGCCCCCATGACCTAATCACCTCCCACTAGGCCCCACCTCTTAAAAGTCCTACCACCTCTCAATGCTGTTACATTGAGTACATTGAAGACCATGAACCTTTGGGAAACAAACCATAGTTGTAACTGATACAAAGCTCCACAATTATTTGCTCTTTTTCTTCCACTGGAAAAATATCATTTGATCAAAGAAAGCCCCAAACACCCTCTAAAAGGAACTCACACAAAAAAGATCTCTTGTGCTATTTAAATTCTTTATTGCTATAAGAATAATAAATGCTCACTGTAGAAATTTTAAAAATACTGTCAAAGACAAAGTGCACTGAACAATCAAGGAGATGATTTTATTCAGGCTATTGCAACAGGGAGAATGTTCATTAATTAATTCTTCATCAAAGGAGAAGGAGAACACCTGAGGTTTTACAGAGGCAAGTAAGCAAAGAAATCATGGGAAAGGTGGGCAGAGAGTCTTATGGAAGTCAAGAGGACCTCAGAGAAAAGGTAGAGGTGGATATAATCTCCCAAGACCAATATCAGTGTGGTCCTTCACATTTACTATTTCCTAAAATATAAAAAGGTGGAGAATTGATTAAATGTTGCTACATTCTAGAAGCATGAAGCTCAGACAAAATTCAGTGCAGTCAGCCTCACCTTTTTGTTCAGAATGAGCATCATAAATTGCTTCACAAATCAGTTCTCATAAACCAATGGAGTAGGGGAGGCTGGATCTAAGAAATAATCTTTCCAGGACTCTTATTGGAATTATTGAACCTCAGGACACACTCCACCTCAAAATATGCCTCTTTGGCATATTGATTGTTTGGAGCTGGTTATTTAGAGCAAGTGCAGCCATAGGAGAAGCTCTGGAAAATGACGCTTTTGTGAGAGAAATTTACATGTATAAAGGAGATCTCCATTTGTAAGGGTCTCTCCCTTACTGTGTGATGATTAAATCACCACAGACTCCTAAACAATGGAGAAGGCATGACTTAATCTGCACAACAAACCTTACCTTTGTTTAAGGCCAAGACTTGCTGGCTATTTCGTCTTAGCAGGGCCTTTCCTTAACACCCTTTCTTTGTTTCAGAAAATGATGGCACTGAAGCCTGAAGTCGAAATTCTGAGCTCCACTCTAAAGAGTTACTCATTTCTCTGGGTTTTCTGTCCTCTACACAAAAGACTTACATGATAATAAACTCCTGTTTTGCTTTCGTTAATCCATCTTTTGTTACAGGGAGTCCCAGTTAAGAACAATGAAAGGTAGAGAGAAAATTTCCTCTACAGCACTGTCCCTGTAAAACCTGTGGATCCATCTGTTGAGAGGTGGTGGTAAAGGTAAGTTGTTTTAGGGTTCTAGAGATCAGATATTTTTAAGAGTGTTGCCTAAAGTGAATAGAGAAAAGCATTGATATAAAAGTAAACGTTATACTAACCTAAAAAGCTAAGATGTGAACCCCACCGGTAACTAGTTCCTTTGTAAGGGTCCGGCAAAACGTCAGAGGAAGAGACCACCAAGAGACTGACTCATGCAATTGCAGAAGGGGATTTATTGAGGATCCATTCTAGCGCACTGGGGCGCACTGGGGCTCCGTGCCCACTCAAGAAGGGAGAGCAGCCCAGAGCCCCAGGCAGGGGTTGAGCAGTGCTTAAGTACACTTTTGGGGGAGGGTGGGGACTTTGTATACATCAGAACAAATCAGCATGAGGCGCGGGAAAATTGAACAACAATTCTTAAACTTGATTAGTACATTCATTGGCGGGAACAGGTCGGGCGGGGGTGATTGGTCACTCCTAAGTGGGGTACACATTTAAACTGATTGGTTTGGGCCCTGAATGCCTATGTGCCAGGCTACACAGGATCCTAGGTTATTAAACAACCAGAGGGTCAGGGGGAATATTTACTGGGCAGTTCCGGGTATTGTCCTTACAGCTACAGGAATTCCAGGTTTGGGGTGTAGCAGAGGAACTTAACAATACCTGGTCCTTCACTTTTTAACTCAGGCCTTGCAGCTTAGAAACTTTACAATGCCCGGTCTTTTACACTTTAACTTCAATTTCTTTTACTCTTACACTCTGAATTCCAAGAAGTGGATGGAGAAATATATTTAGCGCAGGGATCAAGAGAATGGTAGATATTCAGGAAGTTTCTTCATTGGCATCTTGAAAGAAATTAAGATGTCAGAGAAGTTTGGAGAAATAAAATATATAGCAGTTACTTTTGAATACTGTTGCAGGCACCCCCTCTGGAGGCCAAAATTATGTGAGCACTGGTTGGTTAGGCAGCACAGCTCATTGACTTTCTTGAAGCTCTCCAGCTAGGTTGTCCATGTTTAGTGATGTCTACAGTCTTGGTTTGAAAGGGTAAAGTTTCTAAGCTGCAAAGCCTGAGTTAAAATGTAAAGGACCAGGTATTGTTAAGTTCCTATGCTACACTCAAAACCTGGAATTCCTGTAGCTGTTAGGACAATTCCCAGGACTTCCCAGTAGATATTCCCCCTGACCATTTAGTTGTTTAATAACCTAGTGTTATGCTTGAATTCGGGACCCCCAAAGACCACCAGAGACCCAAGATTGATGTAAGCAGCAAAGAGGTGTTTATTGCGAGCTAGCTTGGTCCTCCGTGCACACACACAGCAACTGGTGACGCTGAGAGGCCCCGAGCCCAGGGTTTGCAGCATTTTTATACATTTTTTGGAGAGGGCAGGGACTTCACATACATCATAGCAAATCATCACACACCGTGGGAAAATCAAATAACAACTCTAAAACATGATTAGCACATTCACTGGCGGGAACAAGTCGGGCGGGGGTGATAGGTCAGTCAAAAAGGGGTATTGGTTTGAACTGATTGGTTTAAGCCAAGAGGGGTGTACGTGCTGAACTACATGGTTTCCCAACATGTTATCAACCACCATAAACTACTGGGAGGGTCATCTGGCATCCCAGGTATTTCCCTGTCTCATGCTGATTGGTGGCTACTAGGGGGTTGCTATGGATCTCCACCTAGCCTGACTGAGTCAGGGACACCTGGGGCAGCAGATCTCTCCTGTTATTTGTAGATAAACAAACAACTTAGCAGGGTGGGAATGTGCTTAGGAGTGCTCTGTGGGTTTTTCCAAAGACAAAGGCCATGTCCCTTTCTTGGACAGGCTTTGCTTTGAGATAGAGGCTGGTTTTTCACTAGGACCCTGTGCAGCTTGGCATGTAGGCATCTCAGGGCCCAAACCAATCAGTTTGAATGTACCCCCTCCTTAGGACTGACCTATCACCCCTGCCCGACCTGTTCCCACCAATGAATGGACTAATATGTTTGAGAGTTGTTGTTCAATTTTCCCACACCTCATGCTGATTTGTTCTGATTTATGCAAAGCCCCTGCCCTCCCCAAAAAGTGTACTTAAGCACTGCTCAACCCCTGCTCTGGGCTCTTGGCTGCTCTCTCTTCCTGAGTGAGCCTGGAGCCCCAGCGCACTGGATTGGATCCTCAATAAATCCCCTTTTGCTGTTGCATGAGCTGGTCTCTTGGTGGTCTCTTCCTCCTATGTTCGCTCAGCCTTACAGGTTATTGGACATGTATTTCTTCAGACTAATTAGTGTTCCAGACAATGGCTTGTTAAGTCAGGATTCTGGCCCATGCATTCATGTAAGGTTTGCCATGATACTGAATCTTTTGAATTTTTTTTTTTAACCAAGTCTTCAGTGTGAGAAATATAAATTCCAGTGATCCATTTTCAGAATACAATATTTAGCCTTAAACCTAAGATTGGGATGTAAGGAAGACAGCTAGAGAGGAAATAGAGCATAATGAAAAGTTGCAAGCAGTTAACTCACACAATAACACCATAGCCTATGGATGTGGAAGATCCAAAGTCCATGCACCTGAATAGCTCCCTGATAAATAAGAGGTGGGAGAAGGAGTTGGCCTAACCAACAGAGACAGAAATATCTCTGTTAAGAAACAGTAATTTAGGAGGGCTGGGGTTGTAGCTCAGTGTTACAGCACTTGCCAGGCACATGTGAGGCACTGGTTTGGATCCTCAGCACCACATTTAAAAATAAATAAATAAAATAAAGGTATTGTGTCTATCTACAACTAAAAATATTTTAAGAAAGAGAAATAGTAACTTAGGTAAAAAGTAAGAGCTGTGTAGCTGGGTACAGTGGTGCATGCCTGTAATCCCAGTGGCTCTGGAGGCTGAGGCAGTAGGATCATGAGTTCAAAGCCAGTATCAGCAAAAGCAAGGCCCTAAGCAACTCAGTGAGACCCTGTCTCTAAATGAAATGCAAAATAGGGCTGGGGATGTGGCTCAGTGGTTGAGTGCCCCTGGTTGAGTGCCCCTGAGTTCAATTTCTGCTATCCACCTGCCAAAAAGAAGTAAGAGCTGTGTCTGTGTCAGAATGCACTCACCCCAAGAAAGCTTTCCCACCACTAAAGAACAAAGGGAGGTAGGAATGACTAAAGTTATATTTCTTTAAATAACCCAATAGAGACTGTTAAGCCAAGGTATTTTTTAGAAAGACTGTACACCCCATAGTACTTAGCCAATGAGGAGGGATCTTGTACTCTAGAGGATAAAGTGCTGACTGTACCCAATCTGTGTGTGCCCACTTCCCCCAGACATCCAGTCTTGCAAGACAATCATTAATGTAAAGCTTTGCTTTTTTGCTATACTTTGTGTCTCTTAGTCCATTCTTTGGGTTTGGACAGGTGAACATGTTTCTCACATTCAGTATTTAACTTTCAAGGTTTTTTTTTCGGGCTCTGGGGAAAAGGCCAGCTATAAGGGATCCTAGAGTCTCCATAGTGTTACCAAATGCTCAGTCCTCTTCCCTGATGCCAATCCAATAATGAAGATAAGATTTTGTGGAAAAGGAAAAAGAAGTTTTATTTCTTTGCCAGCAAAGGAGAAACATAGGGGACTCCTGTGGCAGCGTCTGTGATTCTCCCCATCAAGGGGAACAGGGTTTTTATAGAGGTGATTCAAAGGCTACATTCCAGGTGTTCCCTGTCTAGGGTTGTAATTCACTTGTTAATTTGGGAGATAGTCAAGATTTCTTAGATCTTCTGGCGCCATCCCCAAAGTCTAAATTACTTTGTTACTGTGGTGGGTGTGTGCTCAAGGACAGATAATTCTGCCTGGGATGGAAAAGAAAGGTAATACTGTTTCCTAAGATTATGGAGGGGAGAATAGGGAGGAGCAAGGAGAGAGGAAGAAAAAGAAACATGTCCATTTAAAGAAAGAAGTCACAACCGCAGAGTAGCAAGGGCTACATTCAAAAGTATAAATAAAGAGGACCAATGTTACAATAGGGATAAGGACCGTCAGGTTTTAGTTCTTGGTGATGTGCTGAGTAAAACATGAGGGAGAAAAATTGGGAATGTTAGTTTGGAGAAATGTACAGAGATATTGAAGAAAACTAGAATGACTGAAAATTTGGTACAAATTGATACTCTGAGTAAGTTCACAGAATCAGTCCAATTTTACAGTTAGGAACCCTAACTGGTTTTTTCAGAGGAAGTGAGAGTCAATTAAATCTCCATCATATATCAGAGTTTTCATATCTATAGTTTCCTGAAATTTACAGAGATGCATTATACTTCAAAGATAATGAATAGGACTGGAATCTGATAATCCAGAAAATGATCCAGAGTTTTCTATTGAAACAAACTTTTTCTCTACAATACTAAAAGAATATTCACTTAGCAAGTTATAAACATTTGTCATGTATTTAAGACTATAATGAATATTCAATTCAGCATTCTAATTTTTGTGTGCTTTCCCCTCTCAATTAGAAAGGAATTCTATAGAAGGGGAAAGTGATACATTTATATATAATTGCTCTGGAAATGATCTATTTTTAATAAGACGTTTAAAACTCAGCAAGATATCAGTTGGGAAATAGGAAGGAAATGATACTAGAAAATACCAAATATTTATGTACTAGACCCTCACAAGTGACTTTTCACATATTTATTTTTGTATCCCCCTAACAGGAATATAGATGTGAACATTGAGAAGCCCTTTATTGAATTTCATGAACAACTGCGTTCTGATCATAATTGGAAACAGCATTTTGCCTACCTTAGTGAAAGGAGAAGCTAAAGAACACAGCAGCCATTGTTTTTGTTAATTTGATGTTAAGATTTAACACAACATCTACAAACTAGGGCCCATGAGCCAAATCCGGCCCACTGCCTGCATTTATAAATAAAGTTTTATTGGAATACAGCCATGCCAATTGGTTTACATATTTTTTAGGCCTTCCAGAAACATTATGGCCCCCAAAGCCTAAAGAATTTAATATCTAGCCCTTTTGGGAAAAATGTTTACTGATCCCTGATTTTATTACATATATTATATATATTCTCCCCATTTTGTCCCTTCAGATAAAAATCTCATATAGACAAAACCCTGGTATACAGGAATGTATTGGATGGCCTGACTATTGTTAATAAAGCTCAATTAGATACATGATGCTTTGTATAAGATCCTACTAAGTGCCAGAGTCCATACTTTGGACACACACTCTCCCATCCAGAGGCTTTTCTATCAGGAGGACCAGAGGCAAGAGGGCGTGTGATGTGAGACAGCCAATAAACATGCTGGAACACAGGAGCAGACAGGCAAGAGACTGACAGGTAAGGATCAGTGGGGAAGCACTGTGGAGAAGGAATGATTTAAACCATGCACAGAGGAAATGATAGTCCCTAGACAGGTATGAATAGGAGAAAAGGACATTCTGCGGGAAGAACATCATTTATTCACTCATTCATTTAACAAATGTTTATGGCATGCTGAGATACTGGGGATACTTTTGGTGCATCAAAGTTTCTGGCTTCGTGGGACTTACATGTCAGATCACAATAAGGGCCTGGAAGCAGAGAATTGTCTGGAATAAGAACATAAGGCATTGAGGGAGATGCTACATTGTCTTCTGTGGCTGCAGAAGAGAATATGGGGGTGGGAGCTGGGATATTGGGAAACCATGTTGTCTGGAAAAGTAAACAGAAGTCAGATTGGGAAAGACCTTTAAGGCCAAACTGACAAGTGTGTTTTGCTTTTCATTTTGGTTTGTATTGTTTTTCTTGTTTCTGGCATGGTGATAGGAAACTACTGGAGGTTTTGAAGATGATCTGTGCTTTATGTTAACAGACTGATGTGCTTTAGAAGATAAACTCTGGCTTAATATGATAGAGCAGGAAGAACTGGGGGCAGGGAAAGAAGCCACTTCAGAGGCAAGAGTTAAGAAGGAGCTGAATTGGGATGTAGGCAGTTGCAACAAAAGGAAGACAGAAAAAAATGCAGAGATAGAATTAAAGTAGTTAGCAATTGACAGAGCACAGAGCTGTTTCAGAAGTTTTAAGCCTAAGAGAAAAGTTACTGCTATTGAAGAGATCAGAGGATGGGAGGAGAAAGTTGAGGTGTGGATTATAACAGATATCTCCCTCCTTCCTTCTGTCAAAGTGTCCTTCAGAACTTCACGGTGCCAAGATGTGAGCTTCAACTGGATAAGTTTACAAGGCTAATTATTTTTTAATGATTCAAACAAGCTATTCTCAGCTCTGGTTTTGTCAAAAAACAAATTTGAGTCCTGTCATGATATCCTTAACAGTTTTAAAGCCTATATCTTTTCTATTTTTTAAAAATACTTTCTAAGTTATAGATGAACACAATACCTTCATTTTATTTATTTATTTTTATGTGGTGCTGAGGATTGAACCCCGTGCCTCACTCGTGCTAAAGCAAACACTCTACTCCTGAGCCACACCCCCAGCCTGAACATTTTCTCTTTATATGTTGATTATCTCAGGTTTTTGAGAAACCTGAATAACAAATATATTGGCAAACAAAAAACCAGTACTTGCTGGGTGCAGTGGTGCACACTTGTATTCCCAGTGGCTTGGGAGGCTGAGGCAGGAAGATTGCAAGTTCGAGGTCAGCCTCAGCAACTTAGCAAGGCTCTAAGCCACTCAGTGGGACCCTGTCTCTAAATAAAATACAAAATGGGCTGGGGATGTGGCTCAGTGGTTGAGTGCCCCTGAGTTCAATCCCTGGACTAAAAAACAAAGAAAACAACAACAACAACAACAAAAACCCAGCACTCAATCCTTAAGACATGAAGAATTGATACACGATTTACTATGGACTTTATTTTTCACACTGATATTCTGCCTTCAGTGTGATAGATTCTAATAATGGTGTTTTTCCATGTGGTTTGAATTAACCATGGCTTTCTTCTTTGGGTGTCTGAGTATGAAATGGCTGTGAAGACCTGTGAGGGAACTGTCAGTCATCTCTGAACACAGGGAGGCAATGTTGCTTAAGGGGAAGAGGCAGAAAGCTCTAAGGCTCCTGACTCTGCCTATTGCTAGCTGTGTTAGCCTCCATATGATCAGCTTGACAAGTTACTTAGCCTCTGGATGCTTCTGTCCCCTCATCTTTAAGCTGGAAAATAAAAATGCCTATTTCAGATGGTTGCTATGAGAGCTAAGTGATAAAGTGCAGGTCAAGTAGCTGGCCTGGTGTGTAGTCAACACCAGTGATCGTTTTATTTCTGTTGGTGTGCTCAGCCATTGCTCCATGAGCAGGGCTGTTGCTGACGCAGGCTCTTTCTCCACGTGTGAGGCACTGTGTACCTTTGCTCAGTCAACCCACAGGAAATTGTTTTCTGCACGTCATCAATGTAGTGATGCGGAATCTTGGTGTGAAAACTGAAGTTCTTTTTAAAGATGTTACCTTTTGGGTCCTCATTTTTCTCCTTCAAGGATACTGTGTTAGCTCTTTTGTTTCTTTGGAGGGAAATTGTTTAATACAGGAAAGAGATATTTCTTCTTGTGTTTTGATTTTTTTTCTTTGTGATATCAGGAATTGAACTCAGGGACACCCCCAGCCTTAGTTAGTTTCTGTTTTATTTTTTTAAATTTGAGACAGGGTTTTGCTAAGTTGCTGAAGCTAGCCTCAAATTTGAGATTATCTCATCTCAGCCTCCCAAGTCACTGGGATTACAGGTATTTTCCACCAAACCCAGCTAAAAGGTTTTTTTTTCTCCTTGACAAATTTGATTTTTCACTTCTCAGTAGAGTTCTGTTCCATATCTCCAAGTATGGCTTAGAGATCACTCTTACTGAAACTCAGGATTCAGAAGATGAATCTGAGGCTGGGGTCAGGATGAGGTATCTAATGACTGATGCTGTATCAAAGTCTATGGTGGGTTTATAAACCTTCTCTAAGCATATATGAACAATATGAATCATCCTCTCCCATAGTCACTTTGTACCTTGGAAGTTTGAGGGTATACCTACCAGGTGATATAACATGACATTTTTTTTCACATTCTACAAAAATATGGTCACCTAGTTGAAAGATTTTTAGTTTCAATTATGTGTTTTATGGGGGAAGAAATTCCTTTAAGTAAGAGCTAGCCCAGATAATAAGGCTTTTCATCATCTCCTGAGCACAGGCATAGTGCTGGCAAAATATATACAAAGATAATCTTGTTTGGTTAGGTTGTTTTTGAAATGCACTCCCTTCTAATTTTTTAGGTCCTTTTGGCCTGGTTTCCATGGGGTTTGGGAATTCATAAGCAAGCAAGCTGGGGCTATCTGCCATGGGCAGATAATTATACTCTTGACACTGTGCTATGAGGAGTGTGGGAGGGCAGAGAAAGATCTGTGTACCTGAAAGCCATGTCATTTTGAAAACTAGCTAACTCTGGTCTGAGACAAAAAAAAATAAAATAAAAAAGAAGAAGAAGAAGACAAGGAGGCTGGCCAGGTGTAGTGCCACACATCTGTAATCCTAGCACCTCAAAAGGTTAAGGCAGGAGGATGGCAAGTTCAAGGCTAACCTGGGTAACTTAGCAAGACCCTGTATAAAAACAAACAAAAAAAATGAAGAGGGCTAGGGATGTGGTAGAGCACCTCTGGGCTCAATTCCCAATGCCAAAAAAAGAGGGAAAAAAAGGAAAAAGAAGTGTGTCTAGACATGATCTGGAAGGATTTTCATGTTCCATTCCTACCTCAGGTTCAGAAGCTGGTATGTTTGAGAATGGGTAGAAAATTGGCAAACCTTTTTTCTCTGCCCATCTCTTTTTTCTGTACTATTTTGAGCATGTTCTTCACTAGGGGATCTTGGCTCAAGTATGAAGAGAAAGTGACTCTGTTCACTCTCTCTTGTATTTATAAAAGTATGTTTGGCTTTCATATAGTTCTCATAACTGAGTTTTGAGATGAATATTAGTTGGCCTATTGTAGCAATTGTATGTATTAATTTTCTCTTCCAATTTGATTTCATTTACATTTTTTCTTCTTCGTGAATATTCTTCGAGAATAACGCTTCTACTAAAAAAAATAATCCTTATTTTTCCAAGGTACTTTTGTGTGAATTAACTAAACCTGTATTTAACTCAACAAAACATTTCAGTTCATTTGTTTAACAGTATGAAAATAGCTTTGCTCTTTCTTAATGAGAGATAATTCTTTTTCCATCTCTTTAATTTAATACCCAACTTTCTTATTAATTTCTTTGTTATTTTGTAAAGGCCTAATTAAATGACCCACCAAGAATTATTCACAGGAGTAAAGAAACTGATCTTGTCAGAGCTGCCTTATATGGAGGAAAATGTGACAACTTCCCCACAGTCACTCATGGTTTGGGCATGTTAGTTTCTATTCCCTGAGACCTAGTTATCTTTTCAAGTTTGTGTTTTTACAGTCTGTAAACATTTCTCTCCGCTTATGTATACATGCCACATGTACAAACACATCCACATAACATGAACCAGTTCACTTGATTAATGAAATTAAGCAATGGCACAGTTAGGTTTCTCAAAGTTGATACAGGTTGTGTGATCCTTAGGAGGACAAAGGCTGATTCGTGATCAGTTTGGTGATCCAAGGCAGGCATGAGGGAACAGGTCACACAAGTCCACAGCAACTATCCTGACTTCTGCTGGTACATGTTGCAGATTTCGGCAGAAGAGCCTGACTCAAGGATGCTGTGATACTGCCTCAAGCAATTGTGGAACAGTGGTTCTGAGAACCAAAAGGAGAAATGTTCTTCTTGTAATCACTGCTTGCTCTCATAGAAACAGCATATACAGTGGTTCACTGGGTGCAAAAGTCTTTATTTGTAGAAGGCATTGTAAAGCATTATCTCAAAAGAGGCATTTTCAAAAAAGAAAAAGAGTCAACACTTTTTTCTTGAAGTATTTATTTTTTTTAGTTGTAGTTGGACACGATACCTTAATTAATTTATTTATTTTTATGTGGTGCTGAGAATCGAACCCAGGGCCTAGTATATGCTAGGTGAGAGCTCTACCGCTGAGCCATAACCCCTGCCTGTCAACATTTTTAATAAAAGGGAACTATGCTAAAACCCACTGCATATATTTATGTAGATAATTGGCTTAAATGCTGACCTTTTGGACCACTGAATATAAACATAAATAGAGAACAACCATTATCAATAATATTGATTGATATCATATTTATTTCTCTATTATTAATTTCAAATCATTTAAAAAGATGAGGTACTTCAGTTTATCTTATTAATGCTGTCTATAAATAAAATATGATAACAAGCTCCTTTTTGATATTATGTGGGATGTTAATGCTCTTATGCTTCCTTAAAATGAAGGTACCTTGGGCTGGGTTGTGACTCGGCAGTAGAGCACTCCCCTAGCATGCATGAGGCGCTGGGTTCGATGCTCAGCACCACATAAAGTAAAATAAAGACATTGTGTCCACCTATAATTTAAAAAAAAATTTAAAAATGAAGGTAACTTCTGATCATCTATTAACTGAATGACAGATTATTACCAGAAAAAAAATCATTGTCTTTCTCAATGCATACAATCAATGATAGATTCTGAACACCTACTATGGTGAAGCACAGGACCAGGAACATTTAAAAATACAGTTGAAGCTGGGTGTCGTAGCACATACCTATAATCCCAGTGAGTTGGGAGGCTGGGGCAGGAGGATTCCAAGTTCAAGGCAACCTAGAGATCCTGTCTCAAAATAAAAAATAAAAAGGGCTGGGGATGTTGCTCAGTGGTTAGTACCCCTGGGTTCAATCCTCAGTAACAACAACAAAAAATATAGGGTTGAGTTTTTCCTGTTTCCTATTCCTGGAACATGCTCTGTTCTTCTTCTTTTTTAAAACATCTTATTCATTTGTTTCTGTTCTATTCACCTGTAATGGCTTCCTCTCTTTCTACCTAAACCCTACTCATTCCCTTAGGTCAAATGTCTCTGTGGCAAATCCTTTCTAAAGCACTTTAGGATTCAGTGATTTCTCCCTTCTCTAAACTTTCACGCAATTAATTGCCAGAGACTTTTCTTTCACTGTGGTATATTTTCGCTTTATTTGCCTAATAGGTAGGAAAACCCTCAGGCAGTGAGGAGCAGGCATGGTATATTTATTTGTATTCTTCACAATGACTTCTTTGCTGTACTCTGAGGAGTGATTTGGGAATTCAGAGAAGACAGGGGGATGCCATGGGTAAGGTCAGAGAAGGGTTCAAGGAGATGAGACTTGATCTGTAACTAGAAGGACAGGTACAATTTAGGTAAGGAGAGAAGATAGAGATTGTATTTCAAAGGGAGGTTGAGTGGAAGACTAGTAGGAGATAAAGGACTCATATTTTTGAGTGCATCAAACAGAAATGAATACTCTCTCGTTTTTAAAGCCTGCCAAGAAGATTGATGGCTCATGGGGAAAGGCTGGTGTGTTAGGCCTCGGCATTTGGCTCAGAAAGTGGTGCAAAACAAGGGATGCCCCATGTTTGTTCTTTCTTTCCTTCCTTCCTTCCTTCCTTCCTTCCTTCCTTCCTTCCTTCCTTCCTTCCTTCCTTCCTTCCTTCCTTCCTTCCTTCCTTCCTTCCTTCCTTTCTTTCTTTCTTTCTTTCTTTCTTTCTTTCTTTCTTTCTTTCTTTCTTCTTTCTGTGCTGGGGATTGAACCCAGGGCTTTGTGAATGCAAGGCAAGCACCCATGTTTTTTTTTTTTTCTTATTGGCTGCTTTTCATCCTATAAGACAGACTCTGCTGTATATACTTTTTCTAGTATATTCCTTTATCTTCCCTTCTTCAGACTTAAAGGATTATTTACTTAAACTATCAGGCAAGGGATTCAAAAGTCTCTCATTTCATCACAGGATCAACTGGAAATGATCCTTTCATAAGATGAAAGCATCCTTTGACTAACATTTCCTAGAAGAGGTACTGAGCCCTTTAGGGAAGCGTACAGAACATAGAAATGGTTGTTGTCCAGTAAACAAGCTCTCACATCCATTCCTACTGGGGAGATGAGGGTTTTATTAATATCAAAGAAGAACATGCTGTTTTACTTGCCCCTTGCTTTGAGCATCATAATGAAGAAAGCTTATAGGCTGCTTGAATAGGGAGTTGACAATCAGGTTAGGCAGGATTAGAAGAAATTATGGGATTTGAGAAATTAAGGAACTGTGAATCAATAATTTTCCACTAAGTTAAGGAAATTATGGCATAGATTTGGCAACATGAATTGAGCTATGAATTCATTCGATTGGAAAACATCCAAAAGCAAATAATTATGGATTCCATCCATGTACAGTACCATTATATTCAGTTGGACACTACCAGTAATAGTTTTATAATACTTAAGAATGGTATGTTAAATAGTAAAGAAATAAAAAGATCAAATATTTTCAATTGCTTCTCATTAGAACTGTGCAAACTACAAATGTACCTTAACTTTTCCTCAAAGCAGATCCCCTAAAGACTTTTCCTACTCAACACTTTGTTAATATAGCTAATTACATGAAAGTAATATGTCTGCCCTTTATTTAGTCACTCATCCAACAAATATTTATTGAGTATTTACTACTGGCCAGGCACTATTCTATCTGGTCAAATTATTCTTAGGTTTCAAAATAAGCTTGCTTCCATTATAAATGGCATATTTAGTCTTTATAGTTTCTGTTTGATTATAATTTTTTTTTGTGGTGCTGGGGATCAAATCCAGGGCCTTGTACATGCAAGGCAAGCACTCTACCAACTGAATTACATCCCCAGCCTCTTGTTTGATTATGATTGACTATTGATTTTCGTATATTTATCTTGTATAAAGCAGTTATTCAGCTGTTTTAGTAGGACTGCCTTGGAGTTTCTTGGGAGACAACTGTATTACTCTTTTTAATTATTTATTTATTCTTTTTTTGGTGGTGCTCAGGATTGAAATCACTCTTTTTTTTTTTTTTTTTTGTACAGGATTGATTCCAAGGGCACTTTACCATCTCCAGCCCTTTTTTGTTTTTTCTTTTGAGACAGGGTCTCATTAAGTTGCTGAGGCTGGCTTCAAACTTGTGATCCTCCTCATTCAACCTCCCAAACCACTGGAATTACAGTCATGTGTCACCATACCCAGCTATTTATAAATATTTTATGGTGTCAGTTTTTATTTCGTCTTTAATATGAAATTACTTTATACATTTTGGTTTTTCTTTTTAATTTTTTATTTGTTCCTTTTAGATTTACATGACAGTGCAGTGTATTTTGACATATCATACATACATGGAATATAACTTATTCTAATTAGGATCTCATTCATGTGATTGTACATGATGTGGGGTTACACTGGTTGTGTATTCATATATGCACATAGGAAAATATGTCTTATTCATTCTACTTTCTTATTCTCATCTCCCCTCCCTTCCCTTCTTTCCCCTTTGTCTAATCCAATGAATTTCTATTCTCCCCTCCTCCCATTGTGTGTCAACATTGAATCACCCTAGATGCTCTTCAACAGATGAATGAATAAAGAAAATATGGTATATGTACAGAGTGGAATATTACTCAGCCAAAAACAAGTGTGAAATTATGGAATTTGCTGGTAAATGGATGAAACTGGAGACTATCATGCTAAGTGAAATAAGCCAATCCCCCTAAAACAAATGCCAAATGTACATTTGGTTTTTTTAAATATTTTTAAGTTGTATGTGGACACAATATCTTTATTTTTTAAATTTATATGTGGTGTTGAGGATGGAACCCAGTGCCTCACACATGCGAGGCAATCACTCTGCCACTGAGCTACAACCCCAGCCCTATATTTGTTTTTTTTTTTTTCTTAAATATTTATTTTTTGGTTAGACACCATAACTTTATTTATTTATTTTTATGTGCTGTTGAGGATGGAACCCAGGGCCTGGCGCATGCTAGGGGAGCACTCTATTGCTGAGCCACAACCCCAGCCACCTATATTTGATTTAAATTATTTATAGTTTCTAAGTGCATAGCTCTTTTTTTGGCTGTTCTTTTGTTACTCTTTCTTTTCTTTTTTTGTTGTTATTCTTTCTTTTCTTTTTTATGGTACTAAGGATGGAACCCATGTCTTCATGCATGCTAAGTGAATGCTCCACAACTGAGGTACACCCTGTTAGAAATACCAAGGTGCCACAAGGAATAAAACGTGTTTGGAAGTAGCCGAGGCAAGGCAAACTAACTTCTGCAGAATGATGTGCTACAGAACAAAGTCTGACAAGCAAGTAGTACACTTGGGTGGGCAGCCCGCCTATTTTTATCCAGAGCACAGCACTGTCTGTTACTCTGATAGGAGGAGCTCAGGGTTACCATGTACATGATTGGCTAATTTTAAAATTGGGGCGGGCAAAGGGAAGGGCTATATTTAAAATGGCTACAATTGGATGCAGGTTGAGGAGCTCCAAACGGCTATATTCCAATGAAGGCTAAATACTATATTCTAAGAATGGACCACAGATTTTCTATCTCTCACACATCCCTAGCCCGCTTTTGTTGTTAAATGTCTAATTTCACTGCATGTTGTGAAGTACTAGGCCAATATGGTATTGACTTTGGGGAATTTATTATTATTTTTCAATCCCCGGAACTGCTGGGCTTAAGGAATCCTCTTTCCTCAGCCTCCCGAGTAGCTGGGATTGTAGGAATCACCACTGTATGCAGCTTCACCTCTCCACTTTTAAAAACAGTTGCATTTAGTGTTTCTTCCACATAAACTGAGCACTATGTCAGATGATATTATAAATTTAGCTTCAACCATCAATTATGTTTTAAAATTATCATGGAGGTGGTTTATTATATTTACCCCTATTTTACCCATCCTGACATTCTATCTGTTCTGAATTGCTGAACTATCTTCTGTGATCATTTTCGTTATGTTTACAGAATTTCCTGTAGCCATTCTTTGAAGTTAGGTTTGTTCATGACAAATTCTCTTACTTGCTCTTTGTCTAAAGACTGCTTTTATTTCTTCTTCATTTCCTTAAGGATACTTTTTAATCAATGTGGAAATTTTGGTTGGCAGTTTTGTCTTTTAGCATTTGAAAATTATTGTGCCACTATCTTCTGGCCTCAATGAATTCAAATGAAAAATCTGTTATCATTGAATTGGTTTGCTTCTGCCAATAATGCATCATCTCTCTAGATGTTTTCAAGATTATTTGAGAAGTATTCAGCCCTTATTTCTTTGAATACTTTTTTCTGTGGTACTGAGGATTGAGCCCAGGGGCACTCTACTGCTAAGCTACATCCGCAACTTTTGTATTTTTGGTTTGAGATAGGGTTTTCCTAAACTGCTGAGATTGGCCTTGAATTTGTGATCCTTCTGATGAAGCCTCCTAATTGTGTGCCACCACACCTGACTTTTTTGAATACTTTTTAAGTCCCTCTCTTTCTCCTCTTTTTCCAATATCTGATGATGTGAATAGGAGGTATTTTTGTTCTTGTCCTGATGTCCCTGAAACTCTTCACTGATTTTCACTCTTTTGTTCAGAGTGCATGAATTCCATTGATTTGTACTCAGCGGATTCTATCCTCTCATCTCCAGTCAACTATCAGACCCATCCAACAAGATTTTCACTTCAGATGTTGATATTTCTAGTTTTATCATTTCCATTTTGTTATTTTCCACAACTTTTGCTGAAATTTTGTATATTTTTCTCATTTGTTTCAAGAGACTTTAAAATTTCTCATTGAAATATGGTTATTATGACTGCCTTACAATCCTTGTCAGACAATTCCATCATCTGTATCATATTGATGTTGGCAGCTATTGATTATCTTTTCTTGTTTATGTGGAGAATTTCTTGGTTCTTTTTTTTTTTTTAGTTGTAGTTGGACACAATACATTTATTTTATTTATTTTTATGTGGTGCTGAGGATCAAACCCAGGGCCTCACAAGTTCCAGGTAAGCCCTCTACCACTGAGCCACAACCCCACCCCAATTTCTTGGTTCTTGATAGGACGAGTGGTTTTCTATGGTATCCTGAACAATGTGTAATATTATATCGTGATACTCTAGATTCTATTTAGTTTTTCTTTTCAGCAGGCAGTTCCACTGTTGGGATGTGCCTTGAAGGTGGGATTTATTGGAAAGCTGATCTCCCATTCCAAAAAAATGTGGGTTACTGACTCATATGACTTCATGGCAGATGTGTAGTGTGAAAGTTCATTTCTCCTCTTAGGCTCACTGACACCTGCCTTGCAAATGTGTGGCACTGACTGATGCTACCTCATTGCCTCTGCGTGAGGTAGATCAAATGTTCAGAGATCCCTCACCTGCTCAGCTAAGGGAGAGTGGAGTGCCAACTGGCTCCATCCCCCATCACTTTATTCTGCATTGTTGATACTGGTTGTGGTTGGAGGCTCAGCTCTTGACTCAAATCTGCTCACACAACGAATGAATATCATGCATAGTGGGGACATAGCATCATTATATTTTGTATCTCCTGAGTGGGGGCAGAGACTCATCTTCTAGCAGGGGAGTGGGAGCACTTCCTGATTCTACGTGGGGAGGGACAGAGAATTAGCTTCCTGATTAATTTCATCATCAGCTGGCAGAGCAGTGACTGTTCTGACTCTCCTACTAGGGTACTGCTGCCCATTACAGATACGCTAACAAGGTAATTTATGGTGGACACTTTCGGTCATGTAAAATCAGCTCCCCTCTGGAGGGCTGGCTGGAAACAGGTCAACCACACAAGTCATCAACTATGTCTATATGAGCAAGTCTAATAAAAACTCTGAACACAAGACTCAGATGAACTTCCCTGGCTAGTAATATTCTGTGTGCATTGTTGCACACCATTGGTGAGAACAATTAGCACTGTCCCGTGCCTCCACTGAGAGTGAACAACTGAAATGTTCTCAACTTAGAACTCTGCTGAACCCTTAGTTGACTTTAAATGGGTATCCCTTCGCTATAGTAAACTATAACCATGAGTTAAACAGATTTTCTCAGTTTCTATGAATCCTTATAATGAATTATTGAACCTAGAGATAGTCTTGGGAGTCCTCTCCCAATAATAATAGCAAACACTGTCAAGGATACAAAGTAATAGGAATCTTATTTATTGCTGGTGCAAAAGCAAAATGCTACAACCACTTTGGAAGATTATTTGGCAGTTTCTTATAAAGTGAAACAGTTTTATAATGTGGTTCAACAATCCTGCCACTAGGCATTTACTCAAGTGAAATGAAAGATTATATTCATGTAAAAAATCTATATGTTAGAGCTGGGGTTGTGGCTCAGTGGTAGAGCACTTTCCTATCATGTGTGAGGCACTGGATTCAATCCTTAGCATCACATAAAAATAAATTTAAAGAAAGGTATTGTGTTCATCTACAACTTAAAAAAATTTAAAAAACCTATATGTTAGAGCAGCTTTGTTCATAATCACCCAATACTGGAAATAATTAAGGTATCTGTCAACAGGTGATGGGAGGAGGGTATATCTGTACAATAGAATACTATTCAGCAATAAAAAGGGAACATACTTGACTCATGCAACAACATGAATGAATCATAAATGCATTTTGGTAAATAAAAGAAGCCAGATCCAGGGGCTGGGGTTGTGGCTCAGTGGTAGAGGGCTTGCCTAGCATGTGTGAGGCCCTGGGTTTGATCCTTAGCACCACATATAAATAAATAAAATACAGATGTTGTATCCTCCTACAACTAAAAAAAGAAGCCAGATCCAGAAGGCTACTAATTAAAAGATTCCATTTATATGACATTTTATAAAATGTAAAACTACAGAATGGAAAATTGATTAGTAATTAGCAGTTGTCAGAGGTTGGGGTAAAGGAATGGTTAAGTAAAAATGGATTGCACAGGGAATTTTCTTTTTTTCTTCTTCTTCTTCTTCTTCTTCTTCTTTTTTTTTTTTTTTGTAGTGTGGGGCCTCACATATGCCAGTCAAACACTTTACCATTGAGCCACAACCCTAGTCCCCTGTGTTCAGGATTCTTATTCCTCATTTTGTCCCATAACAGGGTCTCTATCTAATGGTGGTATAGGTTGTATGTCCTAGTCAATGAATGTGCCCTCTGTGACTATACAGCACACAACTTGCCTAACTGTATGTTGACAGTCTTGTGACATTAATACTTTCCACATAAGTGTCTTGCAAATGGCTGTTTAACTGAAATAGAGACATACGCTTTGTAAGTATATAGGAGTAAGTTATAATATCACATATAGTGATTTCTTGCTCATATCTGGGAAAGATGGTTATAGAGTCTTTTTTTATATAATTCAACTAACATTTAGCTCTTAAAATTCTCAAGATATGAAAACTTAAAAGCCTATTTCAACTCTCCAGAGGTACTACTTACAATTGTTTCTAAATTGCAAGCACCCAATTTTTATGGAACCTTTCATTCTTAAACACTATCACCATAGCATTAATGTTAATTTGCCTGCAGCACATTTCCCTTCTCACTCTGGCTAACTTTTTCACATCTTTTCAAGACTCATTTTTCATCTTCTTAGAGGGATTCCTGAATCCCCTCATACCTCCAATGCACTAACACCATATTGGGCCTCACAGACCCCAGTTATTTCTCTTATATGACAATGGTATCTTTTTGTCTTGCTGCCCTTCATTAAAACATAAGGTTCGTCTGTCAAAAACTATCTTTATTAGTAACCTCTATCTCTTGCATTCTGATCAGAGCGTTGGTACCTAGCTGCTACTCAAATCATGCTTACTGAACCAAATGCACTCATTCACCCAATCATTCATTTATTCAACAAATATTTGCCAAGTATGCAAATACATGACAGGCACTATCCTAGGCTAAAGGATATAGCAGCAAATAAACCAGATCACAATTATGTGTTCTGATCATATGTGAGATGCCAAAAAGTATTATGAAGATAAATAAAGCAAGAAATGCTCTAAGGAGTCCTGGGGGTGTACTTAGAAATATAGTTGTCAAAAAAGGCATCCGAGATACATGATATTTGAATAAGGACCTGAAGAAAGAGTGACCCATTTGGATATCTGAAGGCAAGAGTATACCAAACACAAGCCAGGTGTGGTAGCATACACCTGTAATCCCAGCAGCTTGGAGGCTGAGGCAGGAGGATTGCAAGTTCGAGGCCAGCCTCAGCAACTTAGTGAGGCCCTAAGTAACTTAGCAAGACTCTGTCATTAAATAAAATATTTCAAAAGGGCTGGGGATGTGGCTCAGTGGATAAGTGTCCCTGGGTTCAATCCTCAGTATACATATCAAACAGAAGCAATAGCTAGTGCAAAGGTACTGAGACATAAACAAGAACAGATATCTGCAACAGTGAGCCAAGGCAGGAGATACTACTGATGGGGCCAACAAGGCAATCAAACAGTTACTCTGAAGAAACCAATGGAGTATTTGGAGCAGGAAATGGCATGATCTGACTTAATTTTTTTGAGGGGTACTGCTGATTGAACTTAGGGGCACTCAACCACTGAGCCCCATCCCCAGCCCTATTTTGTATTTTATTTAGAAATAGGGTCTCACTGAGTTGCTTAGGGCCTCACCGTTGCTGAGGCTGGCTTTGAGCTTATGATCCTCTTGTCTCAGCCTCCAAACTCCCGGGATTACAGGCATACGCCTCTGTGCCTGGCTGGTCTGATTTAATTTTAACAGCTGATGAGTTGAAAACAGACGGAAGGAGAAAGGTACAGAACTAAGCTGTGTTTTCTTTGTCGAACCTCAAGGCAATCTAAAGAAGCTGTCAGGACATATCATATTATGTTCACTGTAGTTGAAATAACGGTGACTCAGAAAGGCAAGTAGGATGTATAAGGTCACACAGCCAGTATAGGACAGAACTGCATTGTTATGGTTTGGATATGAGGTATCCTTCCAAAACTCCTGTTAATGCAGAAATATTGGATGTAAAATGAGACCCATACTGTAATCAGTCCATGCTAGTTTGCAGGGGTTTTTTGTTTTTTGGCACTGGGGATTGAGAACAGGGATGCTTTACTTCTGAATTATATCTCCAGTCCTTTTTTTTAAAATTTTGAGTCAGAGTCTCACTAAGTTGCTTAGGGCCTCCTAAATTGCTGAGGTTGGCCTCAAACTTTCATTCTTTTCTTTCTTTTTTTAAATATTTCTGAGTTATTTTTAAATTTTACTTATTTTTATGTAGTGCTGAGGATCAAACCCAGTGCCTCACACATGCTAGGTGAGCACTCTTCCACTGAGCCACAACCCCAGCCCTGACCTCAAACTTTCAATCCTCCTGCTTCATCTTTCCAAATTGCTAGGATTACAGGTGTGTGCTATCATGCCTGGCCTTCTGTCTTTTTTTAAATGGACTGACTGAGTAGTGACTATAAGCAGGTGGGGCATGGCTGTAGTCAATAGATCATTTGGGGCATGCCTTGGAAGGGTGCATGTTTCCTTTGGCCCCTTCCCCTCTTCCTCTCTGCTTCCTGTCCCCACCATGAGTTGAGTAGCTTTCCTCCTGTGGGTACTCCCCGCATGATATGCTGCTTTATCTTGGGCTCAGAGCAATGGAGTTGGGCCTGTACGGACTGAGGTCTCTGAAACCGTGAGCCCCAAATAAACTTTCCTCCTCTAAGTTGTTCCTGCCAGGTATTTTGGTCACAGCATCATAAAAGATAACTAAAACATGCACCTAACACCCAAATCTTCAAACTTCTTTGAAAGGAAAGGAGTAGCCAAATTTACACAATTTACACAATGTAATAACGATCAATAAATAAATATATGAAAAATGTTCATCATTGTTAGCAATTAGAGAAATGCAAATCAAAACTACTCTAAGATTTCATCTCACTCCTGTCAGAATGGCGGCTATTGTGAAGACAAACAACAATAAGTGTTGGCAAGGATGTGGGGAAAAGGTACACTCATACATTATTGGTGGGACTGCCAGTTGGTGCAGCCAATATGGAAAGCAGTATGGAGATTCCTTGGAAAACTGGGAATGGAACCTCCATTTGACCCAGCTATCCCTCTCCTTTGTCTATACCCAAATGACTTAAAAACAGCATACTACAGGGACACAGCCACATCAATGTTTATAGCAGCACAATTCACAATAGCTAAACTGTGGAATCAACCTAGATGCCCTTCAATAGATGAATGGATTAAAAATATGGTATATATATATATATATATATATATATATATATATATATATATATATACACACAATGGAATTTTACTCAGCAATAAAAGAGAATAAAATCATGGCATTTGCAGGTAAATGGATGGCATTGGAGAAGCTAATGCTAAGTGAAGTTAGCCAATCCCAAAAAAACCAAATGCCGAATGTTTTCTCTGATATAAGGAGGCTGATTTGTAGTGGGGTAGGGAGGGGGAACATGGGAGGAATAGAGGTACTCTAGATAGGGCAGAGGAGTGAGAGGGGAAGAGAGGGGGCATGGGGTTAGCAATGATGGTGGAATGAGATGGACATTATTATAATAATGTGTCCTCATACATATACTTAATAATAATACATATACTTAATAATAATTATTATTATTAAGTATATGTATGAGGACACAAATTGGTGTGAATATACTTTGTATGCACTAGAGATATGAAAAAATGTGCTCCATATGTGTAACATAAATTGTAATGCATTCCGCTATCATATGTAAATAAAAAAGTTAAAAAAATTAAAAAAAATAAAATTGCATCACAAGAGAGGCTTGGTGCCAGGTGTGGTGGTTCATGCCTATAATCCCAGAAACTAGGGAAGCTGAGGCAGGAAGATTGCAAATTTGAGGCCAGCTTCAGCAATGTAGTGATGACCTAAGCAAGACTTTGTCTCTAAATAAAATATTTTTAAAAAAGGGCTGGAGATGTGGCTCACTGGTTAAACACCATGGGTTCAATCCCTAGTACCAAAATAAGCAAAAAGAAAAGAAAGAAGGAAAGGAGAACTGTGGAAAGAAAGAATTGGTTGGAAGGGAAGATGCTAACTGTAGGCCTGTATTGTCTCCCTTCTACCATGAGATGGCAATTTCCTATTTGTTATAGAGGAAATGGCACCAGGGTTTCCTGGGCAGTTGATAATACAAATGCATAAAACTAATGAGTGGATCGAGGATTTGAAAATAACAAAATGCAGATTCAATATTTGTGTGGGGTGGTGGGAGAGGGTAATCAGGGCTTTGAGAAAGAATATTGTAGTCCACGGTAGTGGATTCAATTTCTGTGGTTTCAGTTATTTGAAGCCAATTCTGATATGACAATATTACATGGAAAATTCCAGAAATAAACAATTGATAAGTTTTTAAAGTGCCTGCCATTTTGAGTAGTGTGACAAAATCTTGAGCTGTCGGGTTCCCTCCCCTTTGTCCAGCATATTTACATCCATACTGCTAGTCACTCAGTACCAGTCTCAGTAATCAGATGGACTATATCCACTGTCCTAGGATCATAATACTTATGTTCAAATAACCCTTATTTTACATAATAATGGCCCTTAAGTTCAAGAGTAGTGATGTTGGCAATTCAGACATACCCAAGAGAAGCCATAAAGTACTTCTATTAAGTGAAAAGGTGAAAGTTCTCAACTTAAGAAGGAAAGGAGATAAAACCTATGCTGAGATTGCTAAAATCTATAGCAAGTTATTGTTGTTAATCTCTTATAATTATTCATAACTTTATCATAGAGATGTATGCAAGTATAGGAAACAGCATAGCATATATAAGGTTCAGTATCATGCCTGCGATTTCAGGCATCTACAGAGGCTTGGACATATCCCTGAAAATGATGAAGGGATAGAACACATAAAAAAGATTGACAATCACAGCTGACAGTGCAAATTAGAATGTTGCTTTTCCAAACTGCAGATGGTAAAGAAGAGTAGTTCCTAACATCAATTTGGTGAGGAGCAACTAACAGCAAGCTTTTGGTTAAAAGACAATAGAATAGAATGGAAGAGAAAATTGTCAGATCAGAATGAATTGGTAAAATTTATTTGGCTATATTTAAAAAATACATGTATGTATATATTGAGCCACAAGTCAAAATGTATGTGTTCTAAAGTTTTTATCATGATTTTAAAAAAAACAAACAGGCTTTGCAACACGAGCCCATTCTCTCTCCTCAACCTGTGCTCTCAAGTCAGCAACCCCAAGGAAGTGGGGTGGGGGGACTTACAGGGAAGGGGTGGGGGAAACAAAAACTAAATTTATGGGGCTGGGGATGTGGCTCAAGCAGTAGCGCGCTCGCCTGGCATGCGTGCGGCCCAGGTTCAATCCTCAGCACCACATACCAACAAAGATGTTGTGTCCGCTGAAAACCAAAAAATAAATATTAAAAAAAATTCTCTCTCTCTCTCTTTCTCTCTCTCTAAAAAAAGAATTTAAAAAAACTAAATTTATTTTATCTGAGCTTTGTAGCCAGATTCACATCCCTCTTAATTTGTTCTCTTTCCCATATATGCAATAACAAGGTTTTAAAAAATAATAAAGAAGTGAGACTATTAGACAAAGTATTTTTGTAATTATTTGATAACACATGTAAATAGGTAGAATATGAATGCTTGGAAAATTAAACTTTAATTTATCCACATCGTAAAAAAAGAGTTTTGAAAGATATTGGGCTGTAAGAAGCATGAGAATGATCACATATGCTTGAATCACATGTACCTGATTTTTCTGGAGGTGTTTATCTTGGTTATAAACTTTTTTTTCCTTTCTTTTTCAGTCTCAAGGCCTGTTAGGAGTTGAATTGTCTTCTTATTTATGTATTTTTAGTTTTCGGCAGATACAACATCTTTGTATGTGGTGCTGAGGATCGAACCCGGGCTGCACGCATGCCAGGCGAGCGCGCTACCGCTTGAGCCACATCCCCAGTCCTTGAATTGTCTTCTTAAAACTCATATTGAGGTCTGGGGCTGTAGCTCAGTGGTAGAACACTTGCCTAGCATGTGTGAGGCACTGGGTTTGATCCTCAGCACCACATAAAATAAATAAATTAATTAAATAAATGTATTGTGTCCAGCTACAACTAAAAAAAATATTTTAAAAATTCATATGTTGAAGCTCTACTCCTAGTACCTGGGTATGTGATTGTATTTCGAGACAGGACCTTGAAAGAGGAGATGAATTCAAAGAAAGGCATTAGGTTGGGCCTTAATCCAATCTGATATTAGAGGACATTTATACACAAAAATATACAGTGGGGATGTATGTAATAGAGAAAGGACTATGTAATCAGGTGGCCATCTGCAAGCCAAGGAGAGGGGGCCTCAGGAGAAACCAACCCTGCTGACTCTTTGACTTGTAACTTTCAGCTTCCACAACTGTGAGACAATTTCTGTCATTAAGCCAATCATTTCCATCTTTTAATTCAGTCTGTGGTATTTTGTTATAGCAGCCCAAACTGACTAATACAGGTCAAATCTACTGATCTATTTCTGGAAACTACAGCAAGAAAAGATCTGGACTAATTGAATAATCCTGCCACTTTCTGAGAGTTCCTAGATTCAATTCAGATCTTCATGAAGGAAAGCATATAAACTTGTAAGCCAAATGCACCTGCATTCTTAGAGCTGCTCCATCATTTGAATAAAGGTGTGTTTTTAACTTATTTAACCTAAGATTAAATTTCCTAATTTATACATTTGGACTAACATCTTTCCTGCAATACTGGTGTAAAGAATAAATGACATAATCACATAGAACTCTTAGCAGGCAATAAATCATTGTAGCAGTTCCTGTTGTCATTTTTGTTGATATGTATTAATGTAATGTTTATTTATTTTGTAGCTGTTATAATTTTTGTCTTTCCTTTAAAGTATATGATCTTCTGGTAGCATCAAGTAAAATGGTTAAGGGGTAGAAAGCATGAATGAGAGAAGCTGAAAAACCAAAATTATTTGAGCCAAGCTGGGCATGGTGACACATGCCTGTAATTCCAGTGGCTCGGAAGCTGAGGCAGGAGGATCTCAAGCTCAAAGCCAGCCTCAGCAACTTAGTGAGGCCCTAAGCAATATTGAGACCCTGTCTCAAAATAAAAAATAAAAAGGGCTGGGGATATTGCTCACTGGTTAAGCACCCCTGGGTTCAAACCTTAGTTATATATAGAGAGAGATAAAGAGGTTGATTAGTAGATGCATTAGAGATTTGAATCATAATAAAAAATAATAATAATGAAAATAAAAGAAAATCTGAATGAATTTTCTATTTTAAGTTTTGAAATAATTGGAGGTTCTCATGCAGCTTTAAGAAATAACACAGAACCTAGGCACAGTGGCACATGCCTGTAATCTCAGCAATTTAGGAGACTCAGGCAGGAGGTGCAAGTTCAAAGCCAGCCTCAGCAACTTAATGAGGTAATCTCAAAATAAAAATATAAAGGGCTGGGAATGTGGCTCACTGGTAGAGTGCCCCATGTTCAATTCCCAGTACCAAAAAGAAAAAAGAAAATAAATAATATAGGGAGATCCTGTGTACCAAACTTCATGTAGTTTTACCCAATTATAACATCTTGCAAAACTATTGTACAAATAAGCAAATTCATAGAGATACTAGGGGTTGGGGGAGTTTTACTTAATTGTAGGATTTTTGTTTTGAGTTATAGAAAAGTTTTAGAAATAGGAGGTAGTGATGCTTACACAGTATTGTGAATATATTTAACACCACTGAACTGTATCCTTAAAATGGTCATGATTCTAAAATTAACATTATCTATATTTTACTAAAATAATAACAAAAGTGGGGTAACCGTGATTCACACTTATAATCCCAGTGACTCGGGAGACTGCGGCAGGATGATTGCAAGTTCAAGGACAGCCTGAGCAATTTAGCCAGACCTTGTCTCAAAATAAAAATAAAATAAAATAAAATAAAAAGGGCTGGAAATATAGCTCAGTGGTAGAGGAAGGCAATATCCACTTCCAAAATCAAGTATGTAGGATGACCTATTGTATGGATACCAGTCAGTCTCCTTTCCCAACCACCCCCATATTTTATATGTGCAGAATGCAAGATGTTGTCCCCATCAATATCTTGCCAACAAAAATGAGGCAGTAAAATTTAAAAAATGTATATTTTAAATTTTTTTTTTTAAAAATGAGGCAGTGCCATCATGCTACCTCTAGTGGAAATGTGAGTTCAGCTCCCCCTTGGTCTTCACTGAGACCAATGAGGAAGGAAGCCAACGGTTGATGCATTCTGCTTTTTTGGGACGGAGGGGAGACAATAGCTCAGCTTTGTGCTGGGTCTTGCAGACAGCAAGGAAAGGAAAACCCCATCTCTTGCCAGCTCTTTCTGCCCTGCTGATGCCTAGTAGGGATGGAGGTTCATCTCTCAACTAGGCCCCACTGATACTAGGGGAAGAAGCAAGGATCAACCTACCTCACATCAACTTATTCAGCCTCCTTAATGTTGGCAGGAGTTGGTGGCTTAGCTCTCTACTGGGACCTGATAATACCAGGGGAAAGTGGGAACAAGAGTCTCTTATTTCCCATCAACTTATTCAGTCTTGTTGTTGGGTCAGCATGGAGGTTCAGCTCCTGGGTCAGCATGGAGGTTCAGCTCCCTACAGTGCTCTCCTAACTACAGGGGCTGGGGAAGAGTTGGTAGTAAAATGCTAACTAGATTTAATGGGCATGGCCTTGCTCAGTCTTATTAATGCCAGGTGGAGGTGGATACTTATCTCCCGACTGCTAAGCCTGCTCACCCTTGGAATGGGAGGAGGCAATAGTGTGGACTAGTCCCATTTCTCTCTATTTAAGTCCCATTACTGCCTGGTGGGGATGTAGCTCACTATTGGACCTCACTGACACTGCTCTGTGGGGGAATCAGAGAACTGCCTGCTCCCATTTGGGAAGGAATAGAAAATCAGCTCTCTGCTTACTTACTAGCACTTTGGCAAGAAAATCAGAGAACCATCTGCTCTGGGTGAGCATTGGAAAATCCCATGGGGTTGAGGGAAGGGGTACAGATTTTCTACTGGTGCTTGTTTGGAGTAGGGTGGGTATTGCCAAAAAGTTTCCTGTTATGCTGCTGTCATTTTCCTGGTCCTTTGACTACAGCTGTCAGACTTTTCTTGGCGATTGTTCATTTTTTAAATCTGTGCTTGTTGGCCATTCTGAGTTAGAGGCTTCAGTTAGTGACCACTCTGGGATATCAGGGAGGCAGTAAGGAAACCAAAGGAATTCACTGGTGTGTTTTCCCTCAAATCCAAGGACCCTGTGAAATCTGCCCTCTTCTTTCAATGTTTCAGAGCCTTCTTATAATTATTTGCTCTGCTATGTTCAGGATTTCATTAGGGAAAACCCTGGGAAAAAATGAGTACCCCATTTTGGCCTGAACCCCAAATTCCCCATGTTTTGTTTTAACATGAGTATAGGGAAAACTTTTCAAACTCTGTTTCAAAATTCAGAATTAATAAACAAAATATTAATAAGCTTATTTACATTAAAAACATAATCATGCCAAGCATGGTGGTACATACCTATAATTCCAGGTACTTGGGAGGCTGAGGCAGGAGCATTCTAAGTTCAAAGTCAGCTTCAGCAATTTAGTGAGGCCCTAAACAACTTAGTGAGATCCTGTCTCAAAATTTAAAAAAGGGAGCTGGGGATATGGCTCAGTGGTAAAGCACCCCTGGGTTCAATTCCTGATACCAAAAAACAAAAACAAAACAAATACCAAAAAAAAAAACATGAAAATAATCAAATGTGAAATGAAAAGCCTGCAAAAAATGTTTGACAGATAAAAGGTTAATCTCCCTAGTCAATAAGGAGATCTTAAGAAACAGGAAAAAGACTGGCTGGGCACAGTGATGCACACCTGTAATCCTAGTGGCTGGGGAGGCTGAGGCAGGAGGATCACAAGTTCAAAACCAGACTCAGTAACTTAGCAAGGCCCTAAGCAACTCAGCAAGATCCTGTCTCAAAATAAGAAAAATATAAAGGGCTGGGATTTTCTGGTAAATGGATGGAACTGGAGACTATCATGCTAAGTGAAATAAGCCAATTCCAAAAAACCAAAGGAGGAATGTTCTGTGATATGTGGATGCTAACACATATCACAGAACAAGGGCAGGGGTAGGGAAGAACAGAAGTTCACTGGATTAAATAAAGGGGAATGAAGGGAAACAGGGAATGTGAATGGGAAAGACAGTAGAATGACTCAGACATAACTTTCCTATGTTCATATATGAATACACGACCAGTGAAACTCCACATCATGTACAACAAGATTGGGAAGCCATACCCCATGTAAGTATAATATATCAAAATACATTCTACTGTCATGTATAACTAAAAAGAACAAATAAAAAATCTCTAAAACAAAAAGGTCTGGGGATGTAGCTCAGTGATTGATAGAGTGCTCCTGAGTTTGGTTCCCACTGGCTGGGGGCAGGGGAGAAAAAGACCAAGGCCATGATAGAAAAAATGGTCTCAACGCACAGAGAAATGCAAATGAATGAAAGATGCTTAAATAATATAAATATCAATTAAAACTGCATGTTGGGGCTGGGGTTGTGGCTCAGTAGTAGTGTGCTTGCCTAGCATGCGTGAAGCACTGGGTTCAATTCTTAGCACCACATACAAATAAATAAAATAAAGGTCCATCAACAACTAAAAGATATTTTAATAAACTGCATTTAACCATTTTATACAAATCAGACTGGCCAAAACCCTAAAATTTGACAAATGACTGTATTGACTGTTCTGAGGAGAAACAATTACTTTTCATACATTGTTAGTGGGAGGGTAACATGGTACAATTCTCAGAGACGGTAAGTGGGCAACATGTACCAAAACTATATTTAACCCTATGGAGTCAATCCTGTGACTCCAGAAGTATGCTTTCATGTTTGTGAAATAATGAGTGCATGAGATTATTTATTGTGACATTCTTGAAATAATGAAGACTAGAAGTATCTGAAATTGAATAACTTATATGGCCTTATAATGAAGTACTTGCAGATGTATAACAAGAATGAAAAGATGTCTATGTACTGGCATAGAGGCTATTTTACTTTTTTTTCCTTTAGAAAAAGGTTCAGAGCATGTATATAGTTTTATCTTTTGTATATGAAAAGAGGAAAATAATATATGTGTGTTGGCTGGGCATAGTAGCACATACCTATAATCCCAGTGACTTGGAACAATGAAGGAGGAGAATCACGAGTTCAAGGCTAGCCTCAGTGTGTGGCCCTGAATAAATGAGACCCTTATCAAAATAAAAACTAAAAAGGGCTGGGATTTGGCTAAGTGGTAGAGCATCCCTGGGTTCAATCCTCAGTACCAAAAAAAAAAAAAGAATATATATGTGAGTGTGTATTTGCTAATTTCCCCTCCCCAACAAATACTGAAAGAATAACCAGAAACTAATAGAAATGCACATTTAAAGAGGGCTTGGAGTCAGGGCGGCTAAGGAAGAGAGGATAAAACAGTTTTTTGAATATGCCTTTTGATAATAGTTTTGTTTGTTTATTTGTTTGTTTGGTACTGAGGATTGAACCTATGGTCATTTAATTACTGAGCTACATTCCCAGTCCTTTTTTATTTTTTATTTAGAGACAGGGTCTTGCTAAGCTACTTAGGGCCTCACTAGATTGTTGAGGCTGGCTTTGAACTTGTGATCCTCCTGCCTTAGCCTCCCAAGTTACTGAGATTTCAGGCATGTGCCACTGTGCCTAGTGTTTTTATATAGTTTTGACTTATGAAATATGTTTAGCATCTAAAAAACTAAATTTAAAAAAGACAAACCAAACCCTAATTCCAAAACAAATGAAAATAACTATATATCAAAGGTAACAGAGTCACATAGAGATAAGAATTATTTCAAATAACTTATTAATACAGTAGTCAGACTGCACTAAACTAAAAAAAGAAGTAAATATAAATCTTAAACACCATTTGGTAGTTCTATTGTTAGTGGTAACATCGGTATTAAAATTTTAAAACTTGGACTGGGGATATGGCTCAGTGGTAAAGTGCTCACCCACCTGATATGTGTGAGGCCCTGGGTTCCACCCCAGAAACAAACACACAGAAAATTGAAACTTATATACATGTGTGTATATGTTAGAGATAAAGCAAATAAGCAACTATAATAATGATACAAGAAACCAAAACTTTCAGTGTAAAAAAAAAAAAGAAATATGCTCAGCATGATAGTACATGCCTGTAATCACAGCAACTAGTGAGGCTAAGGCAGGAGGATGGCCAGTTCCAGCTCTAAGCAAGTTAGTGAGACCCTGTCCCAAAATTAAAAGGGCTGGAGATTTAGCTCAGTGGTAAATCACCTCTGGGTTCAATCCCTAGTATCAAATATGTGTGTGTGTGTGTGTGTGTGTGTGTGTGTGTGTGTGTGTATGCACATGCCTATACCCAGCCACTTGGGAGGCTGAGGCAGGAGAATTGCAAATTCAAGACCAGCCTCAGCAATTTAGCTAGATACTTAGCAACTTGTCATGACCCTGTCTCAAAATTAAAAAAAAAGAAAAAGAAAAGAACTGGGGATATAGCTCAGTGGTTAAGTGCCCCAGGTTCCATTCCCAATACCCCTGATACATACTCTCACATATAAACTTTTTATTAGTATGAATTTTATCTTGCATCCTTATATTGTATAATTTTAGTTTTAAAGGCAAATGTGAGAGCATTTAATTCTTATGTGGAATAATGGAAATTTCACAATTTGTATTTTGTGAGTTGTCCTGGAGACTGGATGGAATTGGCCAGAAGAGACTAACAAAAAGAAGATTCAGGAAGATTAGAAGGAGGAAAAAGTTTTCTTCCTAGACACAGGACATTCCCTTCGTATGAGATACTTTTGAGACACGTATAGATGCTCACAGGCACCTTGGGGCCCTGTCCTGTGACACATGGCATACATACTCCCATTTGAGCCTGATAGTTGCCAGGTTTCCCTTCTGCCTGGCTACTAGATTGATGGGATGTGCCCCTGCTGAGAGCAGGCAAGTTAGCTAGGCATTTCCCCTTTTCACGGCCCACTGTCCCACCCTAACTCTGAATGGAAGACTTCTAAGCAGACTGTAACCTCTGTACACTAGATTAGGTTCCTCAATGATAGTGGATATTAGGCTATCCCTGCCTAGTCACTTGCTAAATTTGATATGGCACTCAGCATGGTGATGTTACCACTATGCCTTGTTCCAAGAGTCTACAGGGCAAACACTCAATCTTACTTTCCCCACACTCACACTCAGGCTCCCAGTGGTGTTGGGGCAATGGTGGTGGTTTGGAAGGTCTGGAGACAGGAAGGCTGGGTAGGTTCAAAGGTGCTAAGAGGTGGGGAAATAGCAAGCAAGCACCCACCTGAAGAGATCAGAAAGCTATGTATGAGCCAAGTTTCCAAGTGCCTGGTACATGTTCCCTTACCCTATTCGATCCCACTTGCAAAACACAACTATAAAGATAAAATTGCAAACAGTTTTCAAGACAGTGATTACAGAGTATTAAACCTCAAACCCCAAGCCCTTCTGAGTGGAAGCACCTGTGTGACTCTAAGGGTAACATGCCTGTGAAGTTGGCCCTTCATAGTTCCTAGTGTGGTACAGTGCTCTGGCTTGGAAGAAATGGCATCCTACTAATCCTACTAGCAATAAGTATACCTTGAAACCAGATCTTGTTTTTTTTTTTTTCTGGTACTGAGGATTGAACCCAGGGTCACTCAACCACTGAGCCACATGCCCAGTCTTATTTTGTATTTTATTTAGAGGCAGGGTCTCAATGAGTTGCTTAGTGTCCTCCCCTTGCTGAGGCTGGCTTTGAACTCATGATCCTTCTGCCTCAGCCTCCTGAGCTGCTGGGATTATAAGTGTGTACCACTGTACCCAGTCAGATCTTGGTTTCTAAATATCATTCCCTAGTAAAAATAAACAGTGCTTCTTGGAGAAATTGATAATTCCTGGCTTGGTATAGGCAAATTACAAGATGAGTCTGGGGCTTCCTATTCCGGAAAATATGAAAGCACCAAAAGGTATGTCAAAATGACACAGGTGACAACTCAAAAGGATTCTCATTAGCCAAATTTGGGATAATTGAACATCAACAAAAATGTCAGTAACTGCTTATAATCGTTGTGTAAAATTAAAACTGAGCTGGGTGTGGTGGCGCATGACTATAGTCTCAGCAGCTCTCTGGAGGCTGAGGCAGGAGGATCATGAGTTCAAAGCCAGCTTCAGCAACTTAGGCCCTAAGCAACTCAGTAAGACTATAACTCTAAATACACAAAAAAGGGCTGGAGATGTGGCTCAGTGATTAAGTGCTCCTGGGTTTAACCCCTCTACCCCCACCAAAATTAAAACCATGAGTCCATCATTAGACTCAGAAAAGAGAAAAACTGATTAGCAATTTGTGATGATTATTATACCAAGATTTGATTCTGAAGTTGGTAACTAAAAGAAAGATTTAACATTTATCCTGACGATTGAGGAAAAAACATGAAATCATCCCCATTTTTTATAGAGGAATGCCAGCTAACAATATCATCATTTTGACATCTTCTAAGAAAATAATCAATTAAGTCAAGGCTCATTAATGACTACTAAAAAAAATTGGGTGGCTGGGAATGTAGCTCAGTGATAAAACTCTTGCTGACCATGCATGAGGCTCTGAGTTCAAGACCCAGCCCAACAAAAATAAATAAATAAATACATAAAAATTAAAAATCAGGGTGACAACTGAAGGAGGCAACATTCTTATGTGGTGCCAAAGTATCACTTCTCAAGGTACTTTTTAATTGCAAAGGGAAAATTTAGCTTGGTTGTCATGACCTTAACCCAGTGATAATAATACTTAGTATCACTTATAGTTTGACAGCCAAGGGTTATGTGCCTCCTGAGTGATGCAAAATAAAGAACCTGATATAACCCATGTTGTGTTCTTGCCAAAAATGAATCTAATTACTCCTGTAATCCTGTTTATGACTGTCTTGGTTTTATAGGGCTATTGAAACTAGGTACTACAAAGCAAGTGGAATAAACAACAGAAATTGATTGTCTCACTGTTCTGGAGGCTAGAAGTGTGGAGTAAGGTGATGGCAGGGTGATTCCTTCTAAAGGGTGAAAGGGAAGGATTCCTTTCAGATCTCTAGCAGGGGAGTTCCCCAGTGGCTGGGGGTTCTGTGAATTAAACTAACCAAAACAGATGGCCAAGTGGGAAAAAAACAAATTACACATACACTTACACATCAGAGTTCACAAAGAAATGTGACCCAAGAAGGTGGTCTAGCATCTCAGGCTAGACAAGGGAAAAGTATTTGGGGTATGTTGTGGGGATAATATTATGGGAAGAGGAAGGAAGGAAATATATGGTAAATAAGTGTGGTCTTGTTATACACATAAGAGACATCTCAGGTGCTAAGTGTCTTCCTGGAATAGGAGAGAGACACCTTATGAAGGCAAATGTATACCCTGCTTTTAGACAGAAAGAGGGCCAACAGAGAGCTCATTTTATCTTCTTTTGTCATACTGGAAATTGAACCCGGGGGTGCTTTATCTCTGAGTTACATCTCCAGCCCTTTAAAAAAATATTTTGAAACAAGGTCTCACTAAATTGCTGAGGCTAGGCTAACCCTATCCCTAATCCTCCTGCCTCAGCCTCCTGAATAGGTGGGATTACAGGAGTATGCCACCTCACCTGGTCAAAGTGGCATATTTTGAAGTGGCATATTCTGGTCTCCTTCACATGCTTCTAGCTTCTTTCTCTTTTTAAAATTTTTTTTTCTTTTTTAAAATTTATTTCTGCTTCTAGCTTCTTTCTCTTTTTTTCTTTTTTTAAAAATTTATTTCTGCTTCTAGCTTCTTTCTGATGGCTCATCAACAATCTTTTATGTTCCCTGACATGTAGAAGTGTTAGAAATATTGAATTACACCTGGTGTGGTGGTGCATGCCTGTAATCCCAGCGATTTGGGAGGCTGAGAGAGAGGGATCACAAATTCAAGGCCAGCCTCAGCAACTTAGCAAGGCCCTAAGCAACTTAGAGAGACTCTGTCTCAAAATAAAAAAATTAAAAGGTCTGGGGATGTTGCTCAGTGGATTCAATCCCTGATACAAGAAAAGAAAAGAAAAGAAAAGAAAAGAAATACAGAGGTGTCACAAGAAATCAAATACATGCTCAAACGTAGGTAGGCAAGCCAAACTTTTACTACTTCCAGAAAGGTATACTGGAACTTGGCTAGCAAGCGCACCTGGGCAGAGCAGTCTGCCTACCTATATCCCTATCCCTACTGTAGCACTATCCTTCACCTGATTAGAGTACATCTACATGATTGGCTAATTTTAAAATTGGGGTGAGCAAAAGGAAAGGCTATAATTAAAAGAGCTACAATTGGATCCAATTAAGGCAATATTCTGAAAATGGATCACCACAGAAAAAAGCTTTCTATTTCTCACAGAGGCATTACTCTGAACTCTGCCTTCATAATCACAGGACATTTTCCGTGTGTGTTAATGTCTTTCTCCAAATTTCCACTTTTTACAAGGACACTATACATATTGTAGTAGGGATTCACCTTGTGAGTCATCTTAATTAATTATGAAATGGCCCTTTTCCCTAATAAGGCCACATTCTGGGGTATTGGATGTTTGAATTTCAATGTGTGAGTTTCGGTGGATTGATACAATTCCATTTATAACGTGAAATCTAGGGGATAGAGGAACACTACCACAAATAATTATTCAGACAAATACAGAATGTGGAACTATCTACAAAGTTTCTTCAAAAAGGAAATATAGTTAAAGAAATAGATGATTCAAAACACTGAAGAAACCAAATGTATGAATTATGATTGGATCCTGGTTTAAATAGAAAATTGCTATAAGACATAGTGGAACTTTCAGAGAGTCGAATATGAACTGGATATTCTGTTTAATAATATTAGGTATTTATTGGTGATTTTATTATTGCTAAACCTATATTAGGAGATATAGGCTGAATTACTTGGGGTAAAGTGTCATAATGTCCCCAATTTACTTTTTTTGAAAAAATTTTTTTTAGTTGTCAACAGACCTTTATTTATTTATACATATGCAGTGCTGAGAATCAAACCCAGTGCCTCACATGCTAAGGAAGTGCTCTACCACTGAGCTACCACCCTAGCCCTCTAATTTATTTTTAAATAGATCAGCAAAATACACACCCCCTCCCACACACATAAGAAGCAACTTGCTTATAAGTTGACTATCCCTATCAGAAATGCTTGGGGGGAGGGGGTTGGGGATATAGCTCAGTTGGTAGAGGGTTCAATCCCCAGTTCTGCCAAAAAAAAAAAAAGAAAAGAAAGAAAGAAAGAAGTGCTTCGGGCTAGAAGTATTAATGATTTCAGATTTTTTTGGATTTTGAAATATTTGCATATACCTACTGTTGAGGTACCTTGGGTATGGTACCAAAGTCTAAAGATAAAATTCATTCATGTTTCATATACTCTTATACACATAGCTTAAAGCAACTTTATACAATATATCTAGTGGACCTGTGTTTGATTGTGATCCATGACCTGAGGGCCAGTGTGGAATTTTCCAGTTGTGACATCATGTGTAGGCTCTCAAAGATTTTTGGATTTTGAAGCATTTTGAATTTTGGATTATAGATGCTCAATTTGTACATAGTTGTGTTCAAGAATAAAGCAAATATAACCACATGTTCTCATATGTTGAATTTAAATGGTAGATATATGGGGTATTCATTGTACTATTCTTTCAATATTTCTGTATGCTTCACATTTTCCACCATAAAAAGTTGACAGCAAGCAGAAAAAAAAATGTTTTTTAGGGAGATTTTGCCTGTTGAAAATAGAGCATTAAAAAAAATTGCAACAGACTTAGGATGAAGATTCAGATTGGTGAAAAACAAAACAAAATAAAACAGAAAAAAAAAAAGCTGCTCGGGCTATTACACAGTTGGGCTGGTTCCCAAGTGTTTCCTTCCCTAAAATAAAAGGCTTTATGACTGTGAGTTGGAGTGTAGAGCACCAGAATGATTTGAGGGTTTCCAAAGGCCCTGCTGACCTCCAAATACCCCCCCTGCTGGCTTCCCATGCGGTCTGAAATTTCTGTAACCTGGGCGGGTTCTTAGGAATCAAGCTTTTTCTCACTCTTCCCAGCGGGGCAGGGTGCCCCCTTTTAACATGCAAATCTGGGAGGGTGCCTGGGCCCCTTTAGTGGGAACAATTAATTGTCTGAGGAGCCAGCACCTGCCCCTAGGTCTGCAATTCTGACAGCTCCTTCCTCAAACTTTTACCACCGAGGTTGGACAATATGTGCTCTAGGAACTGGACAATGTGTGCTCTAAGAAACTTCTTAGGTGAAGATACCATTTCAAGAAAGCCTATTTTCCGTGAATAAAATGGGGTGCATGAGGTCATGGCTTGGTTCACTTTGTAAACTGGGTGGCCTCTGAAAGCTTCTTACAACACTTCAAAGGAAGCCTCCTCGACTCTTCCAGCCCCCTACCCCCTTTCCTTTGTTACTGAATTCTTACTGACCCCAAAGTTTTTAACTGAATGGAGAGAGTTTCCAAGGGGTCTAAAAAATACCTGAGACAATTAAAGAAATGAAAACCAGAGGGTCAAGATGAATTGACCCTTGGCAGAGGATTTACATAAATAGGTCCTAACCTCTGGCTGTGAATAAAAGATAAAATGCCCCACTGGGGTCAGAACCACGGTTCAAGGGCATTTGCAGGACCAAGCCTGGCTTCTCTGCTATGTCAGGAATTCCAGGAATGCCACTGATCATTGTGTGCTGGCAGGGTGCAGGGGGGTGCAGTCAGGCTAACAGAAACCCAGCCCTGCCCACTGGGTGAAACTCAGCTCTCCCACGCAGCAACCTGCAAATCCAGAGCGTGGGAAACTAGCAAGTTGAGCACGACCCAGAAACAACACCTTCTAAAATGAAAAAGATGCCTTCTCCTGAGGGGTGACCAAATTCTTGCTTTAGATGGTAGTGTTAACCTGGGAGGCTGGAAGGGAGGCAGGTGGGAGAAGAGGCATGTCCCCTTCCTAGGGCCACTTTATTCCCTTCGTGGAGCACAGTTCTATGGGAGACATCTGCCCCTGTGGATCACATGACCCAGTACTGATTTCTCTAGACTGAAAAATTCCTGCTACCTTGTAAGAAAGAAATCTTACAAGGGCATTAATTTCCAGAAAAGGGAATATCATGGCCCTCAGAGATATAAAATGAACAAGTGTTAAAATTTTTATTTGACTCTTATAATTGAGGGAACCATGTAGAAGTTGTAATTGGTTTAAAGAATAATTAGCCCACATTATAAGGAATGTGGGAATGCTGAGATGAATTGCAAATGGAGGCAAACTTTTTTTTTCTCACAGTAAGAAGGAAGTCATTTGAGCCAGACAAGGCACAATTTGCATATCTACCAGTTACCTATAACTTAGAGTGGTAAAATAGCTCCAGTAAAATCAGAATCAGATAACACTAGGAAACATGTTCCATAGGCAATAAAGAGTTTTCCACTGATGTACAAATTTTCTCTTAGGGGCAAGAAATTTTGTTTTTGAAATATGACCTGGAAAGTAGTGTCCTGTTCATCCCCTTCATCTCCCACCCCTGCAAAAATAACCACTCATATCATTTAACAGAATGAGGTGGAGTTGCGAATCTTTGGTTAAATTTTACTCCCAAACCTCCATAGTGTTCTAATCTCACTTTACTTCCCTGTCATATAAAAATGCATTACCCCACTAAGCAAGGTAGGGCCTGCCTGTAATTCCAGTGACTGGTGAAGCTGAGGTGAGAGAATCACAAGTTTGAGGGCAGCCTGGGTAATTTAGTAAGAAACTGACTCTAAATTAAAAAAAAAAAAGTATAAAAAGGCCGGTGATGTAGCCCAGTGGTGAATAAGAATAGTCAATGGTCAGCAATTAGGATAATGGACTCCCATTAAGGCCTTTTTTCATATGTAAAGACCCTGAGGTTTACCTGTGGAGACATTCTAGCTAACTCTTTTTGTCTCAGAGCTGTGGGGGGAAATGGAAATTGCGGATGAACCCAGATGGGAGTTACAGGAAGGATTAAAACTTTAAGGCGAAAGGACCAACCCAATAGCCTTAATGCTTTTCCAAAACCTGTTTAACATAGATTTTTGAACAATGGCTTTGGTAGTTTCTCAATGCCTGTTTAAAACAGATTTTGGTCAATGCTCATCCCCCCCAAACACATAAGCCCCTGGGCCAGCACAACAAAATGCCTTTTCCTGCTATCAGGTCCCTTCCTGCACTGTGGGAGTTACAGCTCTTCTCTTTTCACTTAAATAAATCCTACTCCGTTTACTCTTTCCTTCCGTTATTTATTGTTGGTGGATTTTATTCTTCAAATTTGTGAGACAAGAACCCAGGAAGAAATCGGTGAAGCAGAGATTCTAGTTTCATTTCAAAACTCTGGTTTCAGTGATAGAGTGCTCTTGGGTTCAATCCCCAGTACAAATAAATAAATAAAGTGTATAATCATGGGTGGGTGAGAGGATTATAGAGAGGCTTCATTGCCTTGCTCACCTTGTGTGCTCTCTCTCAACATTTGGCAGACCTCTTGCTCTAAAGAGAAAACACTAGAAGAATGGGAACCAGAAATTGAGAAGCCACTTGCTCTGCTTCTCTGTTTTGGCTAGCATGTGCTCTAATTGGGTAGCCACCATAGGGTCATTTTGCTGAGAGTCCCCAAAGTGAGCTGCTGCACCATATAAAACAAAGAACAGGGATGTCGTGAGCTTTTCTGCTTAGAGAGCCTGTTTTTCTTTCCTGTTGCTTCAAATGGGTCTGTGGAGCTTTTCTGAAGTACTGATAGGCTGCGGTTTTGGCTCAGTGGCAGAGCACTTGCCTGGCATGTGTGAGGCACTGGATTCGATTCTCAGAACCACATATAAATGAATAAAAAACAAGGTCCATTGACAACTAATATATATATTAAGAGATGGAGTCAGGTGTGGTGGTGCACACCTGTAATCCCAACAGCTTGGGAGGCTGACACCGGAGGATTGTGAGTTCAAAGCCAGCCTCAGCAATTTAGTGAGGCCCTAAGCAACTCAGTGGAATCTTGTCTCAAAATAAAAAAAATAAAATAAAAAGGGCTGGGGATGTGGCTCAGTGGATATGTGCCCCTGGGTTCAATACATGGTACTACTACTACTAATAATACTAGATGGAAATTTGTCTGTTTAGATGGAGGTCTTCCCCCTACACATAGTGAAGAGGTTGAGATTCAAAACAAAAATCATGTTGAAGGATTGATTTGCATCTCTGGACTTGATTTCTTATTTTTATAATTGTTCCATAAAAAAATCTACTCTTTAAAAAATCCTGTTGTAGGTAGGTGCCTTTATTCAAAGACAGACAAACAAAAATGCTGGCCCCACTAGCTCAGGCCTTTATTCATACCTCTACCCCCTTCCCCCAGTTTTCTCTGGAGCAGTGATTGTGGGGCCACTGCAGGAATTTTAGTCTATTATCCCATGAACAAAGCCAAGCCTGGTGATGCTGAGAAAGCCTGAGAGCAAAAGATATCACAGTGACAGTGTAACAGTGGCCCACTTTATGCTTTGAATTAGCCCTTGCTGCTCTGCCAATGCAACTTATTTGTAAAATGGACATGTTTCCTTCTCTTCCTCTCTCCCTGCTCCTCCCTAATCTCTCCCTCACCCTAATCTCAGAGGAAACAGAATTACCCTTCTTCCCCATCCAAGGCAGAGTTATCTGTGAGAATGAGGGTTTACTGTAACACAGTTGTCTGAGTACACACCCACCATAGGAAGAAATTAATTCACACTTTGGGGATGGCACTAGAAGATCTCAGAAATAACTATTCCAAATTAACAAGTGAATTACAACTCCAGCAGAGAACATGTGGAATGTAGCCTGTGAATCTTCTCTTTAAAAGCCCCCCCCACCCCCCACCCCCCCACCCCCCTACCCCCCTGGCTGCGGATATAGTTCATTTGCTAGAGTGCTTGCCTCACATGTAAGCCCAGGGTTCAACCCCCAGCAAAACACAAAATAATAAATAAATAAATAAATAAATGCCCCCTGTTGTTGCTGTTGGGCAGAATCACAGCCTTTGGGACAGGAGTCCCCTGTGTTTCTCCTTTACTAGTAAAGTAATAAACCTCCTTTTTCCTCAAAACTGTGTCCTCATTATTGGATTGGCATTAGGGACAAGGACTGAGCTCTCAGCAACACATTTGGCACCCCAATGGGACCTGAGAGCAGTCCCTGCTCCAGTTTTTTTGGGCAGGCCTGGTTCTCCAAGGAACCCCACTTCCATGCTGAGGATTCACAGTACTGGCAAACTTGTTAAAAGCAGGAGAGTTAGGAGATGGGTGAGTTTGCCTCCGGTTGAACCAGAGAGGCTATTCTTGTGATTAAAGGGAGGGACTGAGGGACTGTTCCAGCAGCTTTTGCAAACCTTTTTGCTTCAGAGAACTCATATATTCTCTCCCTGAACAGTATAGGTTGCTCCATCATGGTCCACTTTGAGTAAAAGGAAACTGAACTCAGAAAAGTTCTGACAACTTTGGCCATTGGGTAAGTACCCCGGTGTGCACACTGAGGCCCTCAATTCCACACATCTGGTCCCTGTTTCTGGGATCATCTGTGGTGCCACTGGTGTAGGAGTCATTAAGGTTCCTTATCTATTCTAGGTTTTGTAGGTTTGTTAGCCTTGGTTTGGGAATTCCCTCTGGTGGTCTGTTTGTATCTGTTGCTGCCCCTTTTAAGACATGGCCAGTATTGCATTGATTCTATAGGTAGTCTCTTGGGAAAAATCTTGGCTGGTCAATTTAAAGGTTTCCATCTGTTGGCCATGGTTTTGGGGCTCCTCTCTAGTTGTCTCTCTCTGTTTCTTTTTGTACAATCTTGCAATTGGAGTTGGTCCGTCAGAGGTAAAGTGAGTTGAAGAAAGGGCCACCTATGGTGTAAATCTAAAATAATGTTATACTTTAATGATCTGACTTTTGAATAGCTTTCTTGATTATTATACAATCTTGCAGTTGGAATTGGTTTGTCAAAAGTAAAGTAAGTGGAAGAAATTTGTATACACAGGTCTGTTTTAAAGTTTCCTGTCTGTCAGCCTTGGGTTTTGTGATCCTCTTTCATCTGCATTTTTTTTTGTATCTGTTACTGGCCATTTAAGACATGGGCCATGATATGTTGACCTTTCTGGTAGTCTCTTGAGCAGAGAGATCTTGGCTGAGTTGGGCACCTATAGGTATATGCCTGTCTAAGAGAAAGAGGGTTTACTGTAACACAATCTAGACTTTGAATGTTTTTTCTGGATTATCATACAATCTTTTTTTTTTTTTTAAAGAGAGAGTGAGAGAGGAGAGAGAGAGAGAGAGAGAGAGAGAGAGAATTTTTAATGTTTTATTTTTTAGTTCTCGGCGGACACAACATCTTTGTTGGTATGTGGTGCTGAGGATCGAACCCGGGCCGCACGCATGCCAGGCGAGCGTGCTACCGCTTGAGCCACATCCCCAGCCCTATCATACAATCTTGACATTGAAGTTGGTCTGTCAGGGATAAAATATATGAAAGATATTCTGTATGTACAGGCATTTATGCAGTTGCATTATGAAGAGTCTGAATAGTCAGGCACTAAGTTGAAGGTGCCAAATGCACTACCACTGGGTTCCGGGGATAACAGGGCACCAGAAGAAAGGGTTAAAAAGATTTAAGTCTTTAAAGTTGAGTGCTGGCACTCCCAGCACTGTGACTCATCTGGCCCCAGGCAGCCACAGATCATCTCACTATGGCAAAGGACTAACCCTAAAGGAAAAAAAAAAAATCCCAAATAAAGCTGCCTGGGTGTAGAAAAATGGTCAAAGAGAACTTGGCAGAATTCTACCTCCCAGCCCCTTTTGCCCAAGGAGGGTGGAGTCTGCTGGCCACAAAGGATGTGGCAGCAGGTTTTAGCGTTGTTAGTTTATGACCTGGGGACAGGAATAGTCTCCGCTTTTAAGATCTGACAGGACACCCTATTTGGCCAGGGGATATTCATCACTGGGGCAGAGCAGTTCTTGCTATAACAGTATCCCATCAAACTGAATGCCTGGGGAGACTGGCAGAATAAATAACCACACCCAGAAAAGAAACAGAAACTAAGGCCAACCTGTGTTTCATAGGCAGCCTCTGCAAAAAGATTTTCAAGGAAGCCTAAAGAAAAGAATGGAAAGGGCCTCCTCTGTTGCATATAACTATTCCTAGTGTAAGAAAAAGGCCCAAAAGGAGCCTTTGGGTACAATTGACAGTGGAGAACTCACTTAAAGTGGATGGCATTTTGATGATGAGGTCAGGCTCAAAAATATCCTGTACTCCAACCCCTTGAATGCCACCAGGGAAAGAAAAGATGAAGTCAGAGGTTTTGTATATGCTAGATTGTCCAACCCTCTCCTGGGATGAAATTTGTTGTATAAATTAAGTGATGACAGTCATAAGGATTGTTTCAGGAGATGAATTTAAGAAAGGGTCTCAAACTAAAAAAGAAACAAATTATTGGTTGGAAATATTTTAGTATGGAAAATTAGAAGGTAAAAGCAATGTTTCTGGATGAGAAAATATTTTTTCTGGTAAAGCAATATTCTTGTGCTAAAGTCCAAGAGGAAGGAGGACAAAATGAAAGATGTAAAGAAGTTGTGAATGTTTACGTAAGTTGCAGAAGATTTGCGGAAGGTAAATCTCAAAAAGTTTATGTTTGTGATTAAATTGGCTCTAATTAGCACAAAGTTGTTTGAACTGTAATGTACTAATTTGAAGCAATGTCTGAAAAATTGATCTGCTCTTATCTATCAAGATAATTTTCTTGAATTTATTGAGTTTCATAACATGGGAAAACTAAGTCCTAAAGGAATTAGGGTTTGTATGTGTATTAAAGTCTTTTTTGCGAGGGGGGGGCATTAGGGGTGGGGTTGGGTGGGTACTGGGGATTGAACTCAGGGGCACTGGACCACTGAGCCACATTCCCAGCCCTATTTTGTATTTTATTTTGAGTTGCTTAGTGCCTTGCTTTTTGCTGAGGCTGACTTTGAACTTGCAATCCTCCTGTCTCAGCCTCAGGAGCTGCAGGAACACAGGCATGCACCACCACACCCAGCTTGTATTAAAGTCTTAAATAATTACTTTGTAACTGATTAAACAAATAATTGTTACTTAGGTTATAACAATATAGTTGACACCCTAAATATATGTAACTAGGTATATGTATACATCTGAGAACTATATCTGTCTAAGCCTTGTCTTAGTGTTATGTAAAAGCATATAAAATGAAAGTTTATATAAAGTTTACCAGCAATATAACAAATAGGTGCTCTCTTTCATACATTTTATCTGACATAGAAGGGCCAGCTGGGGATTGAACCAGGGCCTTGTGCATACTAAGTAAGCACTCTACCAACTGAGCTATATCCCCAGCCACTGAAGACCTGTCTTATATCTGTTTGCTTCAACTAAGCCAATTTCTGATAGTTAACACTGTTTCCTAAATGTATAAGAGATTTAAGACTATCTTTTGATTTTCGTAAACAAATGCAGACCTCTAACAATAGTTACCATATACTCTGGATTCTAAATTGTATTTTAAAAGTTAAACTTAGTCAAATGTAAAGCTTAAGAGAACACTTTGCCAAGTTGGTGTTCTCCAAACTAAAATGATATGTATCAAATGTCTTGGATTTGTATAAAAATAAAAAAAAATTGGTTGGCATATATTTATGCCATTTGTTGTTTTATAGCTGGATAAGTTACCTGTTGTTAATAACTTATATGTACAATTTTGTGTTGCTTTTCACACTGGAATTGGAATTTAAATGCATTTTTGGAAGATAATAAGGAGATCCTGATCTGTTCAAAGGTGAGACATGGAAGCATTCTGCCACTTTTTATACAAAAAGAAAGTTAAAATCTCTCAGCCTTTCTTTGATTCATGTTTTAGATGTAATGTTGTATCATGTTGTTTGTGAAGAGGCCCACCTTACTTGAGATAAGGCTCTGCCTCCCACTTTACTCCATGTTTAAATGGCTCCAAAATAGGCTAGACTTACGCTTATTTAAAGTTGTATTCAAAAGATTAATTAAAAAAATGTTAGATGTTGATGGACCTTTATTTTATTCATTTATTTAAATGTGGTGCTGAGGATCAACCCAGTGCCCCACACATACTAGGCAAGCGCTCTTGAGAAATTATAGTTATTGAAGTTATAACTTGTTACTCCCTCTTGAAGACTGGTGAAACTGGCTTGCTGGGTGTTTAAAACCCAAAACTTGGAGACCAGAGTCAAGGAAGTGAAAGTGCCAAGAAAAAAGCAGCCAACATTTTGGCTCTTGCCCTCTAAGTTCAGCCAGGACCTGGAGAATGATGAGACCCTTCTCTGGGCCCTGCAACTCTGGTGAGTCACTCCATATGCTGATCAGGGCTATCAAGAGGACCCTAGAGAACAGGAAGCCAACCAGTGCACATTCTGCAAAGAGGAGGGTCACTGGAGATGGAAATGTCCCTGTTACTTCCAAGAGAAGCAACATATGGTCAGCCAGATCCTGATCCATTCTGGAAGGTGGCACCAATGGTGGAGGAAAGCTAAAAGAGCCAGGAGGCTTCCTTCACATATGTCCCCAAGAGTGATCTATGAGGAATTTCAGCTGACTCTTAAGAGTAGATAAGAACAAGGTCAGTTTGGACCAACTTGGTCTTAAACACCTGGCAGGAGAGTATAACCAAAATACAGTCCTATGTGAACATTTTCTAAAAAAATATTTTTTAGCTATAGATGGACACAATATCTTTAGTTATTTATTTTATGTGGTGCTGAGGATTGAACCCAGTGCCTCACTTGTGCTAGGCAAGTGCTCCACCACTGAGCTAAACCCTAACCCCTATGTGCTCATTTAAAATGTAAACAATATATTTTTTAATGTAACTTAATATGTACACATGTGTCAGCCCTATCAAAAGTAAGTAAAGCTGGAGGCTCTAAAGGAAGGTCCTTGTGTGAGAGTGCCTAATAATGATCATAAAGGACTCTAGAGTCACAACTTTGTCCCAAGTTAATTTGAGTCTGATCTCATAGACCAACAAATCTGCCTAACCTCCTACACTGACAAACTTGATCTGTTTTCCACTGATATGATTATGAGTTAGTGTCTTCATGGTTTTCAGAGACTGGCTGAAACACTATTTGCATTTGTGTTAATTGTTTACAAAAAAGTAATGCTTTGCTGTCTCATTTATTGTTGTTTTAGCATGACTCCTGCCCTATGTATGCCTTGTCCAGTCACCTGCCATCTGCCACCGTGGACCTCTGCACTGCTTTGATGCTGAATACCCTCAAGTTTCCACGCCCTACCTGATAGAGAACAAGGGCTTTGGGTTACTTCCCATGACTTTGCCCCCTTTCACCAGGAAGCAGTTTGGAGATGTCATTGCCCATTTTTCCACAGAAATGGAATGTAGAAATTGACTGTGGGGAAATGTAATAGTGGCCCACTTTATGCTTTGAACATAGCCCTTGCTGCTCTGCCACTGCGACTGATTTTTAAAATGAACCTGTTTCTTTCTCTTCCTCTCCCCCTGCTCCTCCCTAATCTCTCCCTTTACCTAATCTCAGGGGAAACAGGATTACCTTTCTTCCCCATCCTAGGCAGAGTTATCTGTCCCCTGTAAACACCCACCATAGGAATGAAGTAATCCAGACTTTGGGGATAGCACCAGAAGATCTCAGAAATGACTGTCTCCCAAATCAACAAGTGAATTACAGCTCCAATAGGAACAAGTGGAATGTAGCCTTTGAGTCACCTCTTTAAAAGCCCCCTGTTCCTGCTGATGGGCAGAATCACAGCCTTTGGGACTGGAGTCCTGTGTTTCTTCTTTGCTAGCAAAGCAATAAACCTTCTTTTTCTTTTTTCTCAAAACCATGTCCTCATTATTGGATTGGCATCAGGGACAAGGACAGAGCTTTCGGCAACAATAACACACTTCAGCAGTGTTCCATCCAAGAGCAAATAAGTGACCTACTGTTCTGAAAAGTACAGGGCAGATTCTTTTTTCTTTTCCTTTTTATTTCTTAATATTTTGTAGATAGACACAATACCTTTATTTTATTTATTTATCTGTGTGGTGCTGGAGATCAAACCTAGTGCCTTCCATATGCTAGGCAAGTGCTCTACCACTGAGCCACAACCCCAGCCCCAGGGTAGATTCTTACAAGGAAAAACTACTCTTAAGAGTGCATGTGAGACCCTGGTATGTGTAAAGGAATTTTCACTGGGCTCTCTTCACACTGGCCAGGTATGTGGGTTGGGTTAGCACACATTCCTTTCTGACTCATTACCCACTGCCCCTGCCCCCACCTCCTGAGTGCCTGAGGCACTTTTTCCAGCTTTCCCTGGGCTGGGATGGAGATTGATGGATCTTGGCACTCTCCAAAGAAAAGCTGGCTGTGCCCCTTTTGCACTTTCCTTTTGTGTCTGGTTGTTGAGACTTGCTGCCAAGCTGTTTTTTTTTTTTTTTGTACTGGGGATTGAACCCAAGGCCTCACATGCTAGGCAAACACTCTCTCACTGAGCTATGTCCCCAGCCCTTTTTATTTTATTTTAAGACAGGGTCTCACAAAATTGCCCAGGCTGGCCTCAAATTTGCCATCCTACTGTCTCAGCCTTCCGAATTGCTGGGGTTACAGTGCCTAGTGTAGCTTCAAAATTTCTTAGAACCTAGCTTTGTCTGGGTAAATAAACTTTATAAAGGATATATAATTTTTTATTAATTTATTTAATTGTTTTACACAAATAGAGCACAACTTTTTATTTCTCTGGTTGTACATGATGTAGAGTCCTTCAATAGATGAAAGAATATGTAATATATTCTGTCTATTTTAAGATATGTTTTTATATACTGAAAGGGTAAAGTTTCTAAGCTGCAAAGCCTGAGTTAAAAAGTAAAGGACTAGGTATTATAAAGTTTCTGAACTACACACAGAACCTGAAATTCCTGAGGCAGTTAAGACAATGCCCGGTACTGACCATTTAGTTGTTTAATAACCTGGACCCTGTGCAGTTTGGCACGTAGGCATTCAGGGCCCAAACCAATCAGTTTGAATGTATCCCCTCTTTAGGAATGACCAATCACCCCCGCCTGACCTGTTCCCGCCAATGAATGTGCTAATCATGTTTGAGAGTTGTTGTTCAATTTTCCCATGCCTCATGATGATTTGTTCTGATGTATACAAAGCCCCTGCCCTCCCCAAAATGTGTACTTAAGCACTGCTTCACCTCTGCTCTGGGCTCTGGGCTGCTCTCCCTTCTTGAGTGAGCACGGAGCCCCAGCATGCTGGATTCTCAATAAATCCCCTTTTGCTGATTGCATGAGCCAGTCTCTTGGTGGTCTCTTCCTCCAATGTTTGCCAGACCCTTACAATACCAGTAGGAGAAGAAACTAGTTAATTAGTCTGGCAGTACCTGGGATTACAGGTGTGTGCTACCACGCCTGGCTCAAATTCTTTTTTAATTTTTTTTGTTGTTGTTGTTCTGGAGATTTAACCCAGAGGCACTTTACCACTGAACTATATCCCCATCCCTTTTTATATTTTATTTAGAGACAGGGTCTAGCTAAGTTGCTTAGGGCTTCACTAAATTGCTGAGGCTGGTTTTGAACTCACAATCCTCCTGCCTCAGCCTCTGGAGCTACTGGGATTACAGGCATGCATGACCACTCCAGGCCCCAAGTTCTTTTAAATGGACATGACACAGCTGCCACTGAGCTGGGAGCTCTTACCTGTCACTAGCCTTGGTACACATATGCTCTTCTATCAGTCTGTTGGTCAACATGTATTTATAGACTAGACTGTGAGATAGTAAAGGGGATCTAAGGATGATACCCCAAAATATTCTGTTTTGTTATAAGGATTGTTTTGATCTGAAGGCAATTAGTTCTCTGTCTTCTTCCTTTCCATCTAGCAGGGCATACATGCATACATTTCCCTTTATGGAGGTGATATAAACTTCCATTTGTAAAGCCATCTCCCTCCCCTTCACCAGGAAGAGAATTACTCCAGAGAAAACTCTTTGCACTTGTGATATATTTTATCTGTGTAATGACCTTATTAAACAATCTTTATTCACCATACATTTACTAGTCACTTTTCCATAATTTATTCCCTTCCATAATTTACCTCCTCTGCAAGTGTCCCCCAAATCCTTTCCTTTGTCTAGCTTAAGTTGGTATATAGCTCCTGTTCAAACAGAGTGAATTTGGGTCCACCTACTCCTGTGTCTTAAGAGGAACTTCTCCTTCTGAGAGAAGGAGGCTGGAGGGGCTATGGAAATCCCCACCCTGACAGGTGCCAAAGAAGATGGGAACAAAGGTTGCTTCCTGTCTTGTTCTAACACTGGCTAACTAAGTGTACATTTCCCACTTATTATCTGACTAACCTCCATCCTCTCCTTTGAAAGTTCTGCTAAGAGCTGCAAGTCCTAGCTTGGTGGTAGAGTGCTTGCCTAGCATGCACAGGCCCTGTTTTTAGTCCCCACATTACAAAATAAATAAATTTTTTGCTAATTTTCAGGGATTTTGCCAATGGAACTTTTGAAACAATGAAGTTTTGTTTATCCTTCAAAGCAGATTTTGAATAGACCCTATTTTACTATCTATTTGTCTCCAGATATTTCTGGAGCAGAGAGAGTTATGGCCTAGCCTCTTTCTGCCTGGTAACACTTTAGGTGCTCAGAAAATAATATTCTAAGGTATGGTGCCTTGCATACTGAGTTCTTTGTTTCTCCTTTATTTTATTTTATTATAGTGCTGGGGATTGAACTCAGGGCTTTGTATGCTAGGCAAATGTACTAGTCCTGAGCCACAATGCCAATCCCTAAGTTCTTTGAATTAAATGAGATTGTAAGGCCTCAGAAAGAGCCTCAGAAACAAGGTCTCTCTGACCTTCTCTGGCCCTTCTCTCCTGAAGCAAGTACCAGAAACTAAAATTCTTCTTCCTCAAGGTGGGTCATAGAATTAGAAGCCCTCTCCCCCAAAGCACTGGAAAGGATACTCTCTTCCTTCATCCTTGAAATTCCTTATTCTAGAGGGGTCCTCTCTATACACAGGAAGAATAAAAGCTACACAGAGAGGCTAAGAAGAATCTGAACAGATAGACTTCAATGGGTTCCTCTCTCTCTTACATGAGACCATACCCTTTTATCAAGTTACAAGGCTGTCCATTCTTCATTGAATCTAAGCATAAAAATGGATACTTTTGCCCTGGAACTTTAACCCTTTAATACGAAGTCATCTGTGTCATGTAAAATTTTGATTAAATAAATTTATTGAGGTTTTCTCTTGTTAACCTGTCCTTCATTATGGGGTGTTGGTTGTGACCCTTATGATGGACAAGGGGATCATATCCCCAACACCCCAAATTCTACTTGGTCAACTTGAGTCAACTTTCTTGGTGAACTCCTGTGCATATGTATGTAAATAAATCTGTTTTTTCCTCCTGTTAATCTTCTATCAGTTTGATTTGTGGGCCCCAGCAACTAAAGTGAGCTTCTAGAAGTGGCTTAGAGATTCAGAGACCATGGCAGATAGGATATCTTTCCCTGTTTGAGTGGAAGACTCAGTGGCCTGTAGGAGTCAAAAGCAAGGACGGAGCTCCAGGAATGGCCTGAGAAAGAGAGCCCCAAATTTAGTATCCTTTTAGGGGGGCTACCAGGGATTGAACTCAGGTGCACTCAATCACTGAGCCACATCCCCAGCCCAATTTTGTATTTTATTTAGAGACAAGTCCTTGCTGAGTTGCTTAGTGCCTCACTGTTGCTGACACTGGCTTTGAATTTGAGATTCTCCTGCCTCAGCCTCCCCAGCAGATGGAATTACAGGCATGTGCTACCTTGCCCAGCCCAAATGTAGTATTTTGAGTCTTGAAAAGAGGCTAAAGGAGAGGAGAGGAGGGAGAAAGAAGTCATATGATATGACCCTCCTCTTGTGCCTTTATTTCCTGGGAGTTTTTCATTGACATCTGTGGCCTGCTGCTCTGTATCCTCTGCAAAGGAAAGATGAAACCTACTGCCACATAGGTGACGGGGGCTCAGGATGGGGTACCCCTTAATATGGCACTTTGATACATTGAAGAAAATGGCAGAAGCAGAAAGTCACTGTCACTTTTCCCACGCTTCTACCCTGAAGCAAGTCATAAGACCCTCATATGAGTGGTGCTCTCTTTAGATCCAGAGACCTATCTCCAAAGACACAGGGACACAGAAAACCCCCAACAAACAAGCCTTAATAAGCCCTCTCTGCAGATGAGTCCCAGTAGATTCTCTTTGTCCTATCATATTTCTCTATTACTGTCTACTATTCCTCACATCTAGCATAAAAATATTCAAGTTTACCTGTTTCTTTTGGTCTTTTCCATATGAAGTCTCTCCTGTCCTGTAAAACTTAAATTTGTCCTGTAAATAAATTTCTATGCTGTTCTCTTGCTAACATGTTTTTTGTTAAAAGGCCTTGGCTATGAACCTAGGATAAGTCCAGAAAAAAGGTATTTTTCCCTGCCTAGATGGGTCTAGATGCAATCGCCACCATTATAGTACTTTAGTAGCCTTTGACTGCTCAGGAGAAGAGTTATAAGATTTGTCTCACCCATGTCTATTCAACATGTGTTTTAGCTTTATGCTGAAAGAACAGTGATTTTTAATTCTCCATAGAGGCCTATTTAGCATGATGCTTATTCTGAAAGATAGAAAGTAAGACTCTCAATGATCATGTGTGCAAGGTATACATAACAAACCTTATAAACAACCCCAAGGATCACTGCTTCATGCCTTCCTTGCATTGCCTTACCAAGTCTCAGAAATTCAGAATATTCCCTAGATACAGGCATACTCATTTTTTCTGAAAATTCATTTTTCCTTTCTCCCACATGGAACTTCTTAGACAAAGTGACCATATACTAGTAACTATGAAGTCATGGTCAGTTAAAGAAAATAACTTCTCCATCCCAAATCTCCAGAGCTAATCACACAAATCCAGGGACTCTGAGCTGTCAGAGGGAGGCGGTAGGCTAATTTTCCAGTAAAACCAAGCAAAGAGAGCGAGCCATCATTAGGAGAACCATACCTATCATTGACTTTTATGTTTGCAATTCAATTCTATGAATCAAAAAAGTGATGTTCCCACTGGTTCTATATAGCAGGTGATAAACCACAGCATTGTTAGCCACAGCTTTTTTCTCTATGAGTAGTGGCCTTCTAAGAAAGTGCATATTTGGAGTTTTGCAATACCTGAAAGGTTGTAAATAAGAGTTTTTCTCTTGTGAAACAAAAGTGAAGCAAGAAATCTCTATATCTTTTAAAAATTATTTTTGGTGCTGGGGATTGAACTCAGTGCTTTGTGCATGCTAAACACACACACTACCATTGAGCTACACCTCCATCCTTTTCTTTTCTTTTCTCTTTTTGACACTAGGTCTCAGAGTGTCGCTATGTTGCCCAGGAGGAACCTCTGGGCTCAAGTGATCCTCCCACCTCAGGTTTCTGAGTGTCTGGGTCTAAAGGTATGCACCACTGTGCCTGACTCATCTGGAACATTTCTGAGGGTTACATTTTTACCATCATGACCAGTTATTCTATAACTAACTTTAATTTCTATGGTTTATCTTAGGGAAACATATATGAAAATATCCAATTTTGATTATAAACTATCTCCTGAGAATTATCTGTAATGTCTGCATTGATTTTCCCCTGAATATTTATATAGCTAGGATGTTTGAAAACTTGGAAATCAACTCCCATGGCATAAACAATTTTCTCTGACACTTTCCATGTTAACCTGTGGTGCCTGAATGTCAAATCTGATATAAATCTAGAGTATTCTCTTCTCCCATATGATATCTTTGACTCTGTTTTACTGTACCTCTCCATGTACATACTCTATTTTCCTATATCGAGTCCAATTCCAACACAATAAGGGAAAATCACAGAGTAGCAGAGAGAAAAGGCCATTGCTTTTTTCCCATGAAGACTTTCCATCTAATTCCATCTCCCTGTTCTGCAGATATTATTCTGCATTGAGGGAATACTAACACTCACAATCTGATCTCCTGGGTGTAATTCATAATAACTTCATACTGGTGCCTTTTTTTCAGCACTGGGAATTGAACCCAGGGGTGCCCTACCAGTGAGCTACTTTCCCTGTCCTTTTTTTTTAAAGAGAGAGAGAGAGAGAGAGAGAGAGAGAGAGAGAGAGAATTTTTTAAATATTTATTTATTTATTTTTTTTAGTTCTCGGTGGACACAACATCTTTGTTGGTATGTGGTGCTGAGGATCGAACCCGGGCCGCACGCATGCCAGGTGAGTGCGCTACCACTTGAGCCACATCCCCAGCCCCCTTTCCCAGTCCTTTTAATTTGATTTTTTAAAAAAATTTTGAAACAGGGTCTCACTAAGTTGCTGAGCCTGGCCTCAAACTTGCAATCCTTCTGCCTCAGCCTCCTGAGTCACTGGGATTATAGGGATGTGCCACTATGTCCCACAGGCTGGTGCCCTTAGGAAAAGAAAAAACTCAAAGAAGCAAAATGACAAATCAAGGTTTAGTTCATGTGTATCACATTATCAAAGGCTGCCTTACCCTTATTCTTGAAAGAGAGATGAGTTTGTCATGTTTTACAGACCTGCCTCAGAGCTCTATCTAGTTTTCTGTTTGTCACTCAACCTGCTATAGCTGTGATGAAAACAGGTATCACAAATGTGTAAATACATTTGGGAACCAAAAACAGACAAAAAATAAAGACTCCAAGAATTCAGAAAGACTCTCCAGGCTGTCTGTCTTTCACCTTCTCATTTGTATACCTCCTGGTCTCTAGTGATTATCAAGGTGATTGAAGCCCCACGCTTCAGATTTTATCACAAAGCCAGTTTTCTTTGTGGGTGCCTTGATTCTGAAGATAGAGAATCATGAGATCAGATAAAGCCACGTGGAGGGCTGAAAGTTAGCTGGAATGACGCTCAGGGCACAGTTTATGCTGGTGGAGCATTTCCTGTGTGCCCTTTGAAACCTCTGAACTAAGCTCTTCAAAGTGAGAGCCAAATTATTCTGTCTTTCCACTGCTTATCATCTTTTTTTGCCACCCCCACCTTTAATTGACTGAGCCAACATTGATTTATCAAAGCAAAAGCATTGCTCTGATTGAGTCATAAGTTATACTTTTACCTGACATTATCTGGCCCTTTAGAAATGAAAGCATAAAATAATAGAGGTTTTGTGTACAGGTCTACGCACATACACGCACATATGTGTGTCTTTCTGTTGGCTTCATTCATCATGCTCTAGAAACTTCTGCTGTTTTTTTCCTACTCTGCCCCACCCACTTTTGCTCATAGTAGTTTTCTAAAGAATTATGATTTTTCATGAACCAATAGGTCAGTTTTCAAATTGAATTCTGTTAACATCAATTACAAATGCTTGTTTTACTGAGGTTCCTCTTTCCAAAACTTTGTTTTAGGTCAGAACTTTTATTTCTCTTTAGAAAGTCAGTGTAGCAAGAGGAAATTGAAACTGATCTCTGGGTGTGTGTTGGTGCTAATTTGCTATACAATCAAATAGGGATATAGGTCAATAAAAGCTGTCCTTTGATTTCTTGCTACAAAGGATTCATTGTAAATACATTACTGGATAAGACATTACAACTTTGTAACTGCCCCTTGCAAACAGTGCCCTGTACCTCCCTTTAGCATAAGTGATACATCTGGTTTCAGCTTGCCTGGATTTTATTTCGATGATTTGTTTATTTTTGAAAATAGATACCAATGATATACTTTCATCTGGCTAGGGTGTCTCCATAGAAAGAACTCAGGTAAAAAAGTGGCCTTAAAAACAATAGCAGTAGCAGCAACCCAAACTTAGCAAATGGATGTTATAAAACCAAACAAGACCAATATTCGTATAGATAACCATTTGAGTTAATGCCTGTTATTATGTGTCTAGCACTGGTCAAGACATTGTAAAGAATGCAAAAGGTTTGATCAATGAACTCAAGATGCTTACGCTCTTGTTACGGGATGAAAGTATTAAAGTAAATAATTTCCATTAAAATGGGAATAAAGATTTCTATCTTAAGAGCATAAGCATTTTTCATAATATATTCCAACTAATATATTATGGTTGGAAATGATACATTATCACAGGAGATGGAGTAGAATAGAGTAGGACAATGGTAGTTGTGGCTAGAAATTTGGCAGGATTCAAATATTGAAAGAGATTTATATGTCAAGCAAAATAGTTTTAATCTTATTTTGTGGACAATGGGCAATTAACTTTTTAAAACAATTATTTTAGTTGTAGTTGGACACAATGCCTTTATTTTTTATTTATTTTTATGTGGTTCTGAGGATGGAATCCAGGGCCTCACACATGCTAGGCGAGTGCTCTACTACTGAGCCACAGCCACAGCCTGGCAATTAACTTTTGAAGGACTTTTGAGTAGGAGAATGACATGATTTGCATTTTATTTTTTTATTTTTATTTTTTTTTAATTTTTTTTTAAAGAGAGTGAGAGAGGAGAGAGAGAGAGAGAGAGAGAGAGAGAGAGAGAGAATTTTCAATATTTATTTTTTAGTTCTCGGCGGACACAACATCTTTGTTGGTATGTGGTGCTGAGGATCGAACCCGGGCCGCACGCATGCCAGGCGAGCACTCTATCGCTTGAGCCACATCCCCAGCCCCCATGATTTGCATTTTAGAAAAATAACTGTGGTCATGGATTGAAGGACATAAAGGTATTGAAGGTTATAAAGAAGTCTTCATTTTAGAGGAGAAGGTATAGCTCGGTGGTAGAGTACCTGCTTAGCATACACAAGGCCCTGGGTTCAATCCTCAGCACCAAAATAAAACAAAACTTCATTTGTGAAGTTAAACCTCCATTGAGGTTAGCAGATACTAACTAAGCCCATTAAAATTCTGTAATTAAAAAATAATTTTAATTTTTTTATTGGTTGTTCACAACATTACAAAGCTCTTGACATATCATATTTCATACATTAAAAAAAATAATTTTAAAAGAATACTTCTACCATCTCTCTTTCACTCAATGGAGATGTGTTTCCTTTTACTGATAAATGTATCATTTGTACAACCAATGCAGAACAACCACTTGAAAAAGTCATTGTTTAAAGTCACAGGACCAGGGCTAGGGTTATGGCTCAGTGGTAGAGCCCTTGCCTCGCATGCATGAGGCACTGGGTTTGATCCTCAGCACCACATTAAACAATAAATAAATAAATAAATAAAACAAAAATATTGTGTCCATTTACAACTAAAAACAATTTAAAAAAATAAAGTCACAGGACCTATCTGGGACCTATTTGTCACAACTAACAACCCATGGTGCAGAGGATTTTGAGCCTATCTCAACTGAGTGATCATGCCCTTGACCATGTATTTCTGGTTTCTTCCAGTGGGTCAATATCCAAAGTGTTTCTCCTATGACCTGTCTTGTGAGACTGGAGGACAAACTGCAACCCAAAAGATACAACCTCCAAGTAGCTTGAGTGTCAAAACAAATTAAAAAAGAAAAACTTTCTCTTTCTTTCTTCTTTTTCTTCCTTCCTTCTTCCCTTCCTTTTGTCAGGAAGGAAAAAGCTTTCCTCTCTTCCCTTAGGTTCAATACTTGGGTCTTATGAATTAAACAACAAAAGACAAGTTAACAAAGGAAAAGGTACAATTTGCATTCAGTGTGTTTATATGCACTGCAGTATACAGAAAATAAGGGGCCTTATGTATCATTCTAACAAAGGGCAATAAATTGAGGCGAAGTCAATAGAAAATAGATGGGAAACTAATGAAAGACTACAATTATTTTAGTAAGGTATATTTATGCAGAGTTGTCTTAGTGTTGACCGCTCATCTGTAGTGATAAGAATTGCTTTTCTCTTCCTGATAGAGAGAGGGCACCTCTGTCACAAGAAATTTATATCCTGCCTCTTGACAGATAAGGAGATGGCAGAAAACTTCCTGCATCTGTGGATTCTCAATTGCTTTTTAGCTCAAAATAATCCTTATTCCAAAGTGGCATACTTTGGGGTGGCATATTCTGGTCCCCTCCACTTTAAATTTTATTTTATTTTTTGAAATATCTGGGTGGGGTTGAGTTGTTGAGAAGGTGTAGATCATTAAATCACCAACATAAGTGATTTACATTCCATAAAGACTACTTCTCATATCCTATTTAGATGACATCCTTGCAGAATCTATACAGCTTACTATCATAGTTAGCTTTCAATTACAGGCTACTCACTTAAGCCAAGTTGATAATATAATAAGTGATAATGCATATGAAAGCATTTATAATCCATAAGTGCTTAGAAAATATGAATAATATATGACTTCAGTTTTTATGTTATTGAGATCAATCTTTCAAAAGTGATTTCTCTGCTGTTTCCTATAAAGGCAGTGCTACCCCCTTCCCTCTGCCTCACTGTGGGTCATGGGGGAAAGTTAGAGTAAGGGAACAGACTTTTTCTGGTTCACAGTGGAAATCAAAAGTGATCCTGATGTTACTCTCATTTGTTTTTCTTTCTTTCCTTTTTTTTTTTCTTGTATGGGTATTGAAGCCAGGGGGTGCTTAACTGTCCCCCGCCCCTTCTTTTTAATTTTGAGACAAATTCTCGCTAAGTTACTTAGGGTATTACTAAATTGTTGAGGCTTGCTTTGAATTTGCAATCCTCCTGCCTCAGCCTCCAGAGGTACTGGGATCACAGGGGTGCACCACGGCTCCCGGCTTCTCATTTGTTTTTACTGATTTATGTTTTTGCAGTATTGGGGTTGAACTCAGGGTGCTCTAACACTGAGTTACATCCCTAGCCTTTTTATTTTTGAGATGGGGTCTTGCTAAATTGCACAGGCTGACCTTGAATTTATGATCCTCTTGGCTCTGTTTCCCAAGTTTTTTTATTTGCCTAGATCTACACTGCAATGGGCATGTATATATATGCAACACACTCCCAGTCAACAATTCATCACTGGATTACAGCAGTAACCTTAAATCTGCTATGCTATGGGTTGGATCTGGAATGTCCCCCAAAAGCTCATGTGTTGAAGGTTTGGTCCCAATGCAGCAATTTCCAGAGCTGGGGCTTTTAGGAAGCAATTGATTGGATCATGAGGACTCTGTCCCCATCAATGGATTGATCCATTGATGGATTCCTAGCTGAACAGGATATTGGGAAGTGGTAGAAACTGTAGGTGAGGCATGTTTGGGGGAAGTAGGTCACTGGGGGGTGTGCCCTGGAAGGGTATATCTTCTTCTTCTTCTCTCTTTCTGATTCCCAGCCACCATGTCATGAGCAGCTTTGCTCTGCCACATCCTTTCACCATGATGCTCTGCCTCACCACAGGTGCAGAAACAATGAAGCTAGATGATCACTGACTGAAGCTTCTGAAACTGTGAGCCAAAATACATCTTTCCTCCTTTGTTTTTCTTAGGTATTTTGTTGCAGTGGTGGAAAGCTGACTAACACATACTCTAATCTATGAAAGAGCACATCATTCAGAAACTTCCATTCTTTATTATTATTAACAAAGGACTTATGATTCATTTAATAAGTGACCCCCAGCAACACCTGTGATGGTGACTAACTGTTCCTTCCTTCACTTTGTGATCAAGCAACAGAATTGTTCTGTCTTCCTTTGCATTGACTCCAGTTCCAGGAAGCTTCCAGTTCCTTTCTATTCAATAGGGTTTTATTCAATTCCACAGACATTAAATACATAATATGCTCAGATCCTCAGATGGGTTTAAGGGATGCAGACATGAAGCATCTTCTACTTTCTGGATGCTCACAACAGAGTGGCAACTTTCTTCCAAAATGTTCTTTCTAACTCCCTTTATCCTTCTTTCATTGGTCTCTTTGAACTGGTTCAAGGTGTCTGTCTGTCCTCTACCACTGAGGTCCCAGCAAGGCCTGCAGAAGGCCTTTCAGAAGTATCTGAGATTCTCTTTTTTCTCATAGCCCTGTGTTTGTTTATTTATTTATGTTTTGGCAGTGCTGTGGATGGAACCCAAGTACATATGCTAGGCAAGCATTCTACCACTGAGATATATCCCCAGGCCCCTCTCATTGCCCCTTGGATTTACATTTCCTGAAACATGTTGTATTGCATCTTTGTCTATATGCCAGGTACTATGATCTTAATTCTGTTTAATCCTCACAACCCAATGAAGTAGGTGCAGATGTAGAAACTAAAGCTAAAACAGTCCAGTAGCTTGTCCAAGTTCATATAAGCAGTATTAGAAGAACTCTCGCCTGAATAGGCAGTTTGACTCCAGAATCTTTGTACTATTTTAAGAGTAAAGTAAAACTTGGTACCCATGGTCCATAATCATCAACATATATGTAGCATTAAAGCAAATATGCAATTTGTACCCGATCATTTGAAGACATTTCCGATTCCTCATAGCCATTACCCTGGGTTTTAAGAATATACCTCCTCAAGGTGCACCAGGCTACTAGTCTGATTGGTTGAGCACATTTCCCATGAAGTCCTTCAACCTGTTGATAGCACAGGGCCCCATGCCAGAGCCCACACAGAGACTTGAAGCATGGATCAGAGTCCCAGAATCTAAGCAAAACCTGTCATGGAGAAACAGCCTCCAGGTGTATATAAGGAAGCTTTGTCTTGCTTTGTGTCTGTTATGAGAACCAAAGGTTGCCTGCTCTACCAAGATGAAATCAATGAGAGGGAGATATTTCACAGATGGAGACATCAGTATTAGCTGTGTGGTTAATCTGTAGCATCTGCCACCTGTGACCCTTCATGGAGTGTTGAATCCTGTAAATACAAATGGGTTTTTCAATCCACTTTGCATTTAAAATTGCCCAGATCTGGAAGAAATTGGCGGTTACCATGGTAGCCAGCCTACATAGCAGAAAAAATTGTTAATGTATTATTTTCTTTCCATTGGTTTCAATTAATAACTCATGGGGAGCTTCTACAGACCCTGAATATGCAGAGATTCACAGGCTAAGAACTGAGCACATAATCTCCCTCTCAACTATGAAAGGGTAAGGCCAAGGTTTAGAATGGTCATGCAGGGGACCTGGACTTCTCCACTTTTCTGGTGCAAATAGTATTAAGATGTAATCAGAGGTAGAAAAAAAAAACCCAAAAGGAATATAAACCTGCCATGTGTTCAAAAGTACTCATGCAAGCATGCATGAGGTTCAGGATTTAATCCCCAGCACCAAATAAATAAAAACCAAGAGTACTCACACATACCCAAAAAGATAGGCTCAGTGTTAGAAGAAGCAGGGTTTATCTTCCTGAGAAAAACCATCTGCATTTAGATCCTTTTCCCCTGTACTACCTGCTTTTCTATTAAGTGGCTATTTTCAAATATACATCTTAATTCCTTTTTTTTTTTTTAAAAAAAGCTATATTGAATCTTTAAAATTTATCTTATTTTGTTTTTTGGTACTGAGGATTAAATCCAGGGGTGCTTTATCAGTGAGCACCCAGTCCTTTTTAATTTTAATTTTGAGAGAAGTTCTTGCTAAATTATTGAGGCTAGTCTCAAACTTGTGATCCTCCTACCTCAGTCTCCAAGTGGCTGGGATAACAGGTGTGTGCCATCATGCCCAGAGAAGTGTTTTTTTTTTAAGTGGTTAATCTAGGAACTATAACACAAATCTTAGTTTATTACATTGCATTTCAGATTTCTCCTAACTTAATTCTAGTAAACATAGTAACTTTTCTATACCAGAGCTCCTTTCTGTCCTTTTTCTTTGTGTTGTGGTACAGGAAAGAATTTAACTTTCCCCCCCCCCCAGAGACTTTTGGTCTTTGACCTTGACTTCTAGGAGGTAATATCTAAATCCATGGAATGTCATGCTTGAGAGAATTTTTAAATTTAGGCTTGGGGCTGGTCATGCTAGAAAGTCTAGTGATGTGCTTTAAGGTGGAAGCAGTATTAGTTTGACCTCCTGGAGGTACTGGAAATTGTCATTAGCTAGGTGAGCACTCAATGGTGCCTATGTATTGATTTCCGTATAAGGACTCTGGTCACCAAGTTTCAGGGTGAGCTTTCTGGGATGGTGCTAATTTATGTGTGTGTTATACATCAATGAAGGGGAAGTAACACTGTTCATGGCTCTATAGAAAGAAGACAACAGAAGTTTGCATTTGAAACTTTCCAAACTGGCTCTATGCACTTCTTTTCTTGGCTAATTTTGATCCGTGTGCTTTCCTTATACTAAGCCGTAAGTGTAACAGATTTGGTGAATTCTGTGAATCTATGTAGTGAATTTCAAACCTGGCAGTGTTTGTGGGAAACCCCCAAACTTGCAATCCATGTCAGAAATAAGGGTGGTTCTTTCCAGTTGAGGCCTGTAATTCCAGCAGTTTGGGAGGCTGAGACAGGAGGATGACGAGTTCAAAGCCAGCCTCAGCAAAAGTGAGGTGCTAAGCAACTCAGAGAGACCTTGTGTTAATAAAATACAAAATAGGTTTGGGGATGTGGCTCAGTGGTCGAGAGTCCCTGAGTTCAATCCCTGGTACCTCCCCCCAAAAAGTGAGGGTGGTTCTTGTGTGTATTTGTTGTTCTAACTGTACCAGTGGCTACCTTCTATTGTTTCTATTTTTATACATGACACACCAATAGTTACAACACAAATAATTCAGTATTATAATTATTGCTCATGTAATCTCATCTTTTAATAAAAGTCAGAAAAGTAAAGACAGTCTTTATTTATAAAGCATTTTGTATTGGCCTATTTGTTCAGCATTCCTGGTACTTTTGATTCCTTCCTATAGCTTTGAGTTAATCTTCTGGTGTGACTTCCTTGTTCCTATATAACTTCTTATCCTTCTCCTTCCTTTGTCCTGTGATTGTCATATTATGTATCATCTCTCTGCATATTGTAATATTTAATTATTGTTTTATGCTATTATTTTTCAAACATGTTCAGAGAACAAAGGAGAAGTGGAGAAGCTATATAATTATCTTTAAAATAATTACAACATAATTATCTTTACCAGTGCTTTTTTTTTTTATTACTGTCTTCTGTCATTTCCTTTTAGTCTGAAGAACTTCCTTTAGCAGTTTTTAGAAGGCAAAACTGCTAGCAACAAATTCTCTTGGTCTCTATTTATCTGGTGATGTCTGTTTCACTTTTGTGTTTGAAAGACAGTTTTGCTGCATATAGGATTCTTTGTTGACAGATTTCTTTTCCTCTCTGCACTTTGTGTATTTCCCCCCTTTTGGGCTCCTTTATTTGTGATGAGAGGTTGGTTATGAATGCTATTGTGATTCCCTTGTACTTCATGAATCATTTTCTTTTGTTCCCTTTAAGGTTTTCTTTGTCTTTGCTTTTGACTATGATGTATTTAGGTGTGCATCCTACTCAGAGTTCACTGACTTTCTTGAATGAGTTTCATCATTGAAAATTGGATGTTTTCATCAAATTTGGGAACATTTTAAACATTTCTTCAAAAGTATTTGTGTGCCTCTTTCTCTTTTCTCCTTCCTTCCTTTTTTTTTTTTTAATATTTATTTTTTAGTTCTCGGTGGACACAGCATCTTTGTTGGTATGTGGTGCTGAGGATCGAACCCGGGGCGCACGCATGCCAGGCGAGCGCGCTACCGCTTGAGCCACATCCCCAGCCCTCTCCTTCCTTTCTAACATTGCCATTTTTCATATTTTGGTGTGCTTAATGGTGTCTCACATGTCTTTGAGGCTCTATTCATTTTTCTTTTTCTTCTCTCTCCCTACCCCACTTCTTTCTGTCCTGGGGATGGAAACTAGGGACTAGGCAAGTACCCTATAACTGAGCCACATTCCTAGCCCCTCATGTTATATTTTCCCTTTGGTTCCTTTAAAAACATTTGTCTCTTTACTGATAGTCTTTATTTCCTTAAGCATGTTTTCTTTGTTACATTTTCTTTGTTTGGTACTAGGAATTGAACTCAGAGAGGCTTTGCCACTGAGCCACATCCCCAGTCCTTTTTATTTTTTCTTTAGAGACAGGGTCTTACTGAGTTGCTTAGGGCCTCACTAAATTGCTGAGGCTGGCTTTGAACTTGCAATCCTCCTGCCTCAGCCTCTGAGTCGCTGGGATGACAAGTGTATACCACTGCACCCAGCTGATTTGGTATTTAAAGAAAATTATTTTTAGCTGTAGTTGGACACAATACCTTTATTTTATTTATTTATTTTTATGTGGTGCTGAGGATCGAACCTAGCACATCACATGTGCTAGGTGAGCGCTCTACCACTGAGCCACAACCCCGGCCCCTGGTTTGGTGTTTTGAACATAGTTATAATTGCTGTTTAAAGTCTTTTTCTGTGAAGTCCAATATTTTGGCTCCCTCAGTGGCAGTTCCAATTGCCTGGTTTTCCCTGTGTATGGGTCAGTTTCCTGTTTCTTTGCTTGGGTTCAGGGCAAACCTTGGTAGAAAGTCTAACAATATGACTTAGGGTGGGATCTTTGTTCATTTTTGGGAAGTTGGACATTCAGGGAATATATTCCCTGGATTTTAATTTCCCAGTTCCTCATTTTTCCCATTCAGGCTTCTTGTTGATGTTGCTATATTTTGTTTATTGGCTTGCTGATTTATTTAGTCACTTACTTGGGCTAATTCTATGAAATCTTTTCTTCTGCAATGTGCAGCTTATGATGTGACTGCTCAGTTTTTTTTTTTTTTTGGTTGTTGTTGTTCTTATTTTAAGCTTGGCTTAATAACTTATACGTTAGTCTGTAATAGGTCAGGGGTTATGCTTATGTCCCTTTGCTGTTAGATCTATGTGTGGCTTGGGAACTACTTTCAAAGTGCAGAGGATTTACAAGTATGTTCTAAATTTACAAGTATGTTTGTGTTTTCAGGAACTGGGAGCTCACCAGTAGTTTCTCTGGGTAATCCCAATAGTACACAGTTTCATGCCTGGACACAGATTTCTGGAGCACCAGGTATGACTGTGACCTTAGTAGGTGTTTCTTTGTCTCTCCTCAGATCTGCATATTAAACTTCTATTTGGTCTGCCTCCTGTTTGCCTTTATTAATATTGCAGAGCTGATAGCTTTCTCTAATCATTAACCAGTATGATCTCTACTGTTTTCAACAATGCACCCAAATGTCTCCACATTCTGTTCCAAATAAAGGTATCCTTCCCGGGCAAGGTCTCAGATCTACTGATCTTCATGGTTTCTTTCTTTCTTTCTTTTTGGGGGTAGGTACTAGGGATTGAACTCAGAGGCACTGGACCACTGAGATACATCCCCAACCCTATTTTGTATTTTATTTAGAGACAGGATCTCACTGAGTTGCTATTCCTCCTTGCTGAGGCTGGCTTTGAACTCGTGATCCTCCTGCCTCAACCTCCCAAGCCCCTGGGATTACATGGGTGCACCACCATGCCCAGTCCATCTTCATTGTTTCTAATGCCTCCACACCATAGAGAGAGTTGGAGCTACAAAGGGACACAGAGAAGCTTCTGTTCTGCATGGCCTACTTTTCCTTCCCAGAGTCAACCTTCTGCACGATAGATCTGGCCAGAGCTGTGGGGTGGAAGTGAAATGGGGGAAGGACTAGTCTTCCTTTTCCACCTCACCTAGAGTGGAATTACCACATTGTAGAAACAGAGCTGGAAGCTGAGAATTGCTGGTCTCCATAGGTAGCCCCATCCACCCAGGGCAGATCTGCAATAACATAGATATAGAGGGGCTGGGATAGCCTCTAGCTCATATGTTGCAGGCTTCCATTGTTTTTGATGAGATTTAGTAGATTTTCTTGAACTAATGTTTCTCAATTTATTGGGTGCCCATTTGGTCAATTCCCAGTGTCTTTAAATAGTTGTTTTTGACAGTTTTCTCTAGTGTTATCCCTGTTTATCTGGGAAGATGAATTGTCAAACTCTTTATACAGAAGTCCCACTTTCTCTCCCAAGGTGTTTTGACAGCAACAGCTGAAGACTTCCTGCTCTGTGAAAGCATCATTTTCTTGAAATTTGGAGGAAAATATTAAAATTCTTATGGAAATTTGAAGGTTAGCTTTGTCTCATTGCATTCCCTGGTGAGGTATGCTGTTTGTATCCTTGACTGTGGAGCCCCAACAGATTTTTTAAGTGACCCCTAATACATTGGCCTTGCTTCTCCGCTACAAGTGTTTGGCAGAGTGAATAGAATTTGTGCATCTCTAGCTCAGAGAAACCTAACAACCTGATGACAAAAGATTGTCCATACCCTTTTATGGGGCCCTGCACTGCACCAAGTACAATGAGCAGACACACTTAGGCCTCCGTGGCCCAATTTCATGGGTTTTACTCTCTTGTCACTGGCCTGGATTAATCACTCCAGTTACCTTTGGTCCAATAGGGATCACACAATCGATATTGCTATTGATTGTTTATGCCCCTGCTTATTTCATGTCAGACTTTTGAGGGAGAAATGCTTATCTTATCTAGGAGACTGTCTGGTATATAATGGGAGTGGTAGAGCAGTTGGCCCTCCATATCTGCAGGTTCCACATCCTTGGATTCAACTGACCATGGATTGAAAATATTTGAAAAACAATTGCATCTGTTCTGAACATGTGCAGACTTTCCTTTTTTGTCATTATTCCCTAAATGATAATATGACAACTATTTACATGGTACTTATGTTAGGTTTTATAAGTATTCTAGAGACAATTTAAAGGATATGGGAAAGTGTGAATATGTTATATACAAATACTACACCATTTTATATGAGACTTGCTTCAGTTTCTATCCTGGGATTTGGGCAACTGCCTGAGGTCTTAGAACCAATCCTTGCAGATATTGAGAGATGACTATATTTATGATAGTAGTAGCTAAAGCATAATACTAATACTAACAACAACAACAACAGCAACAACAGTCTCCTGGATAAACTAAGCATTTCTTCCTCAAAAGGGCTGCGAGTCTGACATGAAATAAGCAGAAGCGTAAACAATCAACAAGAATATCTAAAATTAAGTGCTATGACTCAGGAATGGTTCCAAACACTCTATTCATTTGTGTTAATTTTCTGCGTTAGTTTTCTGTTGCTGTGATAAAATACCTAAGGAAAAATCTTGAAGGAGCAAAGATTTATAGATTTACTTTGGCTTATGGTTTCAGTCCATGGTCACTTGGACTCATCACATTGGACCTTTGGCAAGGCAAAACATCATGGGGGGGGAATATTGGGTGGAGCAGAGGTGGTAACCTCATGGTGGCCAGGAAGAAGGGTTGAGGAGGAAGGGGCTGTGGACAATATTAACCCTTCAAAGGCACACCCTCAGTGACCCCATCTTCCAACTAGGCCCCACACCTTAAAGTTTCCACCACCTCCCAATAGTGCCACCAGTGGGGGACCAAGCCTTTAACACATGAACCTTTGGGGAACATTCCAGATCCAAACTATAAAAACATTATGTTTACTTAATCCTCACATCAATCCTATGTAGTATCTATTATTATAATTTCCACATTGCCAATGAGGAAACAGACTCAGAGAGTATAAGTAGTTTCTCAATAAATGTTTGCTAAACTATATTTGCTAGGAGAATAACAATTTGGAAAAAAACAATCAACAGCAGAAAAGGCAACCAAACCTAGTCTTAATAATATATAAAATACTATAAAGCCTAAATGTGCAGGGGAGAAAATAGCTTGCTGTGCTTGCTTTGATGTTGGGGAGACAATAGTTTTGGACTCTAAGGCTTTGAAGCAGCACTATCTCTCAGGTGTCAGTCTATGTATGGCTCAGTCACTTTATTCAGAGGTTTGGGAGTGGTAATGAAGTTGGGGGCTTGAGGCTCTCCCCATTTCCCCCTCTCAGAATTGCCAGGGAAACTTCCTGAGGCTGAGCTGCTCTGGTCATGAACTGGATCTTTTATAGGCTTGAAATCTTTTGCTATTTAAAGTTAACTTCTTGGTGGTGGAACAGCAATTTTTTTTTGTACTGGGGACTGAACCTAGGGGCACATTACCACTGAGCTACATCCCCAGTCCCTTTTTATTTTGAGATGAGGTCTCAATAAATTGCTAAGGCTGCCCTCAAACCTGTGATCCTCCTGCTTTAGCCTCCCAAATCACAGGGATTATGGGTGTGTTCCACCATGACTAGCAGCAATGCATTTTTAAGACTGCAGTTTTCTTTCTATTTTAAAAATTTAAAGTTGAGGAGGGTGTAGCTTAGTAGTGGAGTGTTTGCATAGCATGTATGAGGCCCTGGGTTTGATCCCCTGTATCACACCAAAATAAAAAAAAAAAAAAAGAAAAGAAAGGTTAAAACTAGAAGCCTACGACTACCTTTAAATTTTCTAGTTATTTTTTCTTCTTCTTGAGATACTGGGAATTGAACCCAAAAGCATTCTATCACTGAGCTATATCCCGTAACCATTTTTTTTAAAATTTTGAGATAGGGTCTCACTAAATTGCCCAGGTTGACCTTGAACTTGTGATCTTCCTACCTCAGTCTCCTGAGTAGCTGAGATTACAGATGTGTGCTATCACACCAGGGTAATTTTTAGCTTTTTGAAAATGTTAGAAGAGTGGGCACCAAGTCAGATAGGCCTAAACTAGACATATGAGGGGATTCAGAGATGAAGACTATCACCAGTCTAGTCATTGTATATCCCTGGTCAAAGCCTTGACATTATCTTTTTCTATTTGCCTTGTACGTGATTATGTATTACCTTTTCCATGGTAACTTCACAACTTTCCCTTCTACCAAGTGATCATGTGGATGAGTCTTTTGGAAAGTGTAGCTCTTTCTGTGACTATTTTATTGGCTCATCTACAGGCTCACAGGGCACACAGCTTCAGATTCTGCATTACCATTTTTCTTAAAAGATGAGAGACCAAAAAGCATGTGACAATTTAAGAATTCCCCTGGCAGCTAGTCGTTGCTGCTTATTTTATGCATACAAAGAAAAATAGGAGGGATTTTAACCTTGGGGGTCACAGTTACTTTTTAGACAGGGGCAACTGCATCTGTGAAACTGCTGAGTCAAGGAACTTCCAGCTTTTAGGATAAAATTGCTCTGGGCTAGTGTAATTGATCTGGAATCTTCCCTCACACCCTCAATGGCCCTAAATCCAATTTTACCAATTCTCTCTTCTTAAAAGCCATTTCCCTTATATCACCGAAGTCAGATTGTTCCATGTTATTCGTTTGAACCATACAAAATAGCTGACATTTGATCATTTTTTAATCTCCAAATTATCCAATGAAATCGAGTTAGAGGTTTTCTTTTGAGAAAGAAACATCATAGTGCATAAAAACTGGAGACAGCACTACTTCTTGGACAGGCAATGTGGCTGAAGGAAGGAGGAGGCGGGGGTCCCTAGCACTGTCACCAGGTGTGGACACTGCTACTAGTGTATGGATGCCTCACATCTCCAGCCTCAACCTGAGGAACAGATGTCAGTTGCAACAGGGAGGAAAAACACTAGGCTCCAATGAACATCAGCTTCACTAATGATTCACAGAACCCTACAAAGTCAAGGCAGGTTGTTGTGGTTGAAAAATGCAAAGCAACTGTGTCTTCATCAGAGTTACAAAACATTGCCCATATGCACATGCAAAGGAGCACAGTCAACCTGCTACATTTCCTTCTATTTCTTTCACTTGAGCAAATGCTGAGCTTTGGTTTTCCCACATCTTTTGTTCTTTTTTTTATTTTTGGTACTGGGGATTGAACTCAGGGGCACTGGCCCACTGAGCCACATCCCTAGCCCTTTTTATATTTTATTTAGAGACAGGGTCTCACTGAGTTGCTTAGTGCCTCGCCATTTCTGAGGCTGGCTTTGAACTCATGATCCTCCTGCCTCAGCTTCCGGAATCTCGAATTAGAGGCGAGCACCACTGTGCCAGGGCTCTTGTGTTCTTTATGGTAGTTGTTTTCCCAGATTAGAAAGGTTTGCAATTCCTCATATCCTCTCAGGCTGAGCATGGCTATTGCTTGACTTGACTCAAAGCAGTAACTAAACCAAATAGAAAAAAAAAAGCCCAGTAGCTCTGATAGAACATGTAGGAACCAGGTGGTTGGGAAACCAATATGACCTTTTAATTTTCGAAGGAATGGGTCCTAAATTGATTCATGACAACCAATAACTAGGGAATTGAAGATCATAATGTGAATGGTTGACTTTTAGGATTGATTTAAAAGCTACTCATCAATAAAATTCTTTGGAAGTTGTTTCTTCTTCCATAACCAGTGTATTAAAAAGGAAAGACTCTCTTCTGTGTCTTGGTGAAATTTGCAACATATATAGCAATAAAAATGAGAAAACCTTCATTCAATTCTCGGGTGGTGTGCCCATACACCTTTCCACCCAAAGGCTTCTTTTCTGCAATGTCCCAGAAGACTGGCTTTTCTCTGGTTCTCTTTTTTGTGGGGGTGGGGAGTACCAGGGATTGAACCCAGGGGCACTCGACCACTGAGCCTCATCCCCAGCCCTATTTTATATTTTATTTACAGACAGGGTCTCACTGAGTTGCTTAGTGCCTTGCTATTGGTGAGGCTGGCTTTGAACTTGCAATCCTCCTGTCTCAGCCTCCTGAGCCACTGGAATTACAGGCATGCACTGTGCCTGGCCGGTTTGAATTCTGTTTATTCGAACCAAAAAGCATCTAGGGGCCACATTAGTGATCTTGATCTGCTTTGGAAAAATCTTACTTTACTTGAACCCAGCCTCACAGAACACCCTGGAAATAGCTAACTAGACTAGGCAACCTGATACTTCCTCAAATCTCAGGATTCTAATGACCTGACTAGCACTAACATTTGTTGTAATAGTTTTTTTAAGTTTTTTTTGGTAGTTGTAGATGAACACAATGCCTTTATTTTATTTATGTTTTATGTGGTGCTGAGGATCGAACCCAGTGCCTCACACGTGCCAGGCAATCACTCTACCACTGAGCCCCAGCCCTAGCCCCAGCCCCATGTAATAGTTTTTATTAATATTTATTTTTCAGTTATAGGTGGACACAATGTCTTTATTTTACTTTATACAGTGCTGAGGATTAAACCCAGTGCCTCACACATGTTGGCAAGCACTCTACCTCTGAGCCACAACCCTAGCCCTGTTGTAATAGTTAAATGTTATTAGATGCAGCAGTAGTAGATGTACTTTGATGAACCTCTCAGTTAATTAATTAACCAGTTTCCTCTTGTGTAAAACTAGTACAATAATACTGCCTTAAAAATCTTTATGAGGGTTAGGGTTGTGGCTCAGTGGTAGAGTGCTTGCTTAGCACATGTGAGGCCCTGGGTTCGATCCTTAGCACCACATAAAAATAAATAAAATAAAGATATTGTGTCCAACTACAACTAAAAAATATATTAAAAAAATCATTATGAGATTATGAATCCCACCATCATGTTTATGTATAGTACACCAATTTAAAAAAACTTTTAAAAACCCTAAAATTTTTATAAGAATTAAGATTATTCATTTATTTTGTGGTGCTGAGGATTGGATCTAGGGGTACTCCACCACTAAGCTACATCCACAGCCCTTTTTATTCTTATTTTTAATTTTGAGAAAGGATCTCACTAAATTGCTGAGGCTGGACTCAAACTTGTGATCCTCCCACCTTAGCCTCCCAAGCAGCTGGGATTGCAGATGTGCACCACTGTATCCAATTAAGGATTAAGATTTGATTAGAGAACCTAGAACAGGGGATAACACATAGCAGATGCTCAGGAAATGTTTATTATCTTCAACTTATAAAAAAAGCAACCTGCCACTTTAAAGCATTTTCTTTTTGATAACAATGGAAGCTGAAATCCAGCCAAATTCTCCTTTACTTCAGTTGCTCCTGGTTTGTTCATCAATCTAAGACTTTGATACTGCATCCCCCTCACCCCGCCCCACTCTACCAAGGCAGTCCTCTTGGGACCCAAGCTCAAAGTCTTCCACCTTCAAGTACCAGTGCTGGGGGCTTTCAGGTGGCTTTCTTCAAATTTAGAGCAGCTGTTCAGCAGCAGCACTAGGTACTTGTTAGAAATGCAAAACTTGGGCTCCACCTCAGCTCAACAGGACCAGAAACTCTGGAGATGGGGCCCAGCAAGTTTTGACAAGTTCTGCTTGTGATTATGATGCACTGTGAGAACCATAGCTTTAAGGCCATGACCAGACAGAACAGTGCACACCTGTAATCCCAGCAAACTGGGAGGTTGAGGCAGGAGTATTGCAAGGATTGCAAGTTCGAGGCCAGCCTCAGTAATTTAGTGAGGCTCTGTCTAAAAAAAATTAAAAAATTAAAAAGGGCTGGGGATGTAGCCCAGTGGTGGAGTACCCCTTGGCTCAATCCCCAGTAACACGTGTACACACACACACACACACACACACACACACAGTGTAAGCAGTGGAGGGAGCTGAGGGGACAGAAGGAGCCTAGCTTCGTTCTTTCTTTTGCAGTCATTATATTTTCTTTCTCTTCTCCTGGAAAAAAAAAGTGAGGGAAGAGGGAAAAAATTACAAAACAAACAAACAACCCTTGTCATTGCTAGCAGACACCCTTCATCCAGCCTGTCTTAGAACGTTTTCTGCTGCTAGTAACACAATACCACACACAGTTATAAAGAGGTTTATTTTGGCTCACAGATCTGGTTCAAGGTCAAGGGCCCACATCTGGTAATGGCCTTCTTGCTCCAGTCCTGAAGCAAGGTGGCCCAGAGAATCACATGGTAAGAAGCAGGGAATATCAGAGAACTGGCCAAACTTTTTTTTTTTATATAGATAACAGACCCATTTGGAGATAACCCACTCACTGAATGAATGGATTAATAAATCCATGAAGACAGAACCCTAATCACTATTGCAGGTCCCACATTTTAATATTCTATAATGGGATTAATTTCAATGTTAGTTTCAGAGGGATAAACTACATGCATAGACCCTCTGTTCCCAAATGTTTCCCTCCCCCACTTGGGGACATTGAGTTGCAACTCCAGTAGGTCCCTTTTTTTTGTACATGTGTTTTTATGCTTTTTGAAGCAAATCTCAGTGTCATTATTTTATCCAATATTTCAGCATGTACCTCTAAAAGGCAAGAATTTTTTAAAAAGTAGCCAAAATACTATTATTGCACTTTTAAAACAGTTAATAAAGTAGAACATGGTGCATGCCTGTAATCCTAGTGACTCAGGAGGCTGAGGCAGGAGGATTGCAAATTTGAAGCCAGCCTCAGCAATTTACTAAGGCCCTAAGCAACTGAGCAAGACTCTGACTCAAAATAAAAGAGGGGAGGTCCACTGGGGATGTGGCTCAGTTGTAAAGTGGCCCTGTGTTCAATTCCCAATACAAAGAGAAAATAAAGGTCATAAAAATTCCTTAATGTCATCAGGTATCCAATAAGTGTTCAAATTCACAATTTTCTCACAAATAGCAAAAACTAGAATCAGCCATATATTATAATTGGTTAATGGGATTTTAGGTGTCTTTAAACCTATGAATCTCTCACTATCTTCTTGCATTGACTTATCATTTAACATACTCCTCTGTCCTCTGTACTGCCTGTAAAATGTTATTTGAAATAGAGACTTGAATGGTGGAATGTGATCGTCATCATTATACAAAGTACATGTATGAAGACTTGAATTGGGTGTCGACATACCTTATATACAAACAGAGATATGAAAAATTGTGGTATATATGTGTATTAAGAATTCTAATGCAAAAAAAGTACATGTATAATGGCATAAACTGACGTGAACATACTTTATACACAGAGATACGAAAAATTGTGCTCTATATGTGTAATAAAGATTGTACTGCATTCCACTGTTGTCGTGTATTTAAAAATAATAATAAAATCATTTTTAAAAAAAGGAAACTGAAATAGAGACTTGATCAGATTTAAGTCTGAGGAATCTTTTTTTTTTTCTTGGCCAAAATACTTCATATGTAGTATTATATATAGCATATTTCACAAATAAATATTAAAGAATACAGACTTATCAGTTATTTTGAATCATGTGAATTTCCATTTTATCTCTATCACAGCAGATTCTTGAGATTCTATTATTTCTCATTATATTTATTTAAAATAATCAATTTTAATTCTTCAGAAATTTATGACTTTTTTCCTGAAGAAGACTTCTATGTGTGTGTTTATAATTGTAGGATGGGAAGATATCAAACTCTAAGCGTGACCAAAGCCCATTCAGTAAGCTGTTAAGTTCTTTGTTCTGTGATTTGTTGGTGGAGGGCATTTTTTTGTTGGTACTTTACAATTATATATAATGGTGTGATTTTTTTATGCCATGTTTGTATATTCATATAACATAATTTGGTTAGTCTAATTCCCCAGTTTGCAAATGTATCTGGGAAATTTTTGTAGAAGAAATATCTAGCATTATTCAAATAAACAAAAAGTCATATAATTTTCATTAAGTTTCTAGTTCAGAATGTCTAAACGTATTCCCAACAACTATAAGATATTCATCTATAACAACAAAGTCATTTTCTTAATATTTTCTACAAACTTTATTTCCATATCTAAACACTAGATGACCTTTAAGAAAACCATTCAAATCTGCCTGTTGGCTAATTGTAATACAATGCTTTCTTAAAAGTTTAACCTGAAAAAAATACTGATTCAAAGTATGTTTGCAAAACAAATACGTATCTAATGTGTTAGGTCACAAGGAAAGGAAATCAGATATTAAAAATGTTCGATCATAAAAGACAAGGTTGACTTAAATTTCTGTTAACTTCAGTTGGGTGCGATGGTGCACAACTGTAATTCCAGCTACTCAGGAGACTGAGGCAGGAGGGTTGCAAGTTCAAGGCCTGCCTCAGGATTTAAAGAGACCATGTCTCCAAATAGAAAATAAAAATGCCTGGGGATTTATCTCAGTGATAGAGTGGCCCTGGATTCATCCCCAAGTACTGGAAAACAAATTTCTTTTATTTAAAAAACAATTTTTTTAGTTGTAATTGGACACAATACCTTTATTTTATTTATTTATTTTTATGTGATGCTGAGGATCGAACCCAGGGCCCCACACGTGCTAGACAAGTGCTCCACCACTGAGCCCCAGCCCAGAAAACAAACACATTTCTATTAACTTCAAATATGATCTTGGAAAATCATTTCCCCCCTGCATTGGTTTCTATTGCTGCTGTAACAGGTTAGCACAAACTCAGTAGTACAACATAAGTTTGTAACCTTGTTGGTCTGGAGGTCATCAGCAGTCCATTGTGGTCTCACTGAATTCAAATCAAAGTATAGATAGGCTGTATTCCTTCTGAAGCCTCTGGGAGAGAGTTCATTTCCTTGCTTTTTCCAGCTTCTAGAGCTTTCCCACATTTCTTGGCTCTTGTTTCCCACACTCCATCTTCAAAGCCAGCTGCTTGTGATTATGTTGGGCTTGCCTGGATAATCCAGGATATTCTCCCTATTTTACAATGACTGATTAGCTATCTTAATTCCCCTTTGCCATATGACATAACATAATCACAAGTTCTGGGGGGTCAGGAAGTGGATGTTTTTGAGGGGTGTATTATTCTGCCTCCCATACCAGCTACATAATGTTTGAGATCTTTCTAGATTTAATGAAACCAAAATAGCTGTCTTAAATATTTGAATATATTTGCTTTGTGATCGGTCTCATGTTTCTTTGAGTAAGGCAGGACATAAATGAATGAATAAAAAATAGATTTTAAATGCTATTTTGATATTAAAGAGAAATGTAAATATTCCAATTTGAACCAAATAAGAATGAACATGTTCATGCCTTGCATCTTTGTTTCTGCCTTTCATTTTCCACAATCAGCTTCACAGTTAATCAGATCTCTCTGAATCTTTAGGTTTATGTATCTCACCAAATTTGAGGAAATTTCAGCCATTCTTTCTTTTTTTAATGGTTTTGTTGTGCTGGGATTGAGCCTAAGGCCTTGTGCATTCTAGGCAAGCACTTTATTATTTCTTTTAATGTTTTTTTCAGCTTCACAATCTTTCTTTTCTTCTTTGGGAATTCTGATGACGAGAATATTGGATCTTTTGTTATTTTTCCACAGGTTACACACACGTGTGTGTGGGGGGAGTTGTATATAAGCTCTCTTTCCTTTTCTTCCAATGTATTTTCTCTATGTTTTTCAGATTTGGTATGTTCTTTTGCTCTATATTAACATTCACTGATTACTTCCTCAGTCATGTCCATTTTACTATTGATTTCTGATGAGCTTTTAATTTGGGCCATGTATTTCTCAATTCTAAACTTTCCGTTTGTTTCTCCTTCCCTCTCCCCCTTTCCTCTTCCTCCCTGTCCCCCTCCTTCTCCATCTCATTCTTCTTTTGGTACTGGGGATTGAACCCAGGGGTGCTTAATCACTGAGCCACAATCCCAGCCCTTCCTATTTTTTATTTTGAGACAGAGTCTCGCTAAATTGCTTAGGGCCTTGCTAAATTGGTGAGGCTGGCCTAGCACTTATAATTCTCCTGCCTCAATCTCCAAAGTCACTGGGTTTACAAGTGTGCACCAACATATTTCGCTCCAAGTGGAATTTTTAATAGGAATGTTGAGAGAAGACATCCTTGCCTTATTTTAGGAGGAAATTATTCACTCAATCATTACTTATCAAGTTAATGGGGGTATTGGTGATAACCTTCATTTGGTTAAGAATGTTCCCTTGTATTCCTACTTTGTTAAGAGTTTTTATTATGAATACATGGTTTCTTTGAAAGTTCTTTTTGTATCTACTGATGTGATCATATAGGTTCTCTTTTTTAGCCTTCAAAAAATGAAAATTAATTTTTGAATGTTGAAGGAGCCTTATATTCCTGTACTTGTAAACCTCATTTATTCTTGAAATATTATCTTTTTTATATGCACATAGATGCACTCGATATTTTGTTAAGGATTTTTATACTTATATTCATGAGTAGTCTGTAGTTTTCTTGTAATATCACTGTCTGTTTTTGATATTAGAATAATGCTAACCTCATGAAATGAGTTGGGAAGTGTTCCTTTCTATTTTCTATGAGATTGTATAATATTCATGTTATTTTTCCCCCAAAATGTTGGGTAGAATTCACCAGTGAAAACATGTGAACCAGGAGTTGTTTTGTGGAGTGAAGATTTAAACTATCAAGTTACATTTCTTCAATAGATATTGATTTACTCCTGTTCCTACTTAGTAGTTTGTGTCTTTGAAGAAAATGTTCCAGTTGATATGTTATAGAATTTGTAGTATAGTAATATTCATAATATTCCTTTACTAATGTTTTAATGATTGTGTGATTGACCATTATCTCTCTTTTAATCTTTATGTTGATAATTTGAGTCTTTCTTATTTTCTTGGTTATACTGTTTAAAGATTTACCAATATTATTGAGCTGTTCAAAGAGTCAGCTTTTGGCTTTATTGATTTTTCTCTATTTTTCATTATTTTCTTCCTTCTCCTTGCTTTAAGTTTAATTTGCTCTTCTTTCTCTAGTTTTCCATTTTTTAATGGTTTTGTCGTGCTGGGGATTGAGCCTAAGGCTCAATATTTCTTCTTTTCTAGTATTTGCATTTAATGTTGTACTATAAATTTTGCTTCATATGGTATTTTATCAGTATCCCACAGAATTTTTTAGACTTTAAAAAATTATGGCACAATGTATGTAACATAAAATTTGCCATTTTAATCATTTTTATGTATATTATTCAGTGGCATTAAGTACATTCACAATATTGTGCCATCACTGCCATTTATTTCTAGAACTATTTATATCACCCCAGACAGAAACTCATACCTATTTAACTACCCATTCCTTCCTACCCCTAGCTCTGGTAACTTCTATTCTAATTTATATTGTTATAAATGTGTCTATCACAGATACTTCATGTAAGTGGAATTATATATGTCTTTTTGTGGCTGGCACATTGCATTTAATATAACACTTTAGGGCTGAGGTTGTGGCTCAGTGGTAGCACACTTGTCTGGCATGTGTAAGGCCCTGGGTTTGATCCTCAGCACCACATAAAAATAAATAAATAAAATAAAGGTATTGTGTCCATCTGCAACTAAAAAAATTAAAAAATAATGCTTTAAAGGTTCATTTTTGCTGTAACACTACATTTTTATTTATTGTATTTTTATTTCAGGTCAATGTATTTTAACATTTCCTTTAGATTTTTTATTTTGACTAATGAGTTACTGAGTCAAATAACTTTTGTATATTGCGTAAATTACAAATATCCAGTTATTTCCCAGATATATTTCTGTTAATGATGTCTAGCTTAATTTTGTTATAGTCTAAGAATGTACTTTTCTATTTTTTAAAATTTGTTATTTTTTAATTTTTTTTGTAGTTGTAGATGGACAGCTTATTTGTTTACCTTTATGTGGTGCTGAGGATTGAACCCAGTGCCTCATGCATGTCAGGCAAGCACTCTGCCACTGAGCAACAGCCCCAGCCCATATTTGTTATTTTTTAAATTTTATTATATGACTTCGAATGTGCTCTATTTTGGTGACTGTTCCCTGTGCACTTGAGAACAATGTGTATTCTTCTCTTGACAGAAAGACTATTCTAATACTAAATGGATTCGATATCTATTTGGTCAAGTTATTATTATTATTATTAGTAGTAGTAGTAGTAGTAGTAGTAGTAGAGATTGAACTCAGGGCACTTGACCACTGAGCTACATTTCCAGCCCTATTTTTTATTTTATATTTAGAAGCAGGGTCTCAGTTGATTAGCACCTCACTTTTTCTGAGGCTGACTTTGAACTCACAGTCCTCCTGCCTCAGTCTCCTAACTGCTGGGATTAGTGGCATGTGCTGGCTGGTCAATTTATCATCTATATACTTACCGATTTTCCATCTTTTTTTTTCCATTGATTATTGAGAAAGGGATGTTAAAGCCTCCAACTATAATTGTGGATTTATCTGTAGCTTCTTTCAGATGTATCAGATTTTGACACGCTGATGCTAGGATGTTTAGAAAGTCCTCTTCATTTATTTTGACTAAATGATTTTCTTTTTTCAATGGGGTAAGGTACAACTAACTAAAGCCATGAAAAAAAAATCTCTTAAACTAGGAGTAAAAACATAGTGTCTTGAATACTAAGTCCTTCTGGAGATAAAAGGAATCCTGAAACATCTTGTCTCATGCAGCTGTCACATGCACAGTTAGTTTTCAAGGACTTCTCTCCATGGCCAAGGCTAAATTTAGGACTAGTGGAGCCAATTCATTGGTACAGAATTGCCAAATTAAAACTCAACTGTTTAAAGTTTCTAGCAATTGGTTCATGTCCCAGCAAGGGAGCATAGAGAGGGCTTCTCTGGGTCAAGGACATTGCAGAGGTAGCAGATTTTATGTGGTTGTTTAGTAGCTATATATGTGTATATATGTATCTATTTATCTCACAACTCCATGGTCCTTCCTAGACTCTAACTTATGTGACTCACTCTTTCTTACTTCAATCTTTTCATTGAAACTGGTGTTGGTATTGGGACTACTGAGTGGAAATAGAGAACAACTGCAGACTACAAAACACTTATGATCTCTTTAGCATGTCATATAGATTGTATGATTCTTACAAATTTGCCACAGATGTGTTGTCTGTTCTTCGCACCAATTCTCTTGAAGTTCTGAGATCAAGTGGAATCCAGAATATAAGCTATATTTCCTTTCAGCTGTGTTGTTCCAACAAGGGTCCACCAGTGGGTCTCCCACTGTCACTAGAGTTTGGAGAACTTTGTCCCTTGAGATAGAAACATATCTACTGCTCTGTACATTAAATATGGTTATAAATTATTTTCTACTCCTCCCATCAGAACATAGGACTCCTTCAATATGGCCTAGTCTGTGACTTGCTTTGATCAGTAGAATATAGCAAAAGTGGTATTTTGCAACTTCCAAGGCTGGGCCCTCAGAGATCTGCAACTTCCATTTTTGTATGCTTGGAAGGCTCCCTCTTGCAACCTACCTGCCCATGTTATGAGGTGGCCAAATTATATTAAGAGGCTATGTGTAAGATAGTTGACAGGGGCTAGAATTATGGCTCAGCAGTAGAGCGCTCACCTCGCACATGCAAAACCCTGGGTTTGATCCTCAGCACCACATAAAAATAAATAAATAAATTTATTTTTAAAAAAGATAGTTGACAGCCCCTGCTATGATCTTAGCCAATAACCAGCACCAACTGCCACCATGTGAGTAACTCATTTTGGATATTTCAGTCTTATCAGGCTCCAGATTGCTGCTACCCCTATAGACACTATATGGATATGCAGCAAAGGATTAACCTGGCCAAAAGAAAGGTTTTGTCTTTGCCCAACTTTTGAAAATTAACCTCTAAGCTTTTGAAACATCCTGCTTGATAAGACTGTTAACTTGGAGTCTATGGGCCATACCACCTGTTTTTTTTTCTAATAATATTATTGGTGATACTCTGGACTATATGCAATTTAGGTGAACACTTTGGGTGTTAGCTTCATTTTGGAGGGGCTGCATGCTAAAGTCAGTTACTCAGGATCCATGACTACATGGCCAAGCCCCTATAAAACCTCTGAATGCCAAGGCTCAGGTTAGCTTCTCTGGTTGACAATATTTCATGTACATTGCTACACATCATTGCTGGCAAAAGTAAGTGCTGTCCTCACAACTCCTTGGTCTTTCCTAAACTCTCACTTGTATGACTCTTTCCTATTTTAATCCTTCTCATTGAAACTGGTGTTGGTGTTGGGGCTATTGAATGGCAATAGAGAAGAAGCAGTACCCAACTGAGCCCAGCCAACCCATGTGATCATGGCTGATAATAAATGGTTGTTGTCTTAAAATATAAAGTTGTGGGGTAATTTGTTATATAGCATTCTTTGCATCAATTTCCTAAACATATTACATTAAATTGTTAAATTTCAGTAATTAGAGACATCTTATGAACTGAGACGAACTGAAAATGGAGAACTTACAGAATTATTAGCTTATTTTATCTATATTTAACCCCAGGGAATGTCTACCCCTTTGGTATGGAATCTAAAGAAAATCACAGTTTTTCAAGGGAGATATGAAAGTGAAGATTAGTTCTTTTTTCTTTTTTTTTTTTTTTGTTCAGAATAGTTGTAACATGTGGGCTGGGTGCCAGTGGTGCACACCTATCATTCCAGTGATTCAAGAGGCTGAGATGGGAGGATCACAAGTTCAAAACCAGCCTCAGCAAAAAAGCAAGAAACTAAGCAACGCAGTGAAGCCCTGTGTCAAAATAAAATACAAAATATGGCTGGGGAGGTGGCTCGGTGGTTGAATGCCCCTGAGTTCAATACCTGGTACCTCCCCAAACAATGAAAGAATAGTTGTATCACATGTAAAGAATACTGCTTGGGAGCTGAGTCATGGTGGCATACCACCGTAATCCCATTGACCCAGGAGAGCTGAGGCAGGAGGTTTTCAAATTCAAGGCCATCCTCAGCAACAAGCACCTCTGGGTTCAATCCTCTATACCAAAAAAAAAAAAAAAAGTCCTTCTGCATTCCTGTGAAATGTGATGGAAGTGAGTCTAACCTGATTACAACACTAACAGCAGTATCACTAATCTGATATATACAAAAATTGCACTAAAGTAAATTAAAGTCAATGCAACACCCATGCAAGTGAAAATGCTGGCTGATTGGTGAACAAGGGCCTGATATCAGAACAAGAAGTCTGCAAAGTTCCAACCTTTAAATGTGTAATCTTGGGCTGGAGATATACCGCAGCTAGTAGAGTGCTTTCCTTGCATGCACAAGGCCTTGGGTTCTAATCCCCAACACCACAAAAAAAAAAAAAAAAAAAAAGAAGTTGGTTCTTATCACAAAGTAAGCTTATTATTCTGCTATCTGAGTCTGGAGCATCTTCAGTTCAGTCTCTTTGCACATTTAGCACCCTTTTTGCTTCTACTTGGCTCCTATTTTTTCTTCCTTTATTATCTAATTTTCATTCTTTCTCCTGAGCTTGATCATGATCTTGAATAATGATGTTTTGAGGTTCTAGGAGAAACAGATACATCTGACTGCTCTCTTTCTTATCTCTGCCTGGGGATGTCTTTTCTAGGGTTAGTCCATGTTGTTGTATGTCACCAGCCACCATATTCCAGAGTCTCAGACCCTAAGGGGGCACTTCCACTTGCAGTTTTCAATAGTACCCACCACCCAGAAGCTTCACCACAGACTAAATTGCCTGTTCAAGAGAGCTGGATGGCATAAAGGGAATGAAGCCTGGGTCCTTTGCACAGATTGCTGGGCACAAGACCAACTTTTAACTGGTAGTTTTCCCTCTATTTTTCTTACATCACCCAAATTTTCAGAAAAGAAATGAAGAAAAATCATCAGAAAAGATGGCATAAAATAGCATTTCTTTTCTTCCAAGCATGTCATTTCTCCCTATCTTACCCATTCACCTGTTTTATTAACATGTCTTTTAGTTCAATAAGAAGCAACCTCAAAGTGTTGACAAGATACTATTTGTTATGCCCCAACAGTCTTAGTGAACTCTGAGCTCTTCTTACTGAATCAGTTTTGATAATGCCAGGCTTATGAGACCCACTTTTGGGTTCTTCAGGTTCACACCTGCAGCTTAGAGAATAGAATTCAAAAAGGCTACCAAAGGCTTACTGTGAACCTTGATGAAGATGCCATAATCCCAAGGGGCATCCCCAGTATGCTGCTTTGATGCCATTTATAAAATGTTAGCTATCTTTTTGGGTCTCATATGATGCTAGCTGCCCCTTGAACATACATGCATCCCATCATGCTTTAACAATTTTGATTATCTACAAGTTTGTAATATAATAGAATGAAAAAAGATCAGAGTTTTAGCATACCTTACAGATTGAAGTCCTAGCCCCAGAAATTGATTGTTGAGAACAGTCATGACTTATAAAAAAATTTGTGTGAATAGGTTTTAAGAGTCCATCAAGGAAGGAGTTAAACCAGAGCCTGGAGACATTGTTCAATTCCAGGGATAGGGAGCTTGGGAATGAGAGGCATCCAAAGCAAGTTAATATGCCAGATGATAAGTCAGGATTAAACGATATTTTGACAGCCTGAAAAATTAGTTGAAACAAACAAGAGGCAATTTCCAGAAATAAATAAAACTACTCATAGATTTTTGGAATCTTTTGGTTGCTTTTGGAGCAACCAGATTTAACACAATTTTTGTAAAACACTTAGGCTTCAGTTGACAGGAAGGTCAGAATGAATCAGTTATATGACATCATTCTCCATAATGTAAATGCAGTCTTAGGATGCATGAATTAAGTCCAGAACAAAGGAGATAATGGTCTTACTCTGCCCTACCTGAGTTCTGTGTAAATGGTATTCTGTTCACAGTGACATGTTTAAAACTGAATGGATAAATGAGACTATGTCTAGAGAAGGATATGACATGGTGAGAGGTTTCACCTAAGGAATGGGAAGTTAAAAATTGCCTAGTTGCTCGATAGGTAAGAGAACATAGTTGGGGGAAATAACAAGTGTTTTCAATAATTTGAGGGTATCTTCTATGAAAGAAGAATTGAATTTTCCCCTGGAACTAAGGATTAAACTCAGGGGTGATCTAGCACTGAACTATATCCCCAATTCTTATTTTTAATTTTTTAATATTTTATCTTTTAGTTGTGGATGGACACAATACCTTTTTACTTATTTATTTTTATGTGGTACTGAGGATTGAACTCAGGGCCCCACACGTGCTAGGTGAGCGCTCTACCACTATGCCACAACCCCAGCCCATTTATTTAATTTTTGAGACAAGATCTCACTAAGTTGCTCAGGCTGGCCTCAAACTTGTGATCCTTCTGCCTCAGCCTACCGAGTAGCTGGGATTGCAGGCATTAACCAACACACCTGGCTGAAGAATTGGACTTATTTCTATGGGTCTTCAGGATAGAATTTTGATAACTGGATAAAAACTGTATTGGAAAATTAGGGTTCAAAATAGTGAAGATAAGAACTATACAGGGAAAGTTGCCTATAAATGAAGAGGGCATGGTAGGGATACTCTACCCATTAGGGGAATACTTAAAAAGTCTGAATGGCCACCCACCAGGAACTCTGGAAATTGGATTTCTGCACTGGTGGGGAGGTTGAACCACATGATCTTCAACAACCCTATCATCTCTTTAAGTTTCACAACACAGATCCCATGTAGGAGAAACACATTATGAACATTCAAAGATTTCCACTGGCAAACAACAGAGATTAATTTTTTCAGAATTTTGGAGGCCAAAAGTCTGAATTCAGGGTGTCAATAAGGCCATGCTCCCTCAGAAGTCTCTAGGAAGCATGTGCCTCGCCTCTTCTAGCCTCTGATGGCTCTAGGCATTCCTTGGTTTGGGGATTTATTACTGTAATCTCAGCATCAATGGTTACACTGCCTTCTCTTCTGTCTTCTGTGTGTCTCTTGAAAGGCTACTTGACATTGGATTTGGAGCCTACTTGCATGATCCAGAATGAGCTCCACATTTCAAGATCCTTACCTAAATTACATCTGCAAAGATCCTTTTTCCAAATAAGTAACCTTAATAGATTTTGGGAATAGTGACATGAACATATTTTTTGGGGGGACTGCCATTCAATCTTCATTTTCAATGGTCATTACACTATCCTCATTATTAACATCATCCAACCAGTAGTGATTTTCCTGTGATGGTGTTTTCTCCATACAAAGCAGAGCAGTGTTGAGAAACTGTCAACAGAGTAGTGTAGTGCTTAATAAGCTAACTTTTGGAGTCTGATTTGAGTTTGATTCCAATTTTGCTATAGAAGGTGAACTTCACTATATTTCAGATTCATTGTTATAAAAATGAGAATAGTAGACCTGTCTCACAGGATTAGTGTGAGTGTCCAATGGAATAATGCCATTAACATAGGGTCAGGCATTTGCTGATATTCTGCTAGTGGTGAGTATTATTAATTTTTATGAGCTTATTCTTTTTTCTCTGGTTTCAGACTGCCTGGGGTGTCAAACTTTATCCTGTCCCAGAAATTTAGTTGAAATTGACATGTTCATTGAGGATTTTATTTGTATCACACACTACAAAATAGGTGATTAAAAAAAAAGAAAAACAAAATCAAGTGCCAGTCTGATACCATAAGTGGAAAATTACACACCTGATCTAATGTGTTGGGTCACAGTCAAAATGCAGATGCACTACAAATGTTGGTAAAATTACATTCAGTTTATATGTATGAGATGTATATGAAACATAAATGAATTTCATGTTTAGACTTGGGTCCTAAACCCAAAATATCTCATCATTTTTATGTAGATATTCCAAAGTCAAAAAACATCCAAAATACAATATACCTCCAATACCAAGCATTTCTGATAAGGGATACTCAACCTGTAAATCCTCCAGCATCTACTGGTATGTGTTGATTTTGCTTGGGGGATGAGGACCTGTGAGAAGATTGTGTGCTCTTTGTTCCTAGAGAGAAAGTCTGGGAGATGAGGAAGCATCTTAATTTGGGTTTCCCAAGAAATGGACCCTAAGAGTAAGATTTTTATCACAAGTATGATATTTGGGAGATAAATCTAAGAAACACAAAAAAGGGAATGGGAAAGTGAGACAGGTAAGAAGAACCAATAAAGATATCTGGAGGGATACCACTGGTTAACTGGAGCTTTACTGTACTGGGGAACTCCAGAAGGCGATGGAGAACACAAGCAACAGAGTTATCCACACATACTATTGTAAGTTATTGGTTGAGGACTGTGTTCAAGAAGCTTACCAACAAGCAGGGCAGACAGACTACTGTAGAAGATGCAGGCGAAGAGGTGCTGATGTGAGCATTCAGTAAGCTCCCAAGAGATATGGTTAGGGCACAGGCAGGATGTTTATTCAGGAAGAAAACATTATATTCTCCCAGTAACAAAGTCTGAGGCCTTGTGGGCAAGGAGAGTTTCTAGCATAAAGTAAAGGAGTTTTTTTTTTCCCACATTAGTTAGCTTTCTGTTCTAGTAGGAAATACCTGAGGTAATCAAATAACATCTTGGCCTGTTGCTTTGGGCCTGTGGCAGCACATCATGGCAGGAGAATATGTTGAGGCCAAAGTTTTCACCTCATGACCCGGATGCAAAAGAAAGGATAAAGAAGGGGCGGGGAGGCGGGGGGGGGGGGGGACTGGGGTTGTGGCTCAGTGGTAGAGCACTTGCCTCAAATATGTGGGGCTCTGGTTTTGATCCTGAGCACCACATAGAAATAAAACAAGTAGGATAGAGATGTTGTGCCCATCTACAACTAAAAAATATTTTAAAAAAGAAGGGGCTGGGGCCCCACTATTCCCTTTGAGGGCATACCCTTAATGATACAAAGGCCTCCTATTAGGCCCCACCTCTTAAAGGTTCCCTCACCTCCCAATAATACCAACATGGGGATTAAACCTTTAATATATGGGCCTTTTGGGGACATAGCATTTGGGGAACAAATAGTGCTTCTTAGGGGCCAGGTGACAAAATGCAGCACATATCTGGGAGGAAGGTCCTTCTCCCCATTAATGCCCAAAACATAGTATGCGATATCAGAGTAAGGACTCAAAACAGTCCTGTTCAAATACTTCATGGTTCACAGATTTGGGGTGAAGCACAAACTGCTTCCCTGACATAGAAATTTATGATCTTCTAGAGAATATTGAAAGCTGGACAGTCGTGAGGGGAGGCCTGTTTGGGGCTCTATGGGGCTGGGATTCTAAAAACCTAGATTGTGGTGGAAGATTTTATGAACACATACAAAATCCTCCCAGGACTTCTCAGAAATAACTAGGGAGACTTTGGCGAGAAAAGTATCTTAGTGCAGATGAGGGGAATGAACCAATGGGATTTGAGTTTTTACTGTTTTTATACAAAGAATTGTGTAGACTGTGGAAATTTAGATTACATGATTCCCCTCCTATACTTCCTCCATAAGAGGCATCTGATGTTTAAGAACCACGCATACCAAGCATCTTATGTATCTCATTTCTTCATTGTGATAAATCCAATGTATAGATGAGGAAACTGTGGTTTGATGAATGGAGATGATTTATTTATTGTACACAGCTAGTATGGGAGTGGACCTGGTATTTAAGCCCTAATTTATCTAACTTGGGAACCCATACATACTGTTTTACACTGCCTTCCAATAGCAGGAAACACAAAGAAACACATGTGCATGAATGAGTGTGCACATATGAACCATCTAAACCTGGAAATAGATTTCAAGTTAATAATAACCTTGAGAAGCTGCAAACATAATCACTTATTAAGAGTTATATGAGATGCTTAAGTTATGCAAGATTTTTTTTTAAGAACAACCCCCAGGTGAATTTAAAATGGAAGGATAAAGAACTGAAGATGAAGGGAGTAAATGCTATTATTATTCACTGACATGAAAAACTGCAATAAAAGAAAGAATGTCACACATTTGCCTTTTCTCCTAATGTGAATAATAGCTATTTGCTTTGTACTGACTTTTTTATATAGAGTGGTAGATGAGATCTGACTCTGTAAATCAAAAGATCATTTTTCTGCCAGATATAGGGAATTTTTCCAGAGCCAAAAATTCTCTTTCTAAAATGGATACCCAAGCCATTCAGAAAACAAATAGACCAAGTGCTATTAGTGGGATCTCATGATTGTGTAAGAACTTGTGTCTCTCTGGCTGCTATGATAGCATGCAAAAAGTTGTTTTTAAACTGGGCATAATCGATACACCTGTGGTCCCAGCTACTCAGGAGGCTGAAGCAGGAAGACTACAAATTTTGCCACCTGGGAAACTTTGTGAGACCCTGTCTCAAAATTTAGAAAACAAAATAAAAAGAGTTGGGGATGTATCTGAGTGGTAGAGTCTAGCATTGCATGTCTAGCATTGTATGAGACCTGGGTTCAATCTTTAGCACCACAAAAAAGGGGACAAATAGTTGAATTCATTTGTTAGCCCAGGATGACTTTGAGAAAAAATGGGGAGGAAAAGAGAGAAATGGAGGTTAGTTGTGGGAATGAAGACACATACTTTCAAATATCTGATGTGAGCAAAATCCAAGTATAGCCAAATAAGGCATTTAAAGAGAGCGTTGGGGCAAGCTGAGGCCAGGGGATTCCAAGTTCAAGGTCAGCTTGGAAAATTTAGTGAGACTCTGCCTCAAAAAAAAAAAAAAGAAGAAAATAAAAAGGGCTGGGGATGTGGCTCAAAGGTAAAGTACTCCTGAATTCAATCCCTAGTACAGAAAAATAAATGTTGGGTTCCTATGTGCTCCTTAGTTTGGTTAAGAATGATGTCAAAGATATAAATAGGGGCTGGGATGTGGCTGGGGCTGGGGATGTGGCTCAAGCGGTAGGGCACTCGCCTGGCGAGCGTGCGGCCCGGGTTCGATCCTCAGCACCACATACCAACAAAGATGTTGTGTCCGCCGAGAACTAAAAAATAAATATTAAAATTCTCTCTCTCTCTCTCCTCTCTCACTCTCTCTTAAAAAAAAAGATATAAATAAAAGGGGTTGGGGTTGTGGCTCAGCTGTGGAGTGCTTGCCTAGCATGTGTGAAGCCTTGGGTTCCATCCTCAGCACTACATAACAAATAAATAAATAAAATAAAGGTATTGTGTCTAACTACAACTAAAAAATAAATGTTTGGAAAAAAGATATAAATAAGGGCTGGGACTGTGGCTCAGTGGTAGAGCACTTGCCTTGCATGTGTGAGGCACTGGGTTTGATTCTCAGCATCACATATAAATAAATAAATAAATAAAGATCTATCAACAACTAAGGGAAAAATATTTTTTAAAAAGATGTAAATAGGGCTGGGAATGTGGCTCAAGCGGTAGCGCGCTCGCCTGGCATGCGTGCGGCCCGGGTTCGATCCTCAGCACCACATACCAACAAAGATGTTGTGTCCTCTGAGAACTAAAAATAAATATTAAAAAAAATTCTCTCTCACTCTTTCTTAAAAAAATAAAAAAATAAAAAGATGTAAATAAATAATTGAGTAGATATATGGAGGAAATATAAACCCAAATTTCCTTTCATGATGGTAGTATGTCCTCATGGAAAATCATTTTAATATTACCTCACATAAGCCATGGCTGATAAAATGAAAAATCCTCTATGTGGCATACTATTTGTCATGTATCAGCTCACCTAATTATCACAAGGGCACCACATGGTAGGCTTTATTTTCAGATGAGGAAAAGGGAACTCACCATTTATGATACTCAAAAATCTTGCAGATTCTAAGTGGTACAACTGCTCTTATAGGTTCTAAATGCTGAAGTTTGAACTTAAGTAGTCAGAGTTTAGAACTTGCTTTGTAAGGGTCCGTCGAAAAGTCCGAGGAAGCGACCACCAAGAGACTGACTCATGCAATTGCAGAAGGGGATTTATTGAGGATCCAATTCAGCGCACTGAGGCTCCAGGCTCACTCAAGAAGTGAGAGCAGCCCAGAGCCCAGAGCAGAGGCTAAGCAGTGCTTAAGTACACTTTTTGGGGAGGGCGGGGGCTTTGTATACATCAGAACAAATCAGCATGAGGCACGGGAAAATTGAACAACAACTCTCATACATGATTAGCACATTCATTGGCGGGAACAGGTCAGGCGGGGGGGGGGGGGGGGTGTGTGATTGGTCACTCCTAGCAGGGTACACATTCAAACTGATTGGTTCGGTCCCTGTATGCCTATGTTTCAAGCCGCACAGGGTCCTAGGCTAAATGGCCAGTAGGGCGTTGTCTTAACTGCCTCAGGAATTTCAGGTTCTGGGTGTGGCAGAGGAATTTAACAACACCTGGTCCTTCACTTTTTAACTCAGGCCTTGCACCTTGAAACTTTACAATGCCCGGTCTTTTACATTTTAACTCAGGCTTTGCAGCTTAGAAACTTTACCCTTTCAGCTTGTCAAGATGAACATGTGATACTGTTTCCCTGTATGCTAAAATAGGAGTAGAGTCCTGGTCATAAGATGTTTTCTGTTTTTGAAGTGCAGTGTTGCATCAATTATTTTTGGACTATCTGTTCCTTCTTAGTACTCATTGCCCTTGTGAATACATTTCTGTAATATTTATTTCATTTATGCTTTTCTGCTTGGTTTTAAGTTTAATGTTGCTGGACTCTAAATAATCTACCTTTGTATTCCTGATTTCAGTGTAGTTGGTTATTGTACAGAGTGGGCACTGAGGAATTTTTAGTGATTGAATAAAATGATCCATTTCTTAATTTCCCTTTGTTAGTGGAAAAAATTAAGTTGTTCAGAAATGTAATACATTTTTAATTGACTGGTTTCTAAAACCATGATGCCCTGCCCTGATTGCTCTTAGCACTGGTAATATCTAATTATTCAGGAAGAAACATTTGTTAGCTGCCTTATTTTAAGCAGAATATCAAATCTTAGATGTGAATTATATTTTCATATTCATAGGGTTCAGAAATGTACCTTTTGAAGTGTTCATGGGGGTGGTATTTTAAATGTACTGTTAAAATGCTGCATTAAAGGAACTAATTTGGGTTTTTCTTTGGCTCACAAATTTTCCTAGGTATGGCTGAGATACTAACAAATCTACACTTCCAGTAGTTAATATATGTCTATTATAGGGTGCTGTGCTTGGAAATGCCTCTGTATGTTTCTTCTCTTCCCTTGGAACCTTAGGGCAGAAGCTCAATGTTTGATCTTTCTACACTCTACAGTTGTGGGACCTAATGTTTCACTGGTATTCATTTTTAGTATCCAAGACATGCTTTATATATAACCTAGGAAAGTGCTTGGTACATAGTGGGTACTCAATAAATGCTGGTTGGCTGATCAACTGAATGAATGCATGAAGGTATGGCTTCAAACAACTTGGTATGGTTTGAAGAAATTTACGAGTATCTCGACTGCCAGAAGATGATAAAACCTCTCACAAGCATCCATGTGCGCTAAGTAGGTCAGGACAGACCAACAGGACAGGCTGCTGTCCATGATTTTGGACCAAATATTTGTGATTTCGGAACAATGCTTGGTGATTCCAGCTCTTTCATTTCTTCCAGAATGAGCTAAACATTTGCTGTACTAGTCAGCTTCCAATGTGGACCATGATAATCTCTATATTCTATTCTTTATGAAGATTCCCTAAAGTGAGTAGGACATTGCAAAATGATGGTGTGTGACCTCTAAGGTTAGATAATAAAAGACAACCCAGTTGCCAATCTTGGACAGTTTGCTATGGAGGAAATAAGCAATCATGACATGAGGACATTTGTGTATAACATGAGAAATATGGAGCTAGAACCATACTCTTAGAAATTTTGGAAGAAAATAAATGTTTATTGTTATTTGAAGACCCCCAAGTCCACAGTGATTTTTTACACAGCATTAGACTGACATTTTCCTTGTTTTAAAATCTGTGATCATAATTGCTACTATGGCTTGTCCCCTTTGAAACTCATGTTGAAATTTTTGATTTCCAGTGTAATAATGTTGCAACATAATGGGGAACTTGAAGAAGAACTTGAAGAAGCGGTCAGATTTTTAAGAGGGATTAACACCTTTCTTAAAGGACTGGTTGAATTCTCCTGGTAGTAAGTGAGTTCTTGTGGAAGTGAGTGGTTACAAAGTGAGGCTTCCCCTCATGTTTTACCTCTTCCATACATGCCTACTTTTATGCCATGTTGTATATAGTCCTTAAGCATGAGGCCCTCACCAGATGTGGCCATGCAATCTTGAACTTCCATCTTCCAGAACCATGAACTAAAGAAACTTCTTTACTTTATAAATTACCCTGTCTACATATATGTATTTTGTATAAGGATGACCATCACATTCCACCTTTCTTGTTAATCCCCTTCCCTCTCCCACCCCTCTTCCCTATCTAGAATTAATTCCCATGCTCTCCCTCCCTACCCCACTGAGTCACCCCCCTTATATCAGAGAAAACATTCGACATTTGTTTTTTTGGAATTGGCTAACTTCACTTAGCATTATCTTCCTCAATGCCATCCATTTACCTGCAAATGCCATGATTTTGTTCTTTTTTAGTGCTGCATAATATTCCATTGTGTATAAATGCCCCATTTTTTTCATCCATTCATCCGATGAAGGACATCTAGGTTGGCTCCACAGTTTAGCTATTCTGAATTGTGCTGCTATAAACATTGATGTGGCTGTGTGCCTTTAGTATGATGTTTTTAAGTCCTTGGGTATAGACTAAGAAGAGGAATAGCTGGGTTAAATGGTGGTTCCATTCCTAAATTTCCAAGGAATCTCCATACTGCTTTCCATATTGGCTGCACCAATTTGCAGTCCCACCAGCAATGTTTGAGTGTACCTTTTTCCCCACATCCTCGCCAACACTTGTTATATTGCTTGTCTTCATAATAGCTGCCATTTTGACTGGAGTGAGATGGTATCTTAGAATACTTTTGATTTGCATTTCTCTGACTGCTAGAGATGATGAGCATTTTTTCATGTACTTGTTGATTGATTGTATATCCTCTTCTGAGAAGTGCCTGTTCATGTCCTTGGCCCATTTATTGATTGGATTATTTGTTTTTTTTTGGGGGGGGTGCTTAGCTTGTTGAGTTCTTTATATACTCTAGAGATTAGTGCTCTATCTGATGTCTGAGGGGTAAAAATTTGCTCTCAGGATGTAGGCTCCCTGTTCATCTCACAGATTATTTCTTTTACTGAGAAAAAATCTTTTTAGTTTGAATCCATCCCATTTTGAATTTGGGGCCAACATACCTTATATACAAACAGATATATGAAAAATTATGGTATATATGTGTATTAAGAATTATAATGCAAAAAAAGAGTACATATATAATGGCATAAGTGGGTGTGAACATACTGTATGTACAGAGATGCAAAAAATTGTGCTCTATATGTGTAATAAGAATTGTAATGCAAAAAAATAAAATAAAATGAAATAAAATAAATTACCCTATCTCAAGTATTCTGTTATACCAACAGAAAATGAACTAAGACAATTCTATTTTGACATTTTGTTGAGTAGCATTTAAATCTTCTAGACATCTTTAAAAATACCTTTATTTATTTATTTTTTATGTGTTGCTGACAATTGAACCCAGTGCCTCACACATGCTAGGCAAGTGCTCTACCACTGAGCCACAACCCCAGTCCCTCTTCTAGACTTCTTTAAAGAACATAAGAATAGGATTTGGCCATGTATGTAACTTTGGTCAAATTACTTAACCTAACTCATTAACTTATTATGAACATTATAGGAAAAAGCACATTTCAAGATCTTAAGGATAATGCCTGACTTATAGTAAGAATTCAATAAATATTATAACATACAGATTTTATCTTTATATAAAGAGATGTGCCTTGCCTCATGGGCAACAAACAGAAGCCAAGACTCCAAAGTAGCTAAAGTGTGTTCCATACATAAGTGAGAAATATGGTGTGTATTAGAATTACTAAGTTTTTGAGGCATAATTTATAATACCACAAATTTGATTCATTTTAAGTGAAAAATTCAATGATTTTTAGTAAATTTACTGAGCGTGAAATTATCACTAAGACTCAGTTTTACAATATTTTCATCACCCTGAAAGGACATCTTATACTCAATTATAATCACTTTTAATTCTCCCCTTCAGTCCCAGACAACTACCTATTTTCTGTTCAGAAATTTGTTTCTCTGGACATTCCATATAAAGACAATATCTTGCAATTTTCATTGTATATGTCTTTTGTAGCTTTCATTGTGTATGTCTTTTGTTAAATTTATTCCTAAATTTTGACCTTTTCAGCCAGGCACAGTGGCTCATGCCTGTAACCCCAGCAGCATGGGAGGCTGAGACAGGAGGATCAAAGTTCAAAGCCAGTTTCAACAAAAGTGAAGTGCAACTGAGTGAGACCCTGTCTCTAAATAAAATACAAAATAGGGCTGGGGATGTGGCTCAGTGGTCAAGTGATCCTGAGTTCAACCCCTGGACCTTCAAAATTGACCTTTTGGTGATGTGTTTAGAATTGTTTTCTAAATTTCACTTTTGGATGGTTCATTCTTCATATCTGTATAAATACAACCAATTTTCAGATATTGGTACTGTATCCTGCAACCTTTCTAAACTTGTATCAGTTCCAATGATGTTTTGAGGATTCCTTAAGCTTTTTATATTTACAAGTTTATATCATTTGTGAAGTTTTACTTCTTTGTTTCCAACTGGAATGTTTCCTACTTTTTTTTCTTATATTATCGCTCTGGCCAGACCTAAAATGTAAAGTGGAGTAGAAGTGGTGAGAAGGACATGCTTTCCTTGTTTCTGATCTTAGGGAAAACACATTCAGTCTTTCACAACAAAATATGATGGTAGTTATAAGTTTTTCACATATATCCTTTCTCAGGTTGAGGAAGTTCATTTCTATTCCAAGTTTGTAGAGAATTTTTGCCATGAATAAATATTGAATTTTGTGAAATACCTGTTCTGTATCTCTTACATTAATTGAATTTGGCTTTAAACCAACCTTGCATTTCTGGGATAAATCCCATTTGGTCATAGTGTATAATCTTTTATTATATCTAATTAGATTATATTTTCTAATATTTTTTTGAGATTATGATGTCTATATTCGTGAAGTATATTGGCCTGTAGTTTTCTTGTGATGGCTTTGTGTAGCTTTGGCATCATAGTAATACTGGCCTCACAGAATGACTTGAGAACTGTTCTCTCCTACTCTATTTGAAAGAATTTGTATAGGAAGTTATATTATTTCCTCCTTAAATGTTTTCATAGAATTTACCAGTGAATCTATCTGGTCCTGGATTTTTCTTTGTGGGAATATTTTAAATTACTTACTCTATTTCTTTACGTATAGGGTCTATTTTCAGATTTTTAAAAAAATGTCATTTTTTAGGTGTAGTTGGACACAATACCTTTATTTTATTTATTTTTATGTGGTGCTGAAGATCGAACCCAGTGCTTCACACATGCTAGGCGAGTGCTCTACCACTGAGCCACAACTCCAGCCCCTATTTTCAGATTTTCTATTTTCAAGTGACTTTTGTTAATTCATGTCTTCCTAGGTATTTGTAAATTTCATCTAAATAATCTAATTGGCTGTCACAAAGTTATTCATGATATTCTTTTATTATTCTAGGTTCTATAAGGTTGATAGTAATGTCCCCCACTTTTCTTTCTGATTTTGGTGATCTATGTCTTCTTTTCTCTTGATCAATCTAGCTAAAGCTTTGTTCATTCTGATGATTTTTTTAAGAATTACATTTGGTTTGCTTGATTTTTCTTTAATAATTTTTTTCTACCTTATTATTTCCAGTCTAATATTTTCCATTTCCATCCTTCTGCTTGCCTTGTGTTTAATTTGCTCTTATTTTGGGGGATTCATGAAGTAGAAACTTATTACAGTGATTTAAGATCTTTCTTTCCTAACATCTGCTTATGGATATAATTTTCCCTCTTAACACTTTTGTAGCAATATCCCATATATTTTGTTATAGTGTGATTTCATGTGCATTCAGCTCAAAAACACTTTTTAATTCCCTTGATTTATTGTGATTTCTTCCTTAACCTAGGTTAATTTAGAAAAGTAATTATTTAGTTACCAAATATTTGTGGATTTTATAATATCTCTGTTTTTAATGATTCTAGTTTGGGGAATTTTATTTTATTTTATTTATGATGCTGGGGATTGAACCCAGAGCCTTGTACATGCAAGGCAAGTACTCTACCAACTGAGCTAGCTATATCCCCAGTCCAGGAATTTTATTTTTATGTCCATTGTGGTTCAGAGAATATTCTTTACATGATTTCAATTCTTTCCAATTTTTGATTCGAGGTTTAAGGTTTACAATGTGGTCTGCTCTGAAGCAAGCTTCATGTGCTATGTGACATAACATATCCACAGATTCTAGGGATTATGGCTTTCAAAAATTAAAAGAATGACAGAAAATCAGCAAGAATATATAATACTTGCTGGTGTGTGTGTGTATATATATAAACATATATCAAACAACATGCTCTAACTGATATCTCTAGAACACTCCATCAAACACAATCTTAATATTAAAAAAAATGAATCATCAGGCCCGGTGCAGTGGTGTATACCTATAATCCTAGCAACTTGGGAAGCTAAGGCAGGAGGATCACAAATTCAAATCTAGCCTCAACAACTTAGTGAGGCCCTATACAACTCGGTGAGACCCTGCCTCAAAATAAAAATTAAAAAGGGCTGGGTTACTCAGCACTAAAAAATAATAAAATCATTGCATTTGGAGGGAAATGGATGGCATTAGAGCAGATTATGCTAAGTGAAGTTAGCAAATCCCTAAAAAACAAATGCCAAATGTCTTCTCTGATATGGGGGGGGTGACTCAAAATGGGATAGGGAGGAAGAGCATGAGAAGAAGATTACCACTAAATAGGGAAGAGAGGTGGGAGGGAAAAAGAGGGAGAAGGGGAGTTGCACAGAAGATGGAAGGAGAACCTCATTGTTATACAGAATATATATATGTTGTTGTAATGAGAAAAAGAAAAAAAAAAGTGTGTCACATTAGATTGGATAGAGAGAAAGGATGGGAGAGGAGGGGAGGAGAAGGGAGGATAGGAAGGACAGCAGAATAGAATAGACAATATGATTGATGTATGTACATTCCATGTATGTAGTATATATCAAAATACATTCTACTGTCATGTATGACTAAAAAAAATAAATAAAATTTTTTAAAAAAGGGCTGGAGATATAGCTCAGTGGTAGAGCACCACTGGGTTCAATCCCCAGTACTAAAAAGAAAAAAAATCAGCCTTTCCTGCCTACAAAACCATACAACTGTATAACCAACACCAAATTAGTAAACTGTGTTCCAACTTTATCCAGTATGTTATTTTCTTTAGCTTTTTGTGTGACACTGAGCAGAGTATTCAATTTCACTGAGGCTCAATTTTTGCATTTGCATTTAAAAAATCTCTTTTATACCTATTGAAGGAAAATTTATATTAGATAACTGAGCTCCTCAGGTAGATGTTAAGGCAGAGAGATAAAATAATTGAAAACTAATTTTATGCAGGCTGGGGTTGTGGCTCAGAGGTAGAGTGCTTGCTTAGCATGCACAAGGTGCTGGGTTTGATCCTCAGTACCACATAAATGTAAAATAAAGATATTGTGTCTACCTAAAACTTAAGAATAAATATTTAAAAAAACTAATTTTATGCAATGAGAGAGCTGGTGTTTGAAAACATTTACTACATGGGCATAGAAGACAGAAACCCTTTTCCACAAAAATGCCAAGGGTTAAACATGGGGGAAAGCTTAGATTGCTTTATATTTCACAAGTGACATTCACAAACAACCAATTCTGGTTGTCTTTCACATTCTGTGCATTTAGCTCTGAGGGTGAACTGCCTCCCTAAGGCTTCTAAAAACCTTTTTCCTGCCATTCTCAAGCAAAAACTCCTTTTCTTTCACCACCCCTCCTCTCTTCACCCTTTAACTTGGAGTTTAAGATGATATGTCTTGGCATTTTCCCCGTGACTTTAATACTGACAATAAGCCCTTCAGAGAATCTAATAACCACTTTCTTTTCTGAAACCTCTATGTGCTTGTCTGTTATTTATGTGTGCATGTGTGTTTGTGTTTGTGTTTGTGTGTGTGTGTGTGTGTGTGTGTGTGTGTGTGTGAGAGAGAGAGAGAGAGAGAGAGAGAGAGAGATTTACTGGGGGTTAAACTCATGATCACTCCTCTACTAAGCTATATCCCTAGCCTGTATTTTCAATTTTGAGACAGAGTGTTGCTAAATTGCTGAGGCTGGCCTTGAACTTGTGATTCTCCTACCTTAGCCTTCTGACTAGATAGGATTTTAGGAGTGTATCACTACATCCAAACTTCTGGGTTTTTTAATTTGGCCTTGACACTGTGGCCTAATCTCAAGTGTTTTCCTCTCCTTCCTCTACCCTTGCTAAAACAAACTCACTCACACGGTGTACACCCACACAATGACTTCAATATAAAGTGTGGGCTTCTGTAGTGGCAGACTTTTTAAAAACCACAAATGCGTATAATCAAAGCAATTGTACTGCAGCACCAGGTACAAAATACAAATACAGTTTCCCTTATTCAAAAAGCAGGAACAAAATACCATCAAAGATACTCAAATATAAAGCTTTATCCTTTCTTCTATGATCTCTCTCTAAATTTAACATGCTTTTAATTTGCTATCTAATGTGGTTCTAAATAAATAAAAATTTGAATTCTTAGTATGAATTTGACTATTCACTTTTATATTTAACCCATACAGCAATCTGTATACGGGGTAAAGTTGGGAGTTCATAACCCACTTGAATCAAACTGTGAAAGATGATGTATTAAGAACTGTGTAATGTTTTGAACGACCAATAATAAAAAATAAATAAATAAATAAAATAATAAGACAAAAAAAAAGAGAATTTTAATATGCACTAATTCTACCAATGTTTTACCTTTGGCTTGCTGATTAATAAGGAAAAGTTGGGCCTGGGGTTGTGGTTCAGTGGAAGAGTGCTTGCCTGGCACATGTGAGGCACTAGGTTCCATCCTCAGCACCACATTAAATAAATAAATAAATAAATAAATAAATAAATAAATAAATAAATAAAATAAAGGTATTGGCCGGGCACAGTGGCATAATACCAGCAGCTTGGGAGGCTGAGACAGGAGGATTATGAGTTCAAAACCAACCTCAGCAACAGCGAGACACTAAGCAACTCACTGAGACCCTGTCTCTAAATGAAATACAAAAAATAGGGCTGGGGATGTGGCTCAGTGGTTAAGTGACCCTGAGTTCAATCCCTGGTACCATGAAAAAAAAAAGTATTATGTAAAAGGAAAAAAAATAAGGAAAAGGAAATATGAGTTGCCTTTTCTTTACTTCTATGTCATCATTTTCAGAGTAGGTGACTGGCTATAAAGAGAAACATCAAAAAAACATCAAAATAAAGAGAAACATCAAAGGTAAGAAGGAAATAAGGGGCTGGGGATGTGGCTCAAGCGGTAGCGCGCTCGCCTGGCATGCGTGCGGCCCGGGTTCGATCCTCAGCACCACATACCAACAAAGATGTTGTGTCCGCCGAGAACTAAGAAAAAATAAATAAATGTTAAAATTCTCTCTCTCTCTCTCTCTGTCCCCCTCTCTCTCACTCTCTCTTTAAAAAAAATAAGAAGGAAATAATAGTATCTCTTTGTTGTTTGTGCTTTTTAGGGTACCATTGCTGCCTTAGCATATCCTGGTTCAAATGGTAAATGTGGTTTCTTGGGGTTGCCAGTCCTCTTGCTTACTTGGCCATAGATAAACACACTTACCTTGAGTTCCTTTTAGCCTCACTGAACTCTGTATGCATCTCGGATCCACTGGAATTCTGGGCTCATGAAGTATCATGAATGTTACATGAAAATGGGGTGACAAGGACTAGTGAACACACGTATTGCCCAGATCTCTCTGCTTATGCTCACGCTCCATCATCCCATCCAATTTCACTTACAAAACACAAAATCAATGATACAATTATTAAAAAATTTCAATACAGAAATAGTAAGGCTTTAAACCAAACTCGGGACCCTTCTAGGTATGGGATCCTCTGAGAATGCATAAGTAGTGTGCCCATAAAGATGGCCATGAGGCATATTTTCATATTTTTCCTTTGACTTCCTCTTTTTTAGCAGCCATCTCAGCTTTGCTACTTCCTTCCTCTCAAAACCATCTGAGGAGCTCAGGTATCCCCTACCCCTTCATTTTACTTTTTGAGATAGTGTCTCACTATGTTGCCCAGGCTGATATTGAACTCTTAGGCTCAAGGAGTTGAGCCCTCCTGCCTAAGCTTCCCAAGTGCTGGCACTATAGGTGCACACTGCCACCAAAACAGGCTAGTAAGCAGTTTTTAATATGTACAGGGGAAGGCCATAGGAATTTGGGTAGGGAATTAACGGTGTCTGCTATAGTGCTAAAAATGTTATTATTGGGATAATTTTGGATTCTGCATAAGTAAATAATTCATATATCTTGGTATTTAACCCCAATTAGTTAATAGATAACTATGATGCATCTTATAGGAGAGAATGAGGCTTACTACTTTATAACACATATTTTAAAAAAATAGATCAAATAAGACAGGTGTGGTGATGCAGGCCTGTAATCTCAGTGGCTTGGGAGGCTGAGGCAGGAGGATCACAAGTTCAGTGTCAGCCTCATCAATCCAGTGAGTCCGTAAGCAACTTAGCAAGACCCTGTCTCAAATAATAAAATAAGAACAAGGTCAATTTTGACCAACTTGGTCTTAAATACCTGGCAGAGGAGTATAACCAAAGCAAAGTCATACATGGACATATAAAAGAAATGATAATGATTAATTTTTCTTATTTACTCTTAGGGTTGGCTGCCACATTGACCATACAGAGACTGTTTCTCTCTCTGCAGAGTGCCTCAGAGATCACTCTTTCAAACATGTGAGAAGCCTCTTTGCTCCTTTAGCTCTCCTCTACTAGTCATGCCATCGGCAGAATGGGTCAAAGTCTTCCTGACTATACTTGGCATCCCTTGGAAGCATCAGGAACATTTTCCTCTTCAATGACTCTCCTCTTTGCAGAATGTGCACTGGTTGGCTTCCTGTTGTATAGGTCCTCGTGATTTCCCTGATGTGGAGGTTGAGTGACTCAGAGTTGCAGGAACATTAGAGGGGTCCCATTGTTCCCTGGGTCCTGGCTGATGTTATAGGGCAAGAGCCAAGATATTGGCTGCTTTTTCCTTGGCTCTTTTACTTTCTTGACTTTGATGTCTATGTTCTTGGTTTTAAACATTCAGCAGGCCAGTTCACCAGTCTTCAAATGGGAGTAATGGGTATTAACTTCAATGTCTATAATATTATAGCTACTCCTTGTATTTATTTGGGTCAGTATTAATACTGGAAGTCAGCGTTATATCCCATATGTAATGTAGATGATAGTTTATTGGCTCAAAATTAACTCAGGTTGTTTTATTAGAAGCAGTACCTCTGCAAAACACCAATAGGCACCAGTTATAAAGTATACCAGGAAAATACAAAACGAAATTAACAAGAACAATAACATATTCAGTTTGTATAATAACTATGAACCAAGAGACATGATTTTTATAATTCTAAAATTAATTTAGTTATGTATTATATCTTCTGTTTATTTTGATATCACAGTAAACTTTACAACAAAAATCTATCATTTCAACATAACTTTAAATGAGCTAGCCTATTTTGGAGCCATCCTGACAGGGAATGAGGTGAGAGGCAGGGCTCTTGACAAAAAAATACAGTACAACATTACTTTTGAAACATGAACCAGACAAAAGCTAAGAGAGCTCCTAACTTTGTTTTGTAGAAAAAGTGGCAGAATGTTTCCATGTTCTACATTTCAACCTTTAAAAAAACAGGCTCCCATTATCTTTTAAAAATACATTTAAATTCCCAGTGTAAAAAGTGGCAAAAATTTTACATATATTTTATTGATAAGAGGTTACCTTTGGATAGTTATTGAACATTAAATAACATAAATAAATGCCCAATTAAATTTATTTCTATGGGGCTGGGGATGTGGCTCAAGCGGTAGCGCGCTCGCCTAGCATGCGTGCGGCCCGGGTTCGATCCCCAGCAGCACCACATACCAACAATGATGTTGTGTCCGCCGAGAATTAAGAAAAAATAAATAAATGTTAAAATTTTTAAATAAATAAATAAATAAATAAATTTATTTCTATGTAAGTCTAAAAGAGATTATCACTAAAGACAACTTTAGTTTGGAGATCACTAGCTTGGTAAAGTACTCTTCTAAATTTTACACTTTAAAAGACTTGAATTCCAGAAGAATATGAATACATATATACAAAGAAGCCAATAATGGTTAATGTCACAATCACCCAGATGTCTTTATGTTAACTAGGTTTAATTTAAAAATATTGTAGTTGTAGATGGATAGAATGCCTTTATTTTATTTGTTGATTTTTATATGGTGCTGAGGATCGAACCCAGTGCCTCATGCATGCTAGGCAAGTGCTCTGCAGCTGAGTTACAGCCCCAACCCTAGGTTTAACTTTTAAAGTAAAATTCAGAATCCATAGTATATGATAATGATAATTACAGGTCTGTATAGTTTAGCATTACTAGCAAAAATCAAACAATGATCTTAAATATCTTACACATTTAGGAAACAGAGTTAATGATCAGAAATAGATTTGGTTAAAGCAAAGAGATAAAAGCCAGTTCTTCAAATGGCAGTGTGGTCCTTTTATGCCAGATACAATGTATAAAAGAGTACACTTATTGGTTACTTTGCTGTAAACCTACATGAACATTCATTTTATAAATTAAAAAAAACTTTTATTGATTTTATTTTTTTTAAATATACAACAGCAGTGGAATGCATTATAATTCTTATTACACATATAGAGCACAATTTTTCTTATCTCTGTATATAAAGTATGTTCACGCCAGTTCATGCCTTTATATCTGTACTTTGTTTTTTTGCATTACAATTAAGAATTACAATTCTTAATATACATATATACCACAATTTTCATCTCTATTTGTATATAAAGTATATTGACAGCCAATTCATGTCTTCATACATGTACTTTGGATAATGATGTCCATCACATTCCACCATCCTTGCTAATCCCCTGCCCCCCTCCCTTTCCCTCCCACTCCTCATTTTATAAACTTTTATAGAACATTTAGTCAAGGCTCTTACAAACATTTATTTTCAGATGTATACATATCTCTAGTCACATTTACTTAGGGTGTCTGGTAAAGCTGACTCAATTCATACTTTAAAAATTTGTCCAGAAGAGAATAGATCCCCATTAATTTTCTCTTAAGGGGGTATTTTTTTCTTCCCTTCTTCTAGAGGCAAATTATTTCCTCCTAAACAAAATCTAGGTTAAATTCACATTTAGCAAATGGCTTTACTTACTTTTAGTAGACTTCTAGGAGAGCAGGTTTTGTTACCTTCTCCTAGATTAAGGCCCTTGCAAATGAAGTTGTTGTTTTGGGGTGAGAATGTTATCCGTACATTTACACAACAAATTTTATACCAGGAGAGAGATATGACAAAAACTGTGCCTTAATCTTTTTTGCCCAGTTTACATTCAGGGGGTTGGAGCACAGAATATTGTTGAGCTTGACCTGTCTCCCTTATCATTATTACAATGGCATCAACTTTAAGTGAGTTCTCCAATGTGAATTATACCCAGAGACAACGACTTCTTTTTTTTCTTTTTAAACATCCAGGGCATTCTGTCCAATGAAGGCCATGTTGACCATACAGAGACTGTTTCTCTCTTTGCAGAAATCAGCAGGGCCAAGATATAGGCACTTGCATACATGGGGACTCTAGGAGGCCCTTGTATTTTAGCTCTGTGGGTGAAAAACCAGCCTCTATCTCAGAGCAAAGCTGTCCAAGGAAGGGACATGACCTTTGTCCTTGGAAAGACCTACAGAGCACTCCTAGGCACATTCCCACCCTGCTAAGTTGTTTATCTACAAATAACAGGAGAGATCTGCTGCCCCAGGTGTCCCTGACTCAGTCAGGCTAGGTGGAGATCCATAGCAACCCCCTAGCAGCCACCAATCAGCATGAGACAGGGAAATACCCGGGATGCCAGATGACCCTCCCAGTAGTTTATGGTGGTTGATAACATGTTGGGAAACCATGTAGTTCAGCAGTACACCCCTCTTGGCTTAAACCAATCAGTTCAAACCAGTACCCCTTTTGGACTGACCAAGCACCCCTCCCCAACTTGTTCCCGCCAGTGAATGTGCTAATCATGTTTTACAGTTGTTATTTGATTTTCCCGAGGTGTGTGATGATTTGCTAAGAGATGCTATGATGTATGTGAAGTCCCTGCCCTCTCAAAAAAATGTATAAAACTGCTGCAAACCCTGGGCTCGGGGCCTCTCAGCGTCACCAGTTGCTGTGTGTGTGTGCAGAGGACCGAGCTAGCTCTCAATAAACACCTCTTTGCTGCTTACATTGATCTTGGGTCTCTGGTGGTCTTTGGGGGTCCCAAATTCAAGCATAACATGGGCAAGAGGCTGGGATCTCCCCAGAAGTGTCCCCTGGCCCAATGGGGCATCCAGTCAGGTCTTAAAAGGGGGATAACATTTTGTCCCCAGGTTATAATCTAACAGTGCTGGAACCTACTTTCAGTGTTTTGTGACTGACAACCTTCATCACCAAAAAAAAAAAAAAAAGGATAGTTAATATTCAAGTAGTGAGAGTAATGGGCCCTAATTAAGTTTTTTTTTAATATAAAGGCCACCCTATGAGGTTAAACATTCTATGAACTCCTTTGTCCTAGAGTTGTAGGAAAATGGAAGTGGAGCTTGAACCAAATGGATGTTACAGAAAAATTCAGACTCAAGTACTTTTGATTACAAAGTCATAGACCAAGGGGCTGGGCATCTAGCTCAGTTGGTAGAGTGCTTATCTTGCATGCACAAGGCCTTGGGTTCAATCCCCAGTACCACACACCTCAAAAAAAGTCATGGGCCAAGCCAATATCCTTGGTATCCTTCCAAAACCTGTACAGCATAGATTCCAACCATTAACCCCAATACATTTTAATAGCTGTTCAGCATTGACTCATATCAATGCTTTTATCCAGAAGCCATAGGTCCCGGACTAGCACACCCAAGTGGAAAGACCTTCCATTAGCTTCCCTCCTGCAGCATGGAAGCTCTATCTTCTCTTGCTCAAACAAATCTTATTCCTTTCATTTTTGCCCGTTGCCACCATCCATGGATTTCATCCTTTGAACCTGTGAGACAGGAATCCAGAAAGAAATCAGTGAGGCTTGTAGCTCACACAGACCCCACCCATCAGCAGAAGTGGCAAAATGAGCTCTGTTCTCAAAATCTGGTTTTACTTCCTTGGGCGAAAAGTGGCTGGAAGGCAAAGCAGAGGCCAGGTCCTCTTTGCCCATTTCTGTAGAACCCAAGCAGCTTTCCTGGTTTTTATTTTCTCAATAGGATGATTTTCAGCTGCCAAAAGGCTGAGAAACAGTGCTGGGACTTCTAGCACTTGATTTGTAATAGTGGTCTACTTTATGTTTTGAATGTAGCCCCTGCTGCTCTGCCACTGCAATTTATTTTTTAAATGGATTGATTTTTAAAGGGCCCATGTTTCTTTCTCTTGCTTTCTCCCTCCTCCTCCCTAATCTCCCCGCTTCCCTAATCTCAGGAGAAACGTTAATACCTTTCCCCCCCCATCCTAGGCCTGAGTTATCTGTCCTTGAGCACACACCCACCAAAGGAATGAAGTAACCCAGACTTTGGGGATGGCACCAGAAGATCTCAGAAATCACTATCTCCCCAATTAACAAGTGAATTACAACTCTGGACATGGAATGTAGCCTTTGAATCATCCCCTTAAGCCCCCCCCCCCACTTCCCCTTGATGGGCAGAATCACTACCTATGGGACAGAAGTCTTTTCTGTTTCTCCTTTGCTAGCAAAGCAATAAAACTTCTTTTTCCTTTTTTCATAACTGTGTCCTCATTATTGGGTTGGCATCAGGGACAAGGACTGAGCTTTCGGTAACACTTTCTTCTGGTGTCCTACTGTCCTTGCACACCAGAGGCAGTGCCTTTTTGCATCCTCAACTTAGCTTTTAGCTGTTCAGATTCCTGATTATGCAACAGCACATATACCTGTACATACAGAATTTCTTTCACTTATTTTATCTCTGACAAACCAATACCAACTGCAAAATTGTATGATTATTCAGAAAATCATTCAAAGGCTAGATTGTTACAGTCACACATCATCTTTTTCTTAGATAAGCTTAAACCTATAGGTGGTCCATTCAGCTAAGATCTTTCTTCCTAAGTACTTATAGGATCAATGCAGTAATGGCCAGGCCTTAAAAGGTGCAATAACAGGAACAAAAACACAGAGACAACCAGAGAGTTTTCCCAAAACCATGACTCATAGACAGGAACCTTTAAAACAGACCGGATGGGGGAAAATCCCCTATTTTTCCCAACTCCTATTTAACCATGATTTCTACACCAACAGTGCCACAGATGTCCCATGAACAGATGTTTGGTTCCCACAAAGGGGAACCAGATGTGTAGAATCAAGGGTCATGGTGTACACACCTGGGGAGCTTACCAGATGGCCAAGGTGTTGTGACTTTCCTGAGCTCAGTTTCCTTTTTCTTAAAGTAGACCATAGTAGAGCAAACCATACAGTTTGGGGAGAGAAGGTGGGAGTTCCATGAAGCAAAAGGAGTTTTAGCAGTGGCTGAAACAGTCCCTTAGTTCCTCCCTTTACTCATAGGAATAGCTTTTGTTTGGACCCGAGACAAACTTACCCATTTCCTAACTCTCAGCAGTCAGATCTCAACAAGTTTGCCTTTATATCCTCAGCATGTAAATGGGGTTACTTGGAATGCCAGGCCTGCCCAAGAAAGTCAGAGCAGGACTGCCCTAGGATTCCACCTGGGGTATCTATTTGTTAATCTGGGAGATAGTTATTTCTTAGATCTTCTGGTGCCTTGCCCAAAGTCTGAATTACTTGGTTCCTGCGGTGGTTGTGTGCTCAAAGACAAGTAACTCAGCCTAGAATGGGAAATAGATTCCTCTTCCACCCACCCCTCATCCCAGGTTGGGAAGTGGGAGAGGGAAAAGAGGAAAAGAAAACGTGACCACTTAAAAATAAGCCTCAGTGGCAGAGCAGAATGACTATATTTGATGCATGAGGTAGACCACTGTTAGATACACACATAGCATTTCAATGTCAGTTGTGGTCCCATAAGATTGGGTCGTATGGTAACATTGGAGCTAGCTTAGTTTGTATATTATATGATGTATGCACAAAGATGAAATCATCTAATGGCACATTTATCAGAATATGTCCATATTGTACAACATCTGACTGTAAATATGTTTCCTCTCTCTTTCTCTGAGAATGTACAGACTATGCTTAATAAATCAGTCCTCGCAATATATACTCTTTCTCTCAGAGGTCATTGAAATGTAGAGATTATTTTGAAAACTAGACACTATTAAAGTTAGATTAATATCCCTTCTTTTTTGAATCCTAGACTATTTTCTTTTTAACCTTATTTAATATATTTTGAAAAATTCAATTTTCAACATCACTTTCTACTTATAAAAAGCATGAGTAAAAATTTAAAAGTAGAATTAACTTTCCTCTCATCCAGATATCTAAGAGGATAACCAGGAGAGTGCATGTCACCAAAGTCACTAGAGGTAAGAATGGACAGAGTTTTAAAAGGCTTTCTCACATACTCTGCCAGTCCAAGGAGTGTTAATGTTGCTCCACTAGTGTGTATATATATTTTTAAAAAATTTTTTTTTAACAATCAGACATTCTAGTATCCTGATGACTTGACTACTTTCCTCCTTTTATCTGGTTCACTTTCCTTTTATCCCCAGAGGAATGGGAAATGACTATGAGAACGTTTAATTAAGAAATACAGGCTGGGGGACTGGGGTTGTAGCTCAGAGAAAGAGGGTTCACCTAGCATGCGTGAGGCACTGGGTTCAATCCTCAGCACTACATAAAAATTAAAGAAAGGTATTGTGTCTACTACAACCGAAAACATAAAAATGTTTAAAAAAACTATAAGAAATACAGGCTGGGGATATAGCTCAGTTGATAGAGTGCTTGCCATGCAAGCACAAGGCCCTGGGTTCAATCCCTAGTATGAAAGAAAAGAAAGAAAAGAAATAAAGAAAGAAAAGAAATAAAGGAAGAAAAAAGAAAGAAAGACAAAGACAAAATAACATAAAAATATCAGAACCAAAGTTAGATTCCCCCGCCCAAAAAAGATAGCAAGAATAATAAAAGTTTGTTTTAAAAAAAGGGATAGTGTTTTAGAACACAGACAGCAACATCACATGTTCCCAAGTTCAAAACAAATAAGGACTAAATTGGTGCATTTGTTTTGGTGGTAAGAGGGTCTTTGTTGACTACATCCAGAGTGGCTTCAGTGGAATGATGGGGAAAATTCTGCAGGATAGAGATGATGAGGGAACAAGAAATGAAGACAGTAAATGGAGACTACTTTGCAGGGCAACATACCTTGTGCTATGATTATCAGTCCATTGGGACCAAAAATCAGGGCTGGTTGTTCTGGGTTTTGCAAGGTTTACTTGCAGCAAGTTAAAGGAAGGCAGGGACATTTTTATCTTTTTCATATTAAATCCACAGTTCCTAGTACCTAGTATAGTACCTGGCATAGAGTATGTAAAGATGTTGAGAATGTGCCATCCCAAATTATGCCTATTTGGCATATTGATTATTCTGAGCTGAAGGCATTTGAGAAACAGCAGATGCAGGAAGGGTATCTAAACTGCCCTTTCTTTCTTACAACAAGCCATAAAAACTCCCATGAAAAAGATGCCTTCTCTTTATCAAGAGAAGATAACCCTTATCACTGTTGAAAATGAATGCCAAAAAATATAAAAGCTTTCTGCTTTGGTCATTTATTTGGGTCTCACTCTCTTGCAAGAGTCACTATAAACATGTAAAAATAAAAATATGTATGCTTTTCTCCTCTTAATCTGTTTGTCAATTTGGTTCCTAAATCCAACCAAAGATGTCAATTAAGAATAAAGTTAGAGGGCTGAGATTGTGGCTCAGTGGTAGAGCACTCACTCGCCTAGCATATGTGAGGCCCTGGGTTCAATCCTCAGCACCACATAAAAATAAATAAATAAAAGTAAATGTATTGTGTTCAACTACAAGTAAAAAAAATTTAAAAAAAGAACAAAGTTAGAGATGATCTTTAGCCTTTCCTACATATGTGTTAAAAAAATATTTATTTTTTAGTTGTAGTTGGACACAATACCTTTATTTTATTTACTTATCTTTATGTGGTGCTGAGGATTGAACCCAGGGCCTCGCACGTACTAGGTGAGTACTCACTCTACTGCTGAGCCACAACCCCAGCCCTCCCAAAATATTTCTTGAGTACTAAAATCTCACCAAAGGCAAGAGGAAGGAGAAAAAAATACTGAGATTTCAAAGGCTGCTTGCTCAAGGTTACTGTAAATGATATAAATTAGAAACATCTCTGGTTTATAATGATTCCCCAGAGCCATGGTATGGGCTCTCCTTGCCATGTTTGTTGTGTCAGACGCCATTGCCCTCACAATGGTGAGGCGGCAGGAGGGAAGGATACAGTGAACCACGGGATGGGCATGCAATCCAATTTTCTTACCATGAGCATCTTACTTGACCCTGGATAGTGATGATCCCCTTTTCTCTCCAGGGATGAAGTCATTAATGTTTGATTCCAGAACTGTCAAAAGCTATGTTCTCTGGTGCAGAAACTAAGTCTACTTATAATAGGAGAGGCCCAAAGACAAGATCTGAGATAAGCAGAGGGTAGATGGAACAGTTGTCTCTGAGAGACATTCAGCCCATCTCTGCTTAGGAACCTGACTCAGTACTCTCTCCACTACTCTGTTTCCCTTGAGTTCATTCAAGTTGGGTTTCTGGCACTTCCATCTGAAAGAGGCATGCCACAGGGGAAGAGGTTTGTCCAAATAAAGGTCCAAGGAGTTCCCATAAAGAAGGGGGAACTGGACTCAAGACCAGCAGTGTTCTTGGCATACCATGATGGAAAAGAATTTCAGCACATGCCAGTCAGAGGTATAGACAGGGGTTTATTTAGGAAAGAAGATACACATTCAAGGGAGATTGTGGGTCATCTCAAGAGTGAGAGACATGATTTGGGGGTTTCTACCTCTTTTTTTAAAAGGAAACTTGGTGAGGGATGGGTATGAAAAGGTATGTATGAATTATACAGTCCAGTGATCTCAAGGTCAATCTCAGGATCCTCAGGCTGATGTGGATCTTCACTTTCTGACTAATAGACAGTGCTGGAAAATCCCCTAAATTAGAGGTTCCTAAAGTACTAGGTTGCTCTTGACAGAGTCTACTTACTGGGGGGTTAATTAACAGTGCATGGGGAGATTTACAGATTGGTCAGGAATTTGGGAGTTAACAGGCCTGAAAGGAAAACAGGCTTAGGAAACAAAAGACCTGGAAAAGTATGTGCAATTTAATTAAAATCTTTTTCTCCAGCTGAATGCAGCGGTGTACACCTATAATCCCAGCAATTTGGGAGGCTGCGGCAGGAGGATTGGTAATTCAAAGCCAACCTCAGTAATTTAGGGAGGCCCTAAGCAACTTAGTAAGACCCTGTCTCAAAATTTTTAAAAAAAATTAAAAAGGACTAGGAATGTAACTCAGTGGTTAAGTACCCCTGGGTTAAATCCCCATTACCCCTCTCCAAAAAAAAAAAAAATCCAATTTAAGTATGCAAAAACACATTAAACAGATACCTACTCTGGGTCTGGGAGAGGGATGAGCTGATGGTGCTCTGCATGTGAAGAATGTTAGCTGCAAGACAGGCTAAATAAATGTTAGCTGCAGGGTAAACTGAGTACCCAATCCTCACTCTTCCTTAGCCCTTCCTTTGGGGACAGTTATTTGGCACCTTTTCCCTTTTCTTCCTCTTGTTTTTGATTTGAAACCCGCGCCTAGCCCATGCCCAATCCGCTTGAAGGCAGAAGATGACACCCTTAGCAACTACTGTGTGACCCAATCACTGTACACCAACAAGGCAGCTTGCAGACCCAGAGACCCTATTAGATTTACAGCAAAGAGCTATAAAAACCTTTTCCTGCCAGGCCCCCTCTCTCTCTCCTCTTTTTCTCCTGTCGATCAGACACTGCAGAAATAAAGATCTCTTGGTCGGGGTCACTTTCCTTTCAGAGAACTGGGGAAAGTGTTTATTCTTCTAAACACCCTCTGTCAAAGGTGGCTTATTAATTTTTTGACAGTACTGGGGATTAAACCTAAGTTTTGGTACATGCTAGGCAAGTGCTCTACTGTAACAGTGATGCACTTTATGTTTTGAACACAGCCCTTGCTTCTTTGCCACTGCAACTGATTTTTAAAGGGGACATGTTTCTTTCTTTTCCTCTCTCCCTCCTCCTCCATAATCCCTCCCTTTCCCTAATTTTAGGGGAACAGGGTTACCTTTCTTCCCCTTCCTAGAAATGAAATAATTCAGACTTTGGGGATGGTACCAGAAGACCTCAGAAATGATTATCTCCCAAATTAAGAAGTGAATTACAACTCCACACAGAGAACGTGTGGAATATAGCCTTTGAGCCACCACTTCAAAAGCCCTTGGTCCCCTTGATGGGCAGAATCACCGCCTCTGGGACAGGACTCCCCTGTGTTTCTCCTATGATAGCAAAGCAATAAAACTGATTTCTCCTTTTTTGAAAACCATGTCCTCATTTTTGGATTGGCATCAGAGACAAGGACCAAGCTTTTGGTAACACTACCATCTGAGCTACAACCCCAGCCCTTAAAGATGTCTTTTAAAAATAATCAGAGCTTTTTAAATTGACAAGTAAAAAATAGGTCACTTTAATATACTGTTAAAGATAGCTGGGGATGTGATTCAATTGTTAAGCATCCCTGGGTTCAATCCCTGGTACTAAAAACAATTAAAATAAAAAAAATAAGAAGGATTGGAGGTGTAGCTGAGTGATAAGAACTGCTGAGTTCTATCCCCAATACCCAAATAAGCAAATTTCCCTTGTCCTTTAATTTCTCCTTCTAAGCATTTCTTCTGATTTACTTTGGGGACAGAGACCAGGCTGCCCTTGTAAGCCCAGTCTTCACACAGACCACATCTGCCTCTGATACATGGTGTTAGTGACAGACTAAGATCACTCTTTGTCTCCAAAAGAGGACAGGTGCAAACCACTGTTGCCTGTTCTCATAAACACAATTTTATTGGAACATAGCCTTGTCCGTTCATTTATATATTGTGTATGGCTGCTTTTGTGCTATAACAAGAGTTGAATGATTGTAACAGAAACCATTTGGCCTGGGTTAAACTATTTACTACCTGGCACTTTACATAAAAGTTTTCCAACCCCTGATTTTCAGGAAAAGAAAATGGGAGAGGGGGTGGGTAGTGGATGCTTTTGATGCTTTAGCCAGATTCCCTTTTCCTGCTCTTACCCTCAGATTCCAACTGCTGTGACACTGGCTAAGAACTTACTGAGTCCTTCTCTAGAGAAAATTGTCTAGCAATCTCCATGCCTCACTCCCCAACTACAGAGCTGGGCCAATGATTGACTGACACAAAGCAACAATTGTGCTCCAGAGCTTCCCTGTGGGATCAGGCTGAAGCTGGTCTCCTGCTTAGATCACAGGTCATACTCCAACTAGCTCCCCCACCGCTCCCCCACCCAGAATCCTTCCTCAATAAATCACTTCAACAGGAATTCCTGTGCCTGTGCTACTTCTAGGAACCCCACCACAGGCAGGGGGCAAAGGATCTTTTTGTAACAGCAATTTGGGGAGGCATTTTTTTTTTAAATCAAAAGCATTTCTTTAGAAAGATGTCTTCTTATGTTAAAAACTACCTCCTTCTCTCCTCCCTACTGTTTCTCCAATCTATTTCTCCATCTTCTTTTTTGGCATTCTAAGTTCTAAAGAAAGCCCTCTGTAACACTTTTCTTCTCCTCAGTTTAAAAGATATTGTGTTTATCTAAAAGGAAGAAACAGATGCTGGCCCCAGGAAGTCCCAGCTCCTTTTGATGTGATAAGAAGGCTACAGGGACTGCCTTTTGTCTTAATTCACCCCTTCCCCCTCTTAAAACTTTCCTCATTCCAAAGCCTTTTGGAGATGAAACCTTTGAAACAATAAGGTTCTTCCATCTTCATTCAAAGCTGCTTTGAATAAAACCTATTTTCCTACCAATTTGAATCCAATTATTTCTGGAGAAGCATTCCTTAGAGCCTGGCCTCTTCCTCTTTGGGCAGCATCTTGTGCCATCTGGTAACACTTTGTAGGTATGGCCTATCCTAGTCTTACAGTCACACTTCATGGAGGAAAGTTATGACATCTCTAATATTCCTGGCTAGGTGAGTTGGACCTAGGAAATCACCTCACTCATCTGTTCTGATGAACTCTTTCTTTTGCCCTTTTATTTTCCTGTTTCTCCTTTACCAAAGGTACTGACAAAGTAAATGCAAAAAGAAAACCTCCCCAAAGTTAGAATCAGAAAAAAATATAAAGAAGACAAGGTATAGAGTTAGAGCTACATCAATGGCTTCTATGAGAAGACATGATTTTTAATTATTTTTTAATTCTAATTTGTTATGTATGACAGCAGAATGCATTATAATTTATATCATACCTACAGAGCACAATTTTTCAAATCTCTGGTTGTACACAAGAAAAGACATGATATTTTCACTGAGGTCATGGGTCACTCAGGAAGTTAGACCCCCCTCCCAAGGTCTATCTTTCTTCTTTGCCTATGCCCTGTTCCATTCCTACACAAAACTTTTAAGACTTTGAGTCTCTTTTTTTGCAGGTGGGGTGGGTGTGGGGGATGAGGGATGTGTGTATAGTGTTACTGGGGATTAAACTCAGGGGCACTCAACCACTGAGCCACATTCCCAGCCTTATTTTGTATTTTATTTAGAGACAGGGTCTCACTGAGTTGCTTAGCCTTACTTTTTCCAAGGCTGGCTTTGAACTTGTGATTCTCTTGTCTTAGCCTCCTGAGTCGCTAGGATTGCAGGCATGTGCCACAGCGCCTGGCTAGGACATTGAGCTTCTTAATGATCTAATACAAATTCTGGATTTGGCAATTTCTAGGGGAACACATTGGTGAGCAAAGAAATGTATGAATAAAGCTAAGTTCAGCTCTTTATAGTTTGGTGTTATTCATTTTTGTGTTCACTGATGCTGCTTAATCCTTGCTAGCACAAGGAGTAAGCCAGTCCCCTTTGCTGGGTCAGGAAATGCAAGACTGAGTTTCTCATGTTTGTAGCCTCTGGGAAGTGGAAAGAGATCAGACTAGCTCATTTCCTCACAGGTACAGGTGTTTCTCAGTTCTGAACTTGGCTGCTAATGCTTCTGTGAATTCCTTATTCAGGAGTGGCCAGTGGCTCAGGGTGGGGCAAGGGTGTGGCTGGGTACAACATAGGAATGCATTGTTCTGGAAAATTTGTCCAAACGGTTTTCCTACCTCCCTTTCCCTGACTGGATAGAATTTCAATAATAGAAAACCTGCTCTCTGAAAGCTTGCTTTAGTTACTCCTGTAGTAGTCAGATGACTCTTGGGTAAAAGACAGAAAATTTCATTTCCTTGCTATATTTGGGAGGGCCTACTGAGGTAGAATTGAAGAAATAATTAGAAAGGAGACCCGAAGGACAGGGGAAATGATTTTAATTCAAAAGTTCTGCATAGTTTTCCAGACCCATCAGTCCCCTAAACTCTTTCAGTTCTATTTTTCTCAAATTTCTGAGAAGTCTATAAATCTCCTGAGTACTGTTAATTAACCATCCCCAATAAATAGATAAGGAAAGAGATACTATATCTTGGGCAACCTGTAAGTTAGAGAATTTTGCAGTGTTATTGGTCAGATAACAAAGACCACATCAGCCTAAGACTGACCAGACTACCAGAAATCACCTTGAGATCACTGAACTGATATCTTCCGACATACTTTTCCATACCCACCTCTTACCAAGTTACCTTTAAGTATTGGGATTTTTGTGGGGGTGGGTGGGGTGTGTGGGTGTTGGGGATTGAACTCAAGGGCACTCAATCACTGAGCCACATCTCCAACCCTATTTTGAATTTTATTAGAGATAGAGTCTCATTAAGTTGCTTAGCACCTCACTTTTGGTGAGGCTGGCTTTGAACTCTTGATCCTCCTGCCTCAGCCTCCCGAGCTGCTGGGATCACAGGTGTGCCCCATTGCACCTGGCTGACCGAGTTTCCTTTAAAAGAAGAGATGGAAAACCCCAAATTTCCCCTCTCATTCTCAAGATGGTCTGCATTCTTCCTTGAATGTGTACCTCTTTTCCTAAATAAAATTGTCTTTATCTCTGAGTTGGTATGTACTGAAATTCTGTTCCAACACACATGCCTAGGACAGTGCAGGTTCTGAGTTGAGTTTCCCCCTCCTCTCTGGGAACTTTTTGGACCTTTCTTCAGAGACATATTTTCTCACACTCAAATCCAAGTGATAAAGTCAAGTCCTGAGTGGGTTATGCCCCTAAACGAATCCAGGTTATCACTTCCCCTCTGTAAAAAAATCAAACAGATCCCAATTTTTCCTGTTTAGACTTTTTCCTCCTTTCCTTCCTTCCCTGCCCTACTTTGTCCTCTCTTTTGACCTTTCCTTTTCTTCTGTATCTAGGACCTCCCCAATCTTAACTGGCATTAGACAGCTAACAGTCACTAAGGCTTACAAGAATGGCTATCAAAAGAATTGTTCTCTCAGCTGCCAAAATAAGATTACATGCTAAAAATCCCAAGAAAGTGGTGTGGAAACCAACCTATTGCAACCTTTATGTATTAATGTCAGATTTTCATTGCTGTGACAAAATACCTGATAGAAATCAACTTAAAAAGAGGAAAGATTTATTTTACTCACAGGTTTTAGTCCATCATCACTTGGCTCTTTTGCATCTGGCCCGTGGTGAGGCAGAACATCATGGTGGGCAGAGTGTGATGGAACAGAGTTGTTTACATCATGGCAGTCAGGAAGCAGGAAGAGGAAACATTCGTGAGGAAGGGGCTGGGGACAACATATACCCTTCCAAGGCATACTCCCACTAACTGACTTCCTCCAAGTAAGCCCCACCTCCTACAGTTTCCACCCCCACCCAGTAGTCCATTCAATTATAAACCCATCCATAGATTAATCAGAGCCCTCATGACCCAATCTCTCCCCAAAAGCCCCATCTCTGGACATTCCTACATTGGGGATCATATTCTCAACACATGAGCTTTTGGGAAACATTTCAGACCCAAATTATAATGCTTTTCAACTGTAAGTTTTGCAGCAATTACATATAAATAAAACTGCAAATTGGGGCAAGACCAAAGCTGAATACCCCTCACTCTTTTCCTTGCTCTGTAACAACTCCAAATCAGGAAGTTACCTAATTTTGAGGAGCTCTTTGATGTACACACATCAGCAGCATAAAACCTTTGACCTCTATCTGAGTCACTTTACCCATTTTTTTTGACATTTTGATGATGTGACTTGGATAAAGTTTGGATAAGCCCTGAATCCTGCTGAAGTTTCAGAGAACAGAATATGATGAGAAACCCTTGCTTCCTCCATCCTTGGGTATCACTTTTAGGTCTGGGAGGTAAGTGTCGTTCCTAATCCTGTGCTCAGGTATTTCCTTGTAGCACAGAGGTTTCAGTCTTTGATTCTTTGAAAGGTGTAATTGTTGACTAATAGGTTGCCTCATTTATATTTCTTTTGTCTTTTGGGGTTCTCTGGGCAAGCAGAAGATAAGATGATTTTTAGTTAAGACAATACCCTTTTCCCTTGTTCTACCTAGTACCTCTTTAACTCTGAAACACAATGTACTCAACATCCTCAAATGATGCAACCTAGGTAGGTGTATGTTCTTCCAGTATGATCTTAACTGTCAAGTTCTTCTCCAAGTGGTGGGACTTCAAGAAGGGTGGTGATGAACTCTAATGGCTTTTTGGGGGATCTTGGGGTGAGTTGGTCAATATGTGCATATTTGAATGGTGCCTTAGAACAAAAGAAAATAAAATAACTAACATGGGCAGTTTTCTTTAATTAGTATGAAGAAGCCACTGAAAAATGAAACAATTCACGCAGACTCTAATCTATGAAACTCTCTTAAACTTCAGCATTTTTGCTGCATAGAGATCTCCTTCCATCTGTATAACTTTGATTTTGCCTCTTAAAAGTTCAATTCTTTCTGGCTTTCCTGACCTTTGCCCTCATCCTGCCTCTCTCTGGCTCCTTCTCACTTTTAGACCTACACCTTCCTTATCTTACTTCTAGGAAGTCCTTGATCCAAATCCAATGCCTTAGTCACAAGTTATCTTCAAATCCTGATCTTGGGCTGACCTTCATACTACAAAGATTTCCCAAATCCTCAAGAACAAAGAAATTGCATTGTGCTATTCAGGATGGTTTTAGGAATTTATGTTCCTGAGGTTGTTGATCCATATACTGTAGCATTTTTTTTTTTTTGATAGGACCAAGGGATCCCTGAACCTGGTTCAACAAGGCTAATTGGCCATCATAAATAAGGATTTAGTTGACCATTGAGAAATAATACCACCTCCAGATAAACTAAAGCACCAGAGATAGGAGAATTCTTCTTAAGTTGTTCCACTAGAAAACTGGTATAGGCAAATGACCTCAGACAGTGGACAGCTTCTTTCCAAGATCACAGAATGCAACCCTATCTCAATTTTATCATCTCCCTTTTAATCCTAGCTTTGTTTCTCATTCCTCACTTTATAACTTCTGAATTTTTGTATTTCTATGCAATCACCTCTAAGTATGTATAATGGGAATGCTTCCAATTCTTACTCTGCTATTTCTGTTCTATATGCCTATCCCCACCCCTTATCATATATCCCCCAATTTTTGTATTTTCTGGCTCAGACTTATGAAGCCAATAGCATCCATGATTAAAGATTTTGTTCATCTTTTCCATCAGTTTAATTGCAATTTGCCCTTTAAAAAAATGTGTTCCCAGCCCCCAAAGAAATCTATCTACCGTTACTGCTGCAATCTGGGGCAAGGTCTCATCAAAATTTGGTCTACTTGTTATCCAACAAATCTCTAAGATTAGTAGAGCTTACTTAGTATACTTTTAAACAGGGGACCTATTTTTCTCAAAAGGAAATATTTGTTTCTAATTCATGGGCCTGACCAATTATGATTGTCATCCAGCCAATTTCACCCAGGAAAACTACAATGATAAAATATGATTATTTTTCACCTTGAAGCCTTTGAGGGATTAATATTTGTGTGGGTCCACTGCTTAGTGGTTTCTGATAGTCAGCCAGACAGAGCCATGTTATCTAACCCATCTGAGTTTATCAACTCCTTATGACAGGAGTCAAACTCCTCAAAACCAGAACAATCTGTTGTCAAGTGTGAACATCCATCTTTGCAAAAAGTCCATTCTCAGTGAGTGATGAGAAGGAAGCTGAAAGACCCAGATGTGTTCATCACTACCTAGGTTGGGTTTTATGCAATCATTCTCTCTGAATCAGTGACCCTATGGGCTACTGAAGACTGTCATACATTGCCTAATATTCTATGCTCTCACTTGTTACCCAAGCCACCAATAATGTCACCAAAAATATCAAAACAGTTGCTTGAGAAATACTGGCACTCTAGAGTCTGTTGTCCATCTTCAATGTGTGTCAGACATCATCTTTAGAGGATGCGTTTGTGTAGTTTTTAATGATTATTTCTTCAGTGCATTCCCTCAAATCTTTCTGATATTTTTTTTAATTAACCCATCTGTGAAGCCATCCAAAACATTTGTTTAGTGAATAATATGTTCCTGGCCTCTGTACCTATGGATCATTATTGGGTGTTTGGGAAGGGACCATTTCCCTTCAGCATTCCAACAGGGTTACAAGACATGGGATGTTCTTTTCTAAAGGTTTCTGATCATTTTTTCCCTTTCTGATAAGAATACCCCTTCTCAAGTGCATCTAATCATGTCTAATCAAGACCAGGACCACTGTCCTGTTCACGAAGATGATCCAAGCTATGACTAAGGACAGAAAGATCAAATACCAAACTGCTCTTCCAATCTACTATAGGAGCCCTCTTGACTCAATTTCTGAATCTTATGTATCCTTGTAATTTTGTTTTCTCTCCAAAAACATTTGGTGGAGATGAAAGTTACATATTTTGGCCAAGAGAAGATATTATAATAGAATTAAAGCACACCTATTTTCTTTGTTTAGATTTTTGCTTCCTCTCCCTTTTTATAGTACCCTTTCTTTTGAAACTTAACTGATATTAGACAGCTTATGGACAGCTGACAAGGTTTGCAAGGATAGTTCTTGAAAGAACTGTTCTCTCAAATCCCCAAATGAGATTTTACTAGTGGTTCTCAGAAAGTGGCATGGAAACCAACCTATCCCAACCTTTCCAACTACAAGTTTTTCAGAAATTACAGATAAAGGAAATGGCAATCTGGGTAAAGTCCAATGTCATATACTCCTCTTTTGTCCAATCCTACTTCAGATAAGAGTTATTATATTTTGAGGCATTTCCTGATCTGCATCACCTGAATAAAGCCTATAACCTCTATTGAGTCACTTTATTTTTTCGTGACACTATAATCCCTTCTCAAAACACATACCATCATTAAGGTGAATAAATGCCTGATAGCTGGCTGTACTTAGGTCCAGTCTGACCCTTTTCTTATTTTTATACTTTGATATACAGTCTTATTCTGTTTGGCTGTTATAATAAGTCACCACTGGTTTGTAAACAATAAAAAAAAATTCTCACAGTTCTTGATGCTGAAGTCTGAGATTAGGGTGCCAGTATAGTTGGGTTCTGGTGAAGACCTTCTTCTGGGTTGTAGACTACTGACTTCTCACTGCGTCCTCACATGGTAGAAGGAGTCATCTAGCTCTCTGGGTTCTGGGCAGTAATTCCATCACGAGGGGCTTTCTTTCTGTTCACTTCCCCAAAGCTCTACCTCTTAATGGTATCACATCAGAGGTTAGCATTTCAACATATGAATTTTGCCCAGGTGCAGTGGTACACACCTGTAACTGCAGCAGCTCAGAAGGCTGAGGTAGGAGGATCACAAGTTCAAAGCCAACCTCAGCAAAAGTGACATACTAGGCATCTCAGGGAGACCCTGTCTTTAAATAAAAAATACAAAATAGGGCTGGGGATATGGCTCAGTAATTGAGTGCCCCCGAGTTTATCTGGTTACCCCCCCCCCCAAAAAATTGGGGGAAGACACAAAGATTCAAAACATGACATATATTTAAGTGTTTTTAAAACACTTTTAACTTGGGGAGGGGAGAGAAATTTGATTTAAGGAGAAGAGGCATAGAGGTGAAGAGTGAAATGCATGGTATAGCATCTGTTCTTGGTTTGATCTGGAGCTGCTTATCCTCCACGTGTCTCTCCAGATTCACTCTCTACCCTGCTGTGCTCTTTGGGATACTCACATCCATAGGATGAATCAACAGATGTCCTATCCTTTGGCTTTCGGTTGCATTTAGACAATAGGAGGCACAAACAGGAGAACTGAGGTGGACAGAGTGAAGTCAAGATATGTGCTATGGTTTGAATATGGTTTGAATATGGTTTCAGTATGTCCCTTGAGTCTTCATGTGTTGATGTTTAATTCTCATTGTGAAGTACTAAGAGGATGGAAACTTAACCCAACTATGGTGTTCAGAGGTGGGATCTCTGGGAAATGATTAGATAAGGTAATCAGGGTGGAGCCTCCAGACACATAAGTATACCCATGTTCCCTGTCTCTTATGTGATGCCCTGTGCTGCCTCATGTCTCCATCAGCAAGAAGGTTATCACCAGATATGGCTCCTAGATTTGGATGTCCAGAATAGTGAGTCAAAATAAACTTGTCTTCTGTATAACTCACCCAGTTGGTGACATTTTGTTATTAGCAACAGAAAATGGACTAATACTGTGTACATTCTCTGGTTCCCTTCCTGCCTGGTCTTCATGGGTTAGTTGAATTGTTGACCCAAGAGTTGACTTAATAGTTCTTATTAGTTATACTTTCCCTGGTTCCTGTTACTTCTCTGTTTTTTGGTGCTGGGGATTGAACCCAAGGCCTGGCACGTACTAAGTATGCACCCCACCACTGAGATACATCCCAACCCTCTGTAACTTCTTTTTCTTGCCTCTTCTGGCTTAGAGGATAACAACTTTCCTCTGTTTTTAGCCTCAGGGACTACATTATGCTTTGACTATTTTCCTAGACTGCCTCTACCCTAGGAAATAGCCCTTTTAAAATTTATTCTCAATTAACTATTTGTAGTGCCACTTGTTTCCTGATGGAACTTTTACTTGATACAGGGACCTTGACCTGGATTCAGACCTTTGGATATAAGAGAGAGATACTGGTGGAACTATTTTTTAATTGATTGAATAAAATTGTGGCTTCTCTGAGACTCAGGTAACAAATTATTTCCTATTTTTTGCTAGATAATCCATTCCGTGGGGATAGAAACCATGTCTATCTTGTTAATTGATAAGCCCCTTATTTGATAATAACTACCACTTATTGAATGCTTACTATATTCTAAGCATTATTTTTAGAATATCATGAACATTCATTCATTAAATCTTCACCAAAGTTCTGAAAGTAAATTGCTACTTTATTTCCACCTTTTACAGATATGAAAACTGAGATTTATATCAGCTAAGTAATTTTTCCAAGGTAAGATGCCTGGTAAAGTGTGGAGCCAGGGGCTGGGTTGTGGCTCAGTGGTACAGCACTCGCCTAGCATGGGTGAGGCACTGGGTTCAATCATCAGAACTGCATAAAAATAAATAAATAAAAATAAAGGTAATGTGTCCACCTACAACTAAAAAAATATTTTAAAAAAAGAGTGGAGCTGGGTGTTGTGGCACACGCCTGTCTGTAATCCCAGTGGCTCAGGAGGCTGAGACAGGAGGATCATGAGTTCAAAACCAACCTCAGCAAAAGCGAGGCACTAAGCAACTCAGTGAGATCCTGTCTCTAAATAAAATACAAAATGGGGCTGGGGCTGGGGCTCAGTAATTGAATGCCCCTGAGTTCAGTCCCCAGTACCCCCCAAAAAAAGAACTTAGAAAAAAAAAGAATGGAGCCAGGATTTTTAATCCAGGCAGTCTGGCTCCAGAGTCCATGTTCTTAAACATTACACAATTCCACCTTCCTAGTGCTTATCATAGTGCTTGACACATAGTGAGGGCTCCTTTAATATGTGAGTGAAGAAATTATAAAGGACAAATAAATGAAGAGTAAGAAAGGATGTTATTCACCCTGCCACTATGTGAGAATCAACCATGTTTGGGAGCATTGTGGGTGAGAAGCTTTGTAAGCATCAGAGCTGGCATCCTTGGGATGAATGCAGACATGCTCTTGGTGAATGGTGGCAGTGGAGTTGCATTCAACAAAGCTGGTGAACAGTGCACATGAACAAAATGGAGTTGATGTGGGAGAAGAAGAATTGGGTGGATGTTGCACAGAGACTGCAACTGTCAGAAGGGTTGTGGGTGTATAGGAGTTGCCCTTTTGTGGCCTCTCAGAAATAATGCGGGGAGAGACACAGTAAGACGAATTTCCAGAAAATTGTCTAGACTAATACTGATAATATTATTTCCCTTAAATGAAATGTCAATGAATGAAAGAAGCCATATTAAACCAATCAAATTGGTACAGAGGTCCCAAAATTTACTGAGCTCTAGTCTTCACATATTAAGGAAGGGCCAGAAAGGAGGAAATGAAAGGGGAAGACAGTATTAAAGAGTCCTAGTGATCATTTACTCAAGGGTCCTGAGGAAAGGTGACTGCTATGGTATGAATGTTTACATCCCCCCAAAAAACTCATGTTGAATTCCTAACCACCAAGCTGATGGTATTAGGAAACTGGGTCTTTGTGGGGTGATTAGATCATAGAGGCAGAGTCCTCATGAATGAGGACAGTCAGCTTTGCATTGCTTTGACAAATAGCTGATTAAAACAATTTAGAAAGGTAAATGTTTATTTTGGATCAGGTTTTCAGAGGTTTCAGTCTATGGCTGGCTACCTCCATTGCTTTGGGCCTGAGGTGAGGCCGAACATCATGGTGGAAGGGTGTGGCAGAGGAAAATTTCTCCCTCATGGCAGTCAGGAAGGGGGTGGAAGAGACAGAGAAGATAAACCCTTTCAGGGCACATTCTCAGTAACCTCCTTCCTCCAACTATGTCCTACCTCTCAGTTGTCCATTTATTTATCATTGGATTAATCTACTGATGAGGTCAGAACCTTCATGATCCTATCACTTCCCAAAAGCCCCACTTCTGAACACATTAATTAGGGGACATTCTAGATCCAACATAACTGCGCTTGTAAAAGAGACCCCAGAGAGCTTCTGTGTCCCGTTCCACCATGTAAGGACACAATGAAAAGGCACTAGCTATGAAAAAGAGCCTTCACTAGACACAGAATTTGTTAGAAACTTGGTCTTGAACTTCTCAGCCTCCAGACTGTGAGAAATAAATGTCTGTTGTTTATAAGCCATCCAGGTTGTGGTATTTTGTTATAGTTCCCTGAATGGATTAAGACAATAATCTTCATGAGTGAAGGGGGAAGGAAACCCCTTCTATTCCTCAGCAACCTCATTCCCTGCCTTATAGGTTCTGGTGAGAGCAACACTATATGGTTTAGATCTGGACTGTCTGGTAAAGTCATGTGTTGAAGGCTTGGTCCCCACTGCAGAAATGTTGAGATGAGGATTTTAAGAAATGATGGATCACGAGGGCTCTAACCTCACCAGTGGATTAATCATTTATGGCTTCATAATTCAGAGGGACTATTGGGAGGTGGGAAATTGTAGGACATGGGATCTAGTTAAAAGGAGTGGGTCCCTGGGGACATGCCCTTGGGTACTATATCTTGATCCTGACCCCTTCGTCTCCTTCTCAGCTTCCTGGCTGCCAGGAGATAAGCAGCTGTGTTCTATTATGCCCTTTCCATCATGATTCTCTGCCTTACTATATGTCCATAACAATGAAGGCAACCAACCAGAGAGAGAAACCTCTAAAACTTCTTTGTTTAATCTCAGGTATTTTGTGACAATGATGGAAGGCTGAATAATGTAAGCACTGAGAGTAGACTGAAGGCAGAAATTCCCTGCCCAGTGGCTGAGACCCCCTCACCTGTCCTTCATGTGGGATATACTCTAATGTACTGACGATGACTCTTCTACATTACATCCTTAATTGGCTATTGAATAGTCAGCTGAAAATATACCATGTACAAAAATCAAGCTTTGATTTCTCCCTGCCAAGGTGCCCTTCTTTTAGGCCTTGCCATTCATACAGATGACTATGTCAAAAAGAAGAGCCTTTTTTTTTTCTTGACAAAACTGGGGATTGATCCCAGGGCCTTGTGCATGCTAGGCAAGCACTATACTACTGAGCTATATCTCCAGCCATTCTTTGATTACTCCTTTTTAGAGGTCAGCAAATTTTTCTGTAAGGGGCAGGGAAGTAATCATTTTAGGATTTGCAGGCCATACTCTGCTACTATAGCAAGTAAGCAGCCATTGACATAGTGAACGAGCAAATATGATTGCATATCATAAAACTTTATTTACAGAAATGGGTGGTGGGCTGGATTTGACCTGTGGGCTGAAGTTTGCCAACACTTGCTCTATTTTGCCCACACCCTCACATCCAATCCACTACAGACTCTGCAGGCCATCCCTTCAACATATACCTTGAATAGGACCATTTTCATCACTTCTATTATTGTTCATTCTATTTTCATCATATCTCTTGCTTCTTGCCTTTACTGCTGAATGTTTTTCCAACTTCCATCCTTGCCCCACTATGGCCAATCCTCCTAAAACAGCTAGATTAATCTTTCTAAAATAAAAACAAGATGACATCACTAGCCTGTTTAAATCCCTTAGTGGCTTTCATCAAAATAAGAATAAAACTCAAAGTCCTCATCATAGCCTGAAGGGCCACACAAGATTTTCCCCTTGCTTATCTCTCCAACATCACTGACCCCAAATTCACCTCCCTACTCACTCTACTTGAGCCACACTGACCTTATTGTTATATACCTTAGGGTCCTGCTGTTTCTTCTGCCTGGAATAATCTTCCATCTAGATACCTATATAGCTTGTTCTCTGACTTTATTTACCTCTTCACTAAAATGTGACATTCTTAGAGGTGCTTCCTGATTTTCCTTCCTAAAACAGCCCTTCCCATACCCTATCACTTTTAAATCTATTTACCTTGCTTTAATTTTCTTACTAGCATCTAACACTGAATGAAATATTATGTATTTATTAGTTTGTTTCCTCACTACTTTTTTAGAATGCCTTTCTAGAAGGGTGCAGAATAAGTTATTTTTTATTTCTGAATCTCCAGTGCCTAGCATACTTCCTGTTCTATAGGAGGTCATTAATAAATACTTGTTGAATGGATGAATTAATGAATGGGCTGCTGTATTAGCTGGGATCCTGACAAGAAATAATCCAGCTCAGATGGTTTCAAAGACTCTAGTGAAAAGAATACTCATAGAAGAACAGGCTGAGTTAAGGCAATTAAAGTAGGGATGCTGAGGCCCCAAGAGACCAGCAACAGCAGAAAATCATTATTAACACAAGGCATAAGAGACAAAGGACAGAAAAATGTTACCAGAACTAGCATGAGGTGGCCCTGAAGGAAGGCCCATCAGCAAGAGCTGTAAATATAGAGGGATGCAGCTGCCATCAAGAAAATGGCCCCAAATAAGGCAGGGACAGGAAAAACATTTCCCTTACATCTCTTTCCTCCTACTTTCCAATTTAGTTCTAGTGCCTCACATAGAAAGATCCTAACTGGAAGCCAGAAGTTGAAGGAGGTCAGGCAATGGTCTATTGCACAGCATGAATCAGAACAAGGAAAAGTAGAGAGGGATAGGAATTAGAGGGTGGAAAAACAGAAAAACAAGGACAAATATACTGTATTATGGCCTGGAAGTTTGAAATGCAGGTGTTCTACACCTGTGCTGTGTGGCTGTCAGCTTTTGAAGCATAGGAATCACTCTTTTTGACCTTGTGTTGTCTCAAAAGTCAGTACTTGGATTGAATGTGCATGTTTAGTGCTTAATGATGAATTTAGGTAAAATATCCACATTGCTTTAAACTTCAGGGACTGCACAATCTGATCTATTCCATTCTGCCATATTTGCTACCCAAATCAAGTCACCATGGTAGCCTCTCAATACATAAGACCCGTGGCTGACCACTTGCCTGTAAGTGCCAACATTGCTGCGTTTCATAGCAGACCTCTATGCATCCTGAAAAGCTTCCTTCCCAGAGGACTTAGGTATGGACAACTTTTCCTGTTTTCTGTATAGCACTTTTGCATTATTCTCTTGATTGCTGTCTGCTTATTATAGTGTTAATCATCATGGCACTCCTGTGTATTTGAATGGATAAAATGAGGAAGAGGTGTTTTTAATTACATAATTATTGAGCTTTAATAAACTTGGCTTCCTTCTGATTCTATTGTGCCAAGAAACTTCATATTTAGGATGTCCAATCCTTGATGCATAGGACAGTGTGGAATGGGGGAAGTGAGCTAAGGAAGTGAATCTGATTATGATAGAAGATAGAATCTTTCTGAAGCCTTCTGGAAAACTAATCTTTCATAGAGTCAGAAGAGATCTATTCTCAGTTTTTGTTTCCCAAGATTAGCTGTGTGTCAGCTTTTTTCTCCTGGGACAAAATACATGAGAACAACAACCTAGAGGAGGAAAGACTTATTTTGCCTCATGGTTTTGGAGTTTTCAGTCCATGATTGGCTGGCTCCATTGCTTGGGGCCTGAATCAAGGCAGAGCATCATGGAGGAAAGGCTTGGCAGAGGAGAGCTGCTTACCTGATGGCAACTGGGAAGGGGGGAGGGAGGGAATGAGAGGAGTGGGGGAGGGAGGGAATGAGAGGAGTGGGGGAGGGAGGGAATGAGAGGAGTGGGGTAGGGAAGGGAGCCTATCCCAGCATTCAATCCCTCCAACTAGGTTCTACCTCCACCACCTCCCAACAGTTCATTTAATTAATGATTCCTTCAATGGATTAATCCATCGATGAAGTCAGAGCCCTCATGATCCAGTCTTTCCCCAAATCCCCACCTCTAAACATTGCTGCATTAGGGACCAAACTTTCAACATATTATTCTTTGGGGAACACATCATATCCAAACCATAACCAGTGTATTATCTAAGACTGAGGAACACATTGCTGCAAAATTGAGAAGGTTAAGACATTAAAATATGTATTATCTCAGGGTTTCTTAATTTTTGAAATTTCTGAGAGGCTTAGTTGGATGGTTCTGGTTCAGGTTCTCTCAGAAGATTGCAGTCAATTTTTTCCAGGAGTGTAGCCATCTTGAATAGTCTAGAGAATTGGCTTTCAAGTTCATTCACAAGGCTGTCAGCAGAAGGAGTGAAAGGCCAAGTGAACCACGCCACAAGACTGCTTACAACATGTTTTCCCTCATCAAGCAAGATCTGAGAGAGGGCACCTAAGACAGAGCTATAGACTTTCATAAACTAATCTTGAAAGTAACATGCCATCTCTTTTGCCATATGCTATTAATCACATAGATGAACCATGCTACAATGTGAGAGGGAACCAAACAAGTAAATATTAGGAGTCAGCAATCTTTGGGACCCATCTTGGAGGTTGCCTTTCATGTTCACATCTTGAGAAAATGTTAAGCAATTAAGCTTCTTGTGATGAGAATGTTGGCTAGAGTGGGGTCAAAGTCCAGGGGGCTTCTCTTAGCAATGTATGAACTGATGCAAGGGGCTCTAAGGAGGTTAAATGATGTGGAGGTTAAAGAGGAATAAGTTTTGGGATACTAATATCCCATAAAGGTCACCCTGGCTGTGATTTACACAGCACCTAAGGAATCAAGAGCTAAGGTTCTGGCCTGCATCTTCAACTTTCCTGGTTCCAAAGACAAACCAGCTATGTCATAATTACCTGGAGAATTTATAAAAAAAACACAGATCCCCAGGCCTTGCCCAAGATGTACTATATCAGAATTTCTGGTGTGAGCCTGCTAAGTAATTCTGATCTATAGCTAGCTTTTGGAACTACCCTGAGGTTACATGGAGTTTGAGGGAAGAACATTTAGCTTATAACTAAAGAAAGGGTCTCACTCTGATTTCTGAATGGATTGTTTGAATTATAATAATTGGTTTCATTATTGCAGCTGTTTGAAGGCACAGTGATAAAAGACACCCAAGAAATCTTATTTACTTATTACTATTAATTATTTAAGGGCTGTGTCTCTACTTGTCTTGGTGTTAAAAATAAGAAACAGGCAGAACTCTTTAGGATGCAATGGACTAAATACAGTGCACAAACAGTGTAAATGTATGATTAAATCAAATTCTGACACCCCCCCTTTTTTGAGTATTTGTTTAATAGAAGTGCCCAGGAATAAAGGGACATTGCTGTAGGCTTAAGAAGTAGATGAGAAAATTCTGTAAGGCTTTTCCTAGTATGTAAATGTTCAATACCATGTTTGTTTTTTTTCCTTTTGTTTCATAGCAAGTGGACTGAAATAATCATTTGCATGTCATGCCACAGTACCATTTACTCAGAGCCACAATTTTATGTCCTTTGGTACAATACCTTCTCTGCTATGACAGTTATTAAAAATTGCCTTTGAACATCTCCCTGAGGAATTTCTGATTTCTATACAGGATGTAGGAAGCTAAAGTCATTCCCCTATGCACAACTGAAACATCAGAGGGAAAACAGACATAGAGACAGAAGAAATATTTGACAAAATAATGGCTTAGAACTTTCAAAGTTTAATGACATATACTACACCACAGATGCAAGAAGCTGAGAATGCCAAGCAATAAAAATACTCAAACAAAAAGTAAATAATATCCCCCTGCCCCAAACACCCAACTAGGTGTAAAATCTAGGCAAGATTGTTTTAGCTACTGTGGATTTCTTAAATTTCCATATGAAATTTTTGATCAGTTTGTCAGTTTATCGAAAGAAGCCAGGTGGAATTTAGATGGAAATTGTGTTGAACCTGCTGATAATAAAACGTAAAGAGAAAATCTTGAGACATCCTGAGGGGAAAAAAAAAAAGACATTACCTAAAAGAGGAAAAGTAAGAATTACAGTAGACTTCTTGTCAGAAACCATGCAAACCAGAAGACAATGAGTGACAATTTTAAAGTGTTGCAATAAAATAAAATAAAACATTTTCAACACAGAATCTTTAAAGTCAGAAAAAATACGTTTAAAAATGAAGGCTTAATCAACACTTTCTTAAACACAAAAATATGAAATACTTTGTAAGTTATAAGAAATTCTTCAGTTAAGAAATGTGGTATTAGACAAAATCCTAGATTGATGCAAAGAAATAAAGAGTACTTGAAATGGAACAAATTAAGGTACATTTTTATTATTAACTTTTAAGAGATCTTTGTATATATTCTAGATATAAGTCCTTATCAAATGTATGATTTGGAATATTTTCTCCCATTTTATCAGTGATATTTTCATTTTCTTAATGAGTAAACTTTGCAGCCTAAAAGTTTTTAATTTTGATGAAGCCCAATTTACCTATTTTTTCTTGAGTTGCTGACTATTTTGAAGTTCTATCTAAAAATACTTACCCTACTCCAAGTTAATGAAAATTTATACCTATGTTTTCCTCTAAGAGTTTTTTTTCCCAGTACTGGGGATAGAACTCAGAGACACTTTACCCCTGAGCTACATCTTTAGTCCTTTTTGAGACAGGTCTCCCTAAATTGCCCAGGCTGGCCTTGAATTTGCAATCCTGAATTTGCAATGTCCTTTGGTACAATACCTTCCCTCCTGCCTCAGCCTCCCAAGTTGCTGGGATTAGAGTCTTGTGCTACTAGGCCTAGCTTCTTTTAAGTGTTTTTAGTTTTAGCTCTCACATTTATATCTTTGATCCATTTTTAGTGAACTGAATATACAGAATGAAGTAATGGCCCAATTTCATTCTTTTACATGTAGATATCCAGTTGTTTTAAAAATATTTGTTGAGATTATTCTTTCTCCATTGACTTGTTCTGAAACTTGTTAAAAATCAAATGATCTAGCTGGGTGGGCATGGTGACACATACCTGGATTCTAACAACTCTGAGGCAGGAGGATTGCAAGTTCAAAGCCAGCTTCAGCAACTGTGAGGCGCTAAGCAACTCAGTGAGACCCTGTCTCTACATAAAATACAAAATAGGACTGGGGATGTGGCTCAGTGTTTAATTGTTCCCAAGTTCAATCTCTGGCATCTTCCCACCTGGAAAAATCAAATGATCTTCCATGCACTGTGGTGAACACCTGTGATCCCAGCAATTTAGGATGCTGAGGCAGGGGGATCACAAATTTGAGGCCAGCTTGATCAAATTAGCAAGACCTTGTCTCATAAATACAAAATAAAAAGGGCTAAGTATGTAGCTTAGCAGTAGAGTTCATCCTGCTGAGTTTAGTCCCCAGTACCATGAAAAAAATTAAATGACCATAAACATGAGGATTTATTTCTAGACTCTCAATTCTGTTTCATTGATCTATAATTATTATAGTTTTTCTAGTAAGTTTTTAAATCAGAAAGTGTGAGTCTTCCAACATCATTCTTTATCAAGATTGTTTTAGCTCATCTTGGTTTCTTGGATTTTCATGTAAATTTTAGGGTCAGCTTGTCAATTTAGGGAGAGAAGTCAGCTGGAAATTCAATGGACATTGGCTAGAACCTGTAGATAAAATGTCAGTACTAACCAAATTTAACAATAATCTTCTGATCTGTGAATGTGGGATGTCTTCTTTAATTTCTTTCAATGATGTTTTGATACTCTTTTAAATGGAACAGTTTTCTTAATTTCATTTTTGAATTTTTCATTTCAAGCAGATAGAAATATTTGATTTTTGTTTATGAATCTATCTCACAACCAAACTTATTATTTCTTTTTTTTTGCTTTAAATAAGTTTATTTTTATATATTTTACAAATTGCAACTTTCAGAATATATAAGAAAAATATTTTTTATAATACTGAAGTAAGCATCTCTTTGGTATAAAAATCACATAATATGTGTGATCTTTAAAAAAAAATTCATCAAGAACTATGACCTAATATGCTGAACAAAACTATTCTTTGCCCATCCATATGTCCCCTTGCATCGCCCTCATTGTGAGGCTTGAGAATATATTTCTGTACACATCTCCATATCTACAAAGAATTAAGATGCCACATCAAATATGTTTAAAAATTATATATAGTAGAGCATTAGAGCTGGCTTAATTGTTGACACATGACACAAACCACCAAAAATTAATGTCAGATACAAGATACATAAAATAAGACATTGTCACTGAGATCAAATAATATGAAAACAATTACTTCATTTAAATTTGATATACTGGAAACAGAGCAATTTCTTTAGAATTATTATGTAAATAACTTGCAACTCAGTAATATTACTGAGTCACAAATTTGATAAGGTATTTTAAAGACAGTACTCAAACATACAAAATGTAAAATATAAGAAATATTAACTATAAAAGCAATTAACTACAAATAGGCTAAAACTTACATTGTTTCCAGACATGCTTTCATTTCGGACATGCTTTTTTAAAAAGCATCTTAGAAAGGCAAAAAAAAAAAAAAAAAAAAAAAAAAACAAAAAACTATATTTTAAAAAACTATCATCAAAGTTCAATTCCCCATTTAAAAAACAGAATGTTTCCCTTCAAGTCAATGAAGAAGTTCAGATTCATACATTTTTGAGAAACAATTACAGTCTTCATGCTAAAAACAGGAAGGATAAAAAGCTTTTAATTATGTTTCTCAAGTCTTTTATTCAACAAGCATCTAAATTTTGAGGACTTGACTAAACTTATTATTTCTAAAATTGTTTTAAAGTAGATTCCTTAGGATTTTCTATATACATGATTATGTTATCCAAGAATTGAGATAATTTTAATTCTTCCTTTCCCGTGTGGATGCCTTCTATTTAATTTTCTTATATTACAATGTTAACAAGAAGTAGTCAAGAGTGGACATCTCCTGTCTTGTTTCTTAGGGGGAAAGCACTCCAATTTTCACAATTACATATCATGTGCATGCATTTTTCATAGATGTCTTTTATCACTACGAGAAAGTTTATCTTTATCCCTAATTTCTGTGTGTGTGTGTGTGTGTGTGTGTGTGTGTGTGTGTGTGTGTATTTGTTACTAGGGATCTCTGCCACTGAGCTACATTCTAGGATCTCATTAAGTTTTGATGTTTGGCCTCAGACTTGTGATCCTTCTGCCTCAATCTCCCCAACAGCTGGGCTTATAGGTGTGTGCCACCATGCCCGCCAGGTATTCTTTTTATTCTCATAATTACTGGATTTGCCAGATGCTTTTTATACAATAATTAGTTTTCACAAGCTAAATAATTTTGAATTTCTGGAATTCTTTTTACTATGTTGCTAGATTTGGTTTGCTAGTATAAAGATTTTTGTTTCTATATTCATAAGAAATATTGGACTGTGGTTTTCATGTGACACTTTTATCTTGTTATTAGTATCATCGTACTGCTTGTCTCATGGAATGAATTTGGAAGTATTCCTTTCTATCTTTTAAAAGAGTTTATGAAGGATTCATAAAAATTCTTCTTCATATCAAAGTATTTTGTCATTTCCCTTGTGAGTTCTTCTTTGGCCCATTGATTATTTAGAAGTATGTTGTTTAATTTCCATATATTTGTAAATTCTTCAAAGTTCTTTTTGTTATTGTATTCTAGCTCCACTCCATCATGAGAACATGCTTTTCATGACTTGAAACTTTTTAAAATTTATCTGAGCTTGTGTGGCTTAGCATGTGGCCTATTCTGGAGCTCTGTTGTTAAGTGCAAACATTTTAGTCAACTGATTTTTCAAGAAAGATAAAGGCCATTCAATGAAAAAAAGTAGAAAAATGGAATGTCCATATGTCCCCCAAATAAAAAGAAAAAATATTATCAATGCACATTTCATACTCTAATACATAGATAAAAATGTAAAATATAAAACCATGACATTTTAAGAAAAAACTAGGAGGAAATCTTCATGACCTTGGATTAGGGAAAGAAATTGTAGATGCTATACCCAAAGCATGATCCACAAAAGCTAAAACTTATATATTGGACTGTCAAATGTAAAAGCTTTTATTTTTGTGAGAAACAGAGGAACAAAATGATAAGATGCATACTGGGAGAAAATACTGCAAATTACATTTCTGACAAAGGATTTCTATCCAGGGTATATTTTTTAAAATGTCTCCATACTCAGTAGTAAGAAACAAATACCCTGTTAAAAATGTGGTCAAAACAGCTGAACTGAACATCAACAGATATAGGGATGGTAAATAAATATTGAAAATGTCAAACATTACTCATTGGGAAAATGCAAAAGAGGACAATGAGATACCCCTACATATTTATCAGAATGGCTAAATAAAAAATACCAAGTGCTTATCAATGTTCAGGGCAATTTGAACACAAATACTTTGCTGGTGGGAATGCAAAATGGGAACACAGTTTTAGAAAATGGTTTGGTAGTTTCTTATAACCTTGAACTTTAATCCCACTTCTGGGTATTTACCCTAGTGAAGTGAAAACTTATGTTTGCACTAAAACATGCATGAATGATTACAACAGTTCTATTCATAATTACCCCAAATTGAGAACTACTTCTATGTCCTTCAACTGTCAGATTTATAAACAAACTATGGTATATCAATACAGTGGGTTACTCCTCACCATTAAAAAGGAACAGACTAGGATCTGGGGGCTGGAGTTGTAGCTCAGTGGTAGGGTGCTGGCCTAGCATGTGTGAGGCACTGGGTTTGATTCTCAGCATCACATAAAAATAAAATAAAGGTCCATTGACAACTAAAAATATTTTTAAAAAAGAAACGGACAATTGACTTATACAATGATGCAGATACAACTTAAGTGCATTTTGCTAAGTGAAAGAAGCAGAACCAAGAGTTAACATGTGTGGGAGCAGTGGTGCATGCCTGTAATCCCAGTGGCTTGGGAGGCTGAGGCAGGAGGATCATGATTTCAAAGCCAGCCTCAGCAATTTAGTGAGGCCCTAGATAACTCAGCAAGACCCTGGTTCTAAATAAAATATAAAAAAGGGTTGGGTATGTTGCTCAGTGGTTAAGTGCCCCTGGGTTCAATCCCTGGTCCCCATGTCCCCCCAAAATAGTTAACATGTTACATGATTCTATTTATATAACAATCTGGTCAAGGAAAAAGTATAGGGAAATAATATAAGTTAGTGTTTTTTCAAAGTTTGGTCAGTGAGGGAAAATGTACTAAAACGGAGTGGCATGAAGGAATTTTTGTCATGATGAAACTGTTCAGTATTATGAATGTTTTATCATTAGATGTACTTTTCAAAACCCATATAACTGTGAACAGTACACAGAATGAATTTTTCTGTACATAATTTTAAAATAAATCAACCAGGATGTGGTGGGAACCCAAAATGGAATTCAAAGAGAAACAGAAGAACTTAATTGTATTGTAAGTGAATAACATAACCATACAGAAAAGCATAGTAAAGAAAGTAATTAACATAAGTAACTTCGGGAAACAGCATTTTGTCTGGACATTGTAAGGTTAAGGACAAAAAGAACTACATACCAATACTGTACTCTGGCCATCAAATCTGCCTTTGATAGAAAATGGGTTAGCAAAAATACTGAAATTACTCAATATGAATTTGAAGGTTGAACTTATAAGTATATATTATATAATGAAAGTTGGTTTCACTGCTGAAGAAATAATATACAAATAAGGAAAAGAAGAAGTTCAGAATGAACCCTATGATGTTGAATTAGAGTCATAGCTATCAGTGTGATCTCATGGATTGTTGTTGTTATTGTTCTTGTTTTCTGGTACCAGGAATTGAACCCAAGGGCACTTAACCACTGACCCACATGCCCAGCCCTTTTAATTTTTATTATTTTATTTTATTTTTTTGGCCTCTTGTTTTTTTTTTTTTTTTTTTTGAGACAGGGTCTTGCTAGATTGCTTAGGACCTCGACAAATTGCTGTGGCTGGCTTTGAACTTGCAATCCTACTGCCTCAGCCTCCCAATTAGCTGGGATTACAGGTGTGCACCACTGTGCCCAGGGAGCTCATGGTGCTTTTTTATTATTAATTTTTTATTTGTTTTGATATATCACATAGATGGGATATAATTTCTCATTTTTCTGAGTGTACATGTTGCAGAATCATATTGGTCATGTAGTTACATATATACATAAAATCTGTTTAATTCTACTCTATTTCCTATCCCCACTTCCCCTTGAGCTCATGGTTTTTAAATACAGCTGGCCCCCTGTATCTGTATCCTTGAGATCTGCATTTGCAGATTCAATGAACTGCAGGACAAAAATATTTGAGAAAAAATATTGTGTCTGATCTAAACATGTATAGACTTCTTTCCTTTCATTATTCCCTAAACAATATAGTATAATAACTATTAGCATATCACTTATATTGTAAATGTAATATAAGTACTCTAGAGATGATTTAAAATATACAGGAGGTTATAGGTGGGTTTTATGAAAATACTGTGCCATTGTATATAAGAGACTTGAGCATCTTCAGCTTCTGTTATCTGTATGGGTCCTGGAAAAAATCCTCTATGGATACTGAGGGACTACTACCTTTATACAGATAGATACAGAAATAGAAATCTATACATATGCACAGGTTACTATACATACATATATTTCTTAGTTCTATTCATTGATATAGCATAGAAGCAGCAACATACCTAGATCTTGGTTTCTAAAATATCTTTCTCCAATAAAATGTACCAGGAATTCTTGGAGAAGTGATTGATTCCAGGGATGAGAAAAGGAAAACACAAGATGAGCTTGGAAGATCTTTTGGTGCCAGAAAATAAGAAAGTTCTTTGTCAAAAGAGCACAGGATACAACTGGAAAGAGTTCCCAATGGCCAAAGTGGAAGCAATTTCAGCAACAAAATGAATAACAATAGTATTTGATCATAAACTACAGGATAAGATAAATATGTATGAGTCTACATTGATGTAAATAACTGATGGAATAAATAAATAAATGGAGAAGAGATTTTCCTTACGAAAGAATTTCAATTCAGAAAATTAGACAATAAGATAACAAATAACCCCATCAACAAATGGGCCAAGGACTTGAACAGACACTTCTCAGAGGAGGACATACAATCAATCAACAAGTACATGAAAAAATGCTCACCATCTCTAGCAGTCAGAGAAATGCAAATCAAAACCACCCTAAGATACCATCTCACTCCAGTAAGATTGGCAGCCATTATGAAGTCAAACAACAATAAGTGCTGGCGAGGATGTGGGGAAAAGGGTACACTTGTACATTGTTGGTGGGACTGCAAATTGGTGCAGCCAATTTGGAAAGCAGTATGGAGATTTCTTGGAAAGCTGGGAATGGAACCACCATTTGACCCAGCTATCCCCCTTCTCGGTTTATTCCCTAAAGACCTAAAAAGAGCATGCTACAGGGACACTGCTACATCGATGTTCATAGCAGCACAATTCACAATAGCAAGACTGTGGAACCAACCTAGATGCCCTTCAATAGACGAATGGATAAAAAAATGTGGCATTTATACACAATGGAGTATTACTCTGCATTAAGAAATGACAAAATCATAGAATTTGGAGGGAAATGGATGGCATTAGAGCAGATTATGCTAAGCGAAGCTAGCCAAGCCCTAAAAAACAAATGCCAAATGTCTTCTTTGATATAAGGAGAGTAACTAAGAACAGACTAGGGAAGAAGAGCACGAGAAGAAGACCGACATTAAACAAGGAGGAGAGGTGGGAGGGAAAGGGAGAGAGAAGGGAAATTGCATGGAAATGGAAGGAGACCCTCAGGGTTATACAAAATTACATACAAGAGGAAGTGAGGGGAAAGGGAAAAATAATACAAGGGGGAGGAATGAATTACAGTAGTGGGGGTAGAGAGAGAAGAGGGGAGGGGAGGGGAGGGGAGGGGAGGGGGGATAGTAGAGGATAGGAAAGGCAGCAGAATACAACAGACATGAGTATATCAATATGTAAATCAATGGAAGTGTAACTGATGTGATTCTGCAAGCTGTATACGGGGTAAAATGGGAGTTCATAACCCACTTGAATCAAAATGTGAAATATGATATATCAAGAACTATGTAATGTTTTGAACAACCAACAATAAAAAAAATAAAATAAAATATTTGCCATATTTATAAATTAAAAAAAAAGAATTTCAATTAATGAATGTAGGAATGAAGGAAATAGAAAAATCACTATTAGAACATCACAGTAATTATTGATGCAAACAAGATATCCACCAATGGATGCTAAAATTAGTCCATGACAGTTCAAAGAGAAACAGGACATTTCCATAGCTTGAAAGTATCTTCCCAGGGTCGAGGTTGTGGCACAGTGGTCGCCTAGCATGCGTGAGGCACTGGGTTCCATCCCCAGCACCACATAAAAAATAAACAAGTAAAACAAAGGTATTTAAAAAGTATCTTCCCAAGATATTTATTAGCCACAAATAGAAAAATAGTTATTTTACAGTAGAAAAACTTGCCAGACATCACCTTAATCAAGTGGTCAAGGTTAGGATCACTAATAAGATATACTGATATCATGTATCCCCTGATGTGATATATCCAGAAGAGACATCATCAAGTCTGAGTCATTCTTGCAAAAAATGCATACCTTCAATATAATCATGAAACCACAGAGAAACCCAAATTGGGGGACATTATGCAAAATAACTGATTAGTAGTTTTCAAAAGCGTCAAGGTCACGAAAGACAAGGAAATAGTAAGGAAACGTCATAAATAGGAGGAGACTAAGGAGACATGATGACTAAATAAAATTTGGGACACTCATTTGGATCTGGGAACAGGAAATGTACATTAGTGGGAAACTGGTGAAATGAAAATAGCATTAAATGTTAATTTTAGCCAATGTCAATTTTTTGTTTTTGATAACTGTCCCATTTTTATGTAAGATGTTAACATTAGTAGAAGGTGGGTGAAGAACATATGGGAATTCTTTTTGCTATTTTTGCAACATTTCTCTATATCTAAAATTATTTTTCTATATTTAATGTTAAAATTAAACGTTTAAAAATGTCTCTTTGTAAGAGTCAAGATGTGGCAGAGATACAAACAAGAAAAACATACCCACCTTACAAAATTTTGGGGTTTTGGTTTGGGAAAGAGAGAACAAAAATGCTGGAGAGAATGACTTCTGGAATCTTGAATGGTTGCCTTCCACATCTGAGGTTACTTTAGGTCAAATGATTCTGCTATTGAGCAGCAAGCATAAATCAACACTGTACCACCTTGAACAGGTTGGTGCAGTTTGGGGCAGATACTTCAGCAGTTTTCCCTGTTCCAGGCCAGAGCTGATTAACAAATTATTGGTAGAATATATTTTAATAAATTATGTTAGAAGGTTGAAAATGAAAGTTCCTTGCATCGACTGAATAAAGATTGATAACTGCTCCTTCCAGGGAATCTGTGAATCTGTAGAAAACTGTCAAAACACAGCAACAGGCATCCATGTGCACTTTAGTCATATGAAAGAGTCATTTGAACTCTAAATTGAATGTGTAATGATAGGAGGGATACACAAAGAAAAAAGAAGTGATTTATTTCATAATTCAAATCAATATTTATGTGAACAGAAAAGATGTCTGTTGTGTACATGGCACCAAATTGTTTTGAGTTGTACAGCCCTTTCCTAGCCACTGAGTTCTGTGATATAAATCACTTCATTTGAGCCTCACAGAAATCGAAGTATGCAAGGCATTATTCAGTTTTAACAACTGGAAAAAGTCTCACAAAGGCAAGCAGCTTTGCCAAGGTCACACAATAAATGGTCAGGCGAGGTCTTGAATACTGGCCCTCCAATTCCTATCTTCTTCTGAGAATTCCAATTCCCAGCTTCTTCTGAGAATTCCGTTTTAAAAATAATCTTCCATCTGCATCTCTCCATGAAGAGTGAGTGGGCATAGCAGAGATCTGGATTCATCTACAATCTGAAAATTTGTTTTAAATGTTCTACACTGGACAAAATCCAGGATATATTTCAAAAGACACATTTTCCCCTTAAATGTTAAATTCATGTCCTTAAGAATAAATTAAATCCATATGCTCCTGATCAATTTGCATTTACTGTAATTCATTAAATTGCTGCTATGGAAGTTATTGAGTATTTGAGCACATTTTAAGTCTTATTCCAGGTATTGGAAAACAGTTCTACCAACGGTCTTAAAATCAATGTAAAGATCTTTATGTAAGTACAGACTTTGTCCATTCAGTTTTAAGAGTGTGACCCTTGGGTGAGTACAGCAGATTTAAAGTTTATCTTGTTTCTCAGACTTCTCAGTCTTCATGCAGAGAAGTGCTTTAAATAGGAATGGAGAAGCTGTCTGCCCTTGTGTACTCAAAGTTTAGTTGAAGAAGAAGTTAATATATTACACATCTACAGCATATCTAAATGTACAAGACCCAACCATGTACCTTCCATTCATCTATCCCCCATCCACCCACCCACCCACCCATCCATCCAATCATTCAAATAACATTTACTGGGGTCCTTCTCAGAACCAGGCATTTAGAATATTTTTAGAGAAACTATGAGTAGCATGTTATCTTCAGAATATCCTTAAAATTCAGATAGAGAATACTATTTATACTTCATAGAAATGAAAAAAAGGAAGCTCAGAAAAGTTCAGCAACTTGTCTATAATTGCAGGTGATTCCTAACTCATAGTAGACACTCTGTTAATGTTCATTGAATTGGATCTGTTCAGTCTAATAAGTCAGAGTATAAGAATAGTGTAATGGTTTAAGAGCATGGCTTTGGACGGACTAGGTCTCAGCTCCAATCCCACCCCCATCACTTAAAAATCACGTGTATCAGTTAGAGTCCTAGCAGGAAACAGATAGTACACTCAAATTAGAACAATTTCAGGAAGGTTTCCTAAAGGAAAAAATGACGAAAGTGTGAGAAAGGTATGGGGAACCGCATAGGAGAGTACACTAATGGCATGGCTGTTACTGCTTTCGGACCTGAAAGGTAAAAGGAAGGAATGATTACAGTTACCCAGAGAGATGTGTCTGACAGACACTGTAGCCTCCCATTAAAAGATGTAGCCAACCTGAGAGAACCCTGCAGGGATGAAGTCAGGGAATTAATACTCCCATCTCATTCTCCTTCTGTCCTCCTATATCCTGCCAGGGCCCCCCATTGGTTGAACCCAATTTGGCAAAGGAACCATTGTTGTAGTCATGCAGGTCAGCTTTTGGGACACACAGCATAGGGGAGAGAGGATCTACAGAGGCAAATACAACATATCTAATGCCACATGAGATGTCAGAAAATTATTTTACCTCCAGGTCCTCCACTTTTAAATGGATATAATGAAACCTGCCTTGTGGAGTGATTGTAGAGGGTTATATGGAGTCATATAACACTGCAAATAGTGCCTGCTACCAGAGCTCACTTGCTAAGTCTATTTCCTGGGCTCTGGGGCCCATACATTGTGGTTGCAGCAATTCAAGACAGTCCAAGCCCATCCAATCATTCTGTATGAGAAGCATAGTCTTTAGTTTCATAGAACTGTGTTGGTGTGGGCTAGGGTTGTGATTCAATGGTAGAGCGTGCACCTAGCACACATGAGGGCCTGGGTTTGATCCTCAGCACCACATAAAAATAAATAAAAATAAAGGTATTGTGCCCAACTACAACTAAAAAAAATCAATATATTTTTTTTAAAAGAAAAGACCTGTATTGCTGTATCTTGAGGATCTAGAATTGACAGAAAGGGCTGAACTTTAGAGATAGCTTGGGGAAAACCCATATGAAAAGAGAAGGGTGACAGGGTCTGTGTTTATAATAAGTTGACAGTATCAGAAGGAGTCAGCAGAGAGTGACCAGAATTGTGTGCATGAGCAGTAGAGGTGGAGGACAGACAGCCTCAGGAACTTCTGGGATACCCAGGCAAGGAACAGGGCTTCCACAAAGAGTATCATAGTTTTCACACTTTCAAGTACAACTGATTCAACCCTGTTGCTGTGGGTCTGAGTAAGACCCAAGGATCTGTATTTGGGAAGCTCTCTTCTTCCTGGGATACTGTTGCTGTGGAAAACAGTCCAAAGACAGTTATACTTTCAGAAACAATGACAGAATGGTTGGTGAGTACATTTGGAAGTTAGACTGACCTTGTTTGAAACTGGATTCTGTCACTATTAATTATGTGATCTAAGGCAAATCACTCCTGCTCTCTCAGCCCTATTGCTCATCTGAAACACTGATCATCTCGTCAAGTTAAAGTAAGGAGGACATGAGATAATTCATGTAAAAAAATTAATGAATATTAATGCTAAGACCATGAACAGATTATAGAATCCAGCCATTCCACCAGGGTTCTGGGGTGGAACTTTGACACCAGTGTGAAGATAGGCCTCTCAGATTCTGGAGGAAGCCATTCTTGAATCCCATACAATAAAGTTGTCCAGATTCATCCTCAGAGCTACAGCAAAGTGTGATACATAACCTGGTAAGGATAGACCAGACTACCATATAACTTCCTGAAGCAACAAGAACCAATTTCAATGTCTGCATTTCCATACATTCTACCATTAGACCTAAATTTATAGATGAAGAAAGAGGCAGGCCCAAAGCATAATTATACAAATGTTTTCAGCAAGAGCCATGGTCCCAATTAAAGTTTAAGGTAATATTGGATGATCTATTCTAACCAGAGAATTTCCTATTGTTGCAGCCACACACTGGTTCAATTTATATCCTCTAGAATATGTCTACTCAGGAAAAAGGAAATAGAATTGGTTCTTACTGAGGTGACAGTGGGATATGGGGATTGGAGCAAAACAAAGCTAGGTTTGAATACTTGTTCTGATATTTATTGGATGTATGTACTTGTTATGGTTTGGGTCTAGAGTGTCCCTCTAAAACTCATATGCTGAAGGTTTAGTTCCCAATGTGGCACTATTCAGAGGTGGGGCTTTGAGGAAGTGACTAGATTATTAAGGCTGTAACCTTTGTGAATTAATCATTTGATGGGTTCATAATTACTGGGAGGTGGTGTGAACTGTAGGAGGTGAAGTAGGTCATTTGGGGTGTGTCCTTGGAGACTATATCTTGTCCCCAGCCCCTGTCTTTTCTCTCTCTCTTTCTTTGCTTCCTGGCTGCCATGAGGTAAACAATATTCCTCCACCATGTCCTTCTGCAATGATTTTCCACAATGAAGTCAGCTGGCCATGGACAGAAAGCTCTGAAAGAGTGATCCAAGGGGCTGGGTTGTGGTTCAGAGGTAGAACGTTCACTTAGCACATGTGAGGCCCTGGGTTTGATCTTCAACACCAAATAAAAATAAATAAAAGAAAGGTATTGTGTCCAACTAAAATTTAAAAATAAATATATAAAAAAAGAGTGAGCCTAAATAAATCTTTCCTCCTCTAGTTGATTTTTCTCAGGTATTTGTTATGGTGATAAAAACTGTCCCAACACAGAAGTTGAAGATATTGTGACCCTTCTGAACCTCTGAAAGTGAAAATACTGATACATACTTTACCTGATTATTGTGAGGATTCATTAGGAAAACAACAATCAACCAACAAACAAAATATCATATATATACATATATCTTCCTGGCATTTAGTAGACTATCAATAATTACCATTTGAAGCTTTCTTTTTTTTTTTTTTGTTACCAGGGATTGAACTCAGGATCACTGACCACTGACTCACATCCCCAGCCCAATTTTGTATTTTATTCAAAGACAGGGTCTCACTGAGTTGCTTAGCACCTTGCTTTCGCTGAGGCTGGCTTTGAGCTTGCGATCCTCCTGCATCAGCCTCCAGAGCCACTGGGATTACAGGCCTGCCCCACTGCGCCCAGCCCATTTAAAGCTTTTGAAGATGGTTTTCTTACCATGTCAATTTCTGCAATATATGCGTGTGCTTCTAATGATCTACAAAACTTCACTTTTGCTTCAAAATCCTTCTCTGATGAGGATAATTCTATATAGGCAATATCCTTCAATATGTTATAAATACCCACTACTAATCAGAGACTTTATAGTTTGGGAGATAAGCTTATGATCTTCCAACTCAAGAAGTGCTGAGGTAAAATTCTTTTGGGATATTCTTTTCAAAGATTTTTTTTGTATCATCCCATGTGTTTGAGCAAACATTAAACAAAGCCAAAATACTTGAACTCTTGCATCCAAATAACTTATGGGATAATGTGGATAGTGTGAATATTAAACAGAGTTATCTGTGCTTGGGGGTTGAAGATAGTTTTGTGACAAAGGACTAAAAAAGGAAGTGAAGGCCAGGCCCAATCACAGATTTATTTCCAAGAATCTAATTAGAACATTGCCAGAAACTGCCACTATTCTCTTCAGAAATAATGGAAGAAGGGGTAGGGTTATAGCTCATTGTCAGAGCATGTGCTTTGCATGCTTACGACCCTGGGTTCAATCCCCAGCACAACACACACACACACACACACACACACACACACACACACACACAGGAGGATGGCTTTAAGGGACTGGAATGGAAACAAAGGGCAGCTACAGTTAAATTACCTCTTCTGGAAAATTATACTTAGGCTCCAAGATATAGCCTGTGCATCTCTGCTGTCTTTCTAGTTTCCATCTGCTTCTGAAACTCATCTGTCTGGGCTTGTTTATGGTGTTATCATCTTTGAAATCCATCCCTATCTCCTCAGTGACTCACTAGCAATGCCTCATTTCTGGCTTGTTTTCTCTATTTGTATGTTAGTAATGAAAACATCTATCCTCCAAGTGTTTATTGTCATTAAATACAATAGCATGGGCAGAGGGCCACAAAGGCCTGGTCCATACTAATTAATTCCTACTTTATTTCTGTGACTATCTTTGACTTTATAATTTAGCCTATGCAGAGCAGAGCTTTATGATGACCTGGTGCCATGGGTAAGGTAGGGGAAATTGATATTCCTGTGCATCAGTCTTCTTCTTTTTTTGTGGGGGAGTGGTGCGTACCAGGGATTGAATTCAGGGGCACTCAGTCACTGAGCCACATCCTCAGCCCTATTTTGGTATTTTATTAGAGACAAGGTCTCACTGAGTTGTTTAGCAACTCTCCATTGATGAGGCTGGCTTTGAACTCATGATTCTGTTGCCTCTGCTTCCTGAGCCACTAGGATTATAGGCATGTGTCCCCATGACCAGCTGCATCAGTCTCCTTATCTGTAAAATGGGGATAATGATATCTATTTCAAAGGGATATTGTGTGGAGAGCATTTAGCACCACTGGGAAATAGAATCCTGTCCAAGAGTGTAATTTGACCCAATTGCAAAGATGTGGCTTGTCCCTCATGATAGGTACTTTCAAATCTTTCCTTCTTAAAAAACAAACAAACAAACAAACAAAAAACTTCCATTCTTAACTAATTATGCAGTAAAGACAGGGTTTCAGATGGTTTATGTGCATAATATGAACCATTTGTAAATCTAGATTTTTTAAGAGTCTTGCTTTTGTATGGGGGATTCATCATATTAGATTTATAAGGGATATAAATTTTAGAGGATTCTTTTTTGATAAGGAAAATATGATATTTAACATGAATCACATTAATAGTCATCAAAATTAAATGTAGAATTTACTTTATTTCTCTTGTAATAGTTTCAAATGTTTTTAAATTACCACTATTAGAATAAACCATGGATGTTTTCTTTGTTGTATGGCCACACCAACATGCTGTTTCTCCCCTCCATGAAACATTCAATGTCAGTATTTTTTAGTTCTTTTGTAAAAACAACTTTACTAAAGACTAATTTATATACACAAAACTACACATATTTCAAGTGTTGATTTAATATACCTATGACACCATCACCAAAATCAAGATAATGAACATGTTGGGCTAAGGATGTAGCTCAGTGGTAGAGCTCTTGCCTAGCATGTGTTAGGCCCTGAGCCCAATCCCCAATACCACAAAATAAATAAATAAATAAATAAATAAATATTAATACAAAATAAACATGTCCCTCTTCCCCCAAAGTTTTCTCTTCTCCCTCAATAATTCTTTCCTTCCACCTCTCTTTGTCTTTTATACCATTCTTGGCCACCCACTAACCTTCTCTCTTTCATTTTTTCTAAAGTTTTATGAAAATGGAATCAAACTATGCATAATTTTCCTGATTTATTTCATACAACATAATTGTCTTTCACATTGTTGTTTGTATCAAAAGTTCACTCCTTTATATTGCTGAGCAGTATTCTATTGAATGGAAATACCAGTTTATTTATCCATTCACCAGCTGAAAGAGAATTGGGTTGCTTTTGGTTATTATATCCAAAGCTGCTTTGAACATTCATGTGCACTTTAATAAACATATGCTTTCATTTCTCTTGGGTAAATAGATGGGTATTTGAAGAAAGTGTCAAACTGTTTTCCAACAACCAACAACAACAACAACAACAAAAAACTGTTTTCCAAAGCATTTGCACCATTCTACATTCTGATCACTGGTGTATGAAGGTCCCTATTTGGTCCATATCATTACCAGCACTTGTTATAATCAGTCTTTTGACTTTTAGCTATTCTAATAAGTATGTAGTGATATCTCACTGCGATTTTAATTTACATTTCTCTAATATCTTTTCATTTGTTTCTTTGCCTTCTATGTATCTTCTTTTGTCTGTTCAAATTCATTGCTCAAATGTATCGGGATTTTGTTTTCCTGTCCTATTTTGTTTGAGTGTGGATATAAATGTATTCTGGATATAAATGTTTTATAAGATATATGATTTGTAAATATTTTCTCCTAGTCTGTGACTTTTCTTTTCATTCACTTGAGAGTGTTTCAAAAAGCAGTTTTTACCAGCCCCACTTCCACCACCTACAAAAGGGCCCCACCCCCAAGCTCCTGCTATGCTCCCGCCACTGGGAGACAGGAGATTGGGAACTTCTGCTGTTGACCAAAAAATTCCCAGAAGGTGCCTGAACCAGAGACTGAAATAAATCCAAAGAAAAATTTACCTGGACCATTCAGGAACTGGATCTCAAGGGAGAAAGCTCCTATTGTTGCTGGTGGTACAGTGGCCACACAGGAACATTTACACTCCAGGGAAGGTACCCAGTATTTCACATGCATAGCAGTGAAAGTGAAAACCGAGGAGGTTTTGTCCTTATCCCAATGTATTCGTCAAGGTTCTCTAGAGGAACAGAATCAACTGGAAGTAGGATTAAAAAAGGGGTTTATTAGATTGGCTTATGGGACCAGAAGCTGGTTAGTCTACAATGGCCATTTTTCAGGCTGGAGAGCTGCACAGTGCAAGATTCTAAAGCCTCAGAACAATGGTGCTACCCTAGTCCAAGACTGAAGGCTTCTGAAAAACTCCCTGGAGAATTACTAGCAGAGTCCCCTTTGGAAGAGTGAAGGAGCAAGAGTCTGATATCCTTAGGCAATCGCAGCAGCAATCAAGAGCAGCAGAAGCAAGTTCCATTCAAGAAGAATGGAACTTGCGTCTGCTGCTGCACCTTATTCTTCCAACTTTTATTCCATCCAAGCCACCATCCGATTGGACAGTGCTGCCTACACTTAGGGAGGGTCTCCATTTCAGTTTACTATCCCACATGCAAATCATTCCTAGACACACCCTCACTGACAAACACCCAGAAGCCTCTTAATCATCAGCATCTCTTAATCCAATCAAGTTGACAATTCAAATTAACCATTACACCTATAAAAGTGGGTTTTACCAGAGACCTTAGAGATCCAAATGTCCTTCAGAGACCTGTAATAGGGAGTGTGGATCAATTCTCTAACACCCACTCACATAGTTCCAAAGTTCAGGCTAGACTAAATTCCAATTACTGGAATCTCAATTTAGAACTCTGCAACAACCCATCACAGAAATACACAATTTGTCAGCACCCTAATTGTGCTACCTCACTATATATGGAGAGACTGGAAGCTAAGATCTACCACAACCAGCCATGCCTGCTGGCCACAAAGGCTGGCAGCTAAGGAAGGAATACAATGCTGTTGGTTTTAATATCCCCCAATCCTCTTACCCAAGGGTTACAAAGCCAAACACAAATACCATGAAAATCCATTCCTGACAATAGTTTTGACCACGTCAGTGGGAATAAACCCTTTATTTCTCAGCAACATTCTTTTCCTTTTTCTCCCCTCCCCCCTCCCCCTCCTTCTCTTCCTCCTTCTTCACCAGGGAATTCAATGTGGCTCTTAACCATAGAGCCACATTGAACCACATCCCCATACCTCTTTTTATGTTTTTATTTTATTTTATTTTTGAGAGAGAGAGAGAGAGAGAGAGAGAGAGAGAGAGAGAGAGAGAGAGAGAGAGAGAGAGAAGATGAATATATCCTTTTTGTAGATGGACACAACACAATGCCTTTTTATATTTTTATGTGGTGCTGAGAATCAAACCGGGTCCTGCCCCTGCTAGGCGAGTGCTCTACCACTGAGCCACAATCCCAGCCCCATCTCTTTTTATTTTGAGACAGGGTCTCGATGAGTTGCTTAGGGCTTTGCTAAATTTCTGAGGGTAGCCTCAAATTTGTGATCCTTCTACCTCAGCCTCCTGAGTTGCTGGTATTACAGGTGTGCACCACTGGGCCTGGCTTTTTTCCTCATTCTTTTCTCTTTTTTTCATACTCCCATTTTGAAATCTATTTTTTTCTTTTAAAATTTCTATTACAAGTGTTTTTCAAACATCATTTTATCATATTGTATCATGTTTTACTTTTTTCCATTATGTGTGATTTTTGTGTGCATGTCTGTGGCTGCATATGTAATTCCTACACCATTCATTTTGTGATTATTAATATAGTGCACAACATAGCAGACACCTGATGTTAAATGTCTGATCTAGCCTACAGTTTTGTGTTGCTGGTACTGATGTTAAATGCTAACCCCACCATTCCTATATAAGTGGCAATTAGTGTTACAGATGAAAGTAGACCCTGGACATGTATCTCAAAACTTACATCTGCTGCTGCTGACAATAGTGCCACTCTTGCTTCCACCTCCAAGAGGGGCTGGAAAGTGATTGGGAAATTTCAACACCACAGAGTAGAGATCCTGTTACCAAGAAACACAACTCAGACAAGCAACAGTGAATCTCCTGCTACACACCTAGCCCCACCTGAGCCTAAACTTTAATTCAACTCAGAATTGTGAAGGAAAAAAACCCAAACTAAAAACCAGGCCCCAAGTAGAAACAAACAGAGGGGAAATTCAGGTCCCACCTATTAATATCTACTCATATGTCGAAAACAGAGAACTCCTAGAATATAAAAGAACTACACATGAGCCGGGCGGGGTGGCACATGCCTGTAATCCCAGTGGCTTGGGAGGCTGAGTCAGGAAGATTGCAAGTTCAAAGCCAGCCTCAGCAATAGTGAGGCACTTAGCAACTCAATGAAACCCTGTCTCTAAATAAAATACAAAATAGGGCTGGGGATGTGGCTCAGTGGTTGAGTGTCCCTGAGTTCAAATGTCCCTGGTACCAAAAAAAAAAAAAAAGAACTACACATGCAAAGGCATGCATATAAAACAGGAAAAAAGGATCCATCTCAAGTGATGTATAAGCCCAGGGTCTCTGAAAAGATGAAGAAACAGGCAAACCAATCTTTCCCCCAAATTCACAATCTCCCAACAAAGTATCCCAAGATATGGAAGAGTATAAAATTACAGAGAAAGATTATAAAAAACTGATTGTTATGTTCAATAAATGAAAAGATCTAAAGAATGAAAGGCCATTTCAATAAATATAAATATCAAAATAAAAATATTGAAGTAGAAATAGAAACATTGAAAAGAAACCAATCAGAACTCCTGGGAATGAAAGACATAATGAATCAAATTAAAAATTCACTGGAAAGCATCACCAATAGATTAGATTGCATAGAAAACAGAACTTCAATGCTTCTCGACAGAGCATTAGCTGGTTAATATGATGAATTACATTCACTTTCAAATGTTTTACTTTGCATTCTGATGTTACATCAGGATTTGGTCATGATATATATTGTACTTTCCTCTTATTTGGTTGTGGAATGGCTAGTTTAAAGAAAACACACACGAAGGGGAAGGAACTTAATTATATGACCCCACTATTATGCATTAGGCATTTTCTTTAGCAACTATGAGAAGTTTTTGGTTTGGGGTATGTGAGATGAGGCATGAGGGGCTATCTGTGTGTGCCAATAACCACCTAGGGAGGGTAAGTTATAATTAGGTTAAAAGTGATAGGGTATCACTGGGTTTGAGTAATTTATGTTAAGCCTAAAAATAGGTGATGAGGCAGCAATGACATTATATAAATTTGTGATGATGTGTATATATGTATATATATTTTAATTTTTTAAATTGTTGATGGACCTTTATTTAATTAATTTATTTATATATGGTGCTGAGAATTGAATTCAGTGCCTCACACATGCTAGGCAGGTGTTTTCATTGAGCTACAATCCCAGCCCTGACAATGTATATTTTTGATATATTGTTGGCTATATTATTTGAATTCCTAAATTTTTATGTATAGGATTTTTGCATCTATGCTTATGAAGGAGATTGTTCCATAGTTTTCAAGTATTATCTGTCTTAATTTTCTAGGGCTGCCATAACAAAGAATCACAAATTTGGTGGCTTAAAGAACAGAAATTATTTCACAGGTTTGGAGTCTGGGAGTCTGACAAGAAGGTGTTGGCAGGGTTGGATCCTTCTGGGCTTTAAGGGAAGGATCTGTTCCAGGCCTTTCTTCTTGGATTACAGATGGCCATTTTCTTCCTGTGAGTTCACAGTGTCTTTCCTCTGTAGGTGTCTGTGTCCTAATTTCCCCTTACTTCTAATGATGCCAATCATATTGGATTAGGGTCCACCCTAATGACCTCATTTTAATTTGATGACCTCTGTAAAAACTCTATCTCTCCATTAGATCACATTCTATGATACTTGTGGGTAGGACTTAAGCATGTGAAGTTTTAGGGGCCCACAAATCTATAGCAATATATTTTGTCCAGTTTTTTTTAATCTAGATAATTTTGGCCTGATAGTATGAGTCAAAGAATATTTCCTCTTATTCAAGTTTCTGGAGGATATTCTGTGGGACTTGTATTGTTTTTTTCCTTAAATGTTGGTAGAATTCACCAATGAAGACTTTGACTTTGAGCCAGGAGGTATTTTTGTGGAAATATTTTAATAACAAATTTAATTTTTAAATTTCTTCACTGAACTTTTGTTTAAAGTAATTGTTCATTTTATCTATGTTCAAAATACTCCCTTTTACTATTTGCTCTCAGTTGTTGCTTTTAATATTTGTAGAATCTATAGTAACTTGTATTTTTAATTGCAATATTGGTAATTTATCTTTTTTCCTCATTAGTCTGGCTCGATGTTTAAAATTTCACCAATCTTCTTGTGTCTTTGTTGTTTTATTTCTTCTACTTATTCTTTTGTTTTAGTTTCTTAAAGTGTGTCTTCAATATAGTTCAAAATATTTTTACTTTTGATTTAATCTTTGATAAGTTATTCAGAACTGCATTATTTGGTTTTCAAATTTTTAAGGATTTTCTCAGATACGTTGTTGTATTGATTTCTAATTAAATTCTATTGTGATCAGAGAACATATTTTGTATGAATTGAATCCCTTTATTATGACCTATGACCTCCATTCTCAAATACCGGATATTTTGCTAAATGTTTTATGTGCACTTGAAAACAATCTATATTTTGCTATTGTTGGGTAGGGTGGTGTATAAATGTTATTTTATCAAGTCAGTTGATAGTTTTGATCAAGCATGCCCTATTATTACAGATTTTCTGTCTACTAGTTCTATCAATTATTGAGAGAGGAGTTTTGAAATATCAGACTGTGATTGTTGTCTATTTCTCCTTGCAATTCTATCAAGGTTTTTTCCCCTATTTATTTTGAAGTCCTGTTATTAGGTGCATGTTTAGGATCACTATAGAACTTGTGATCCTCCTGCCTCAGTCTCTGAAATTACAGGCTTGTGCCACCACACCCATCCACAATGCCCTCTTGATGAATTGGTTGACAATTTGTCATTAGGAAATGACCTTTTTATGCCTGGTGACATTTTTCTTTAGTTCTTTTTTTCACTCTGCATTGAAGTTTGGATAATTTTTATTCCTGTGTTTTCAAGTTTGCTACTTTTTTCTTCTGCAGTATCTAATTGGACATTAGATACTGTATCATTAGATCCAGTATAATTTTTTAATTTCATACATTTTTTCATCTCTAGAAGTTTTATTTGAGCTTTTTTTTTTTTTTAAGCACTGGGGCACTCTACCATTGAACTATATTCCCAGCCCTTTTTATTTTTTATTTCGAGACAAGGTATTGCAAAATGCCAAAACTGGCTTTGAGCTTGCTATCCTCCTTCCTGAATCTTCTGAGTCACTGAGATTGCAGGTGTGTGCCACCACTCCTGGCTTATTTTGCCTTTGAAAAATATATTTCATCTGTCTACTTTTGAATATATGTTAGTCAAAACTTTTCTAGTGTCTTTTTTCTACCATTTTAACCTCTGTGTCTGTGCTATGTCAGTTTTGAATATACTTGCATTTGAGTTTCTCTAAGTGTTTTCCTGTAGGAGCCTTTTATGAGTCAATGTAAATTAGTAGTTTCCATGGAAGCAAAATGAACTTGCAAAGATGTGGAAAATACTAAGTTGTTCTAGCACCACGAGGGTGTGTTGTTTTTAGCTGTGGAGGCCTACGTATTCCTTGGCAATCCACAAGTGTGTTATTCTTTCACTCTTCATCTACCAGTTTCTTCAGAAAATCTGAGATCCTGCCTGATTCTGAACTTGGTAATTTTTTTTTTTTAAATTCCCAAATTCCACATTATGATCATTCTATCCTCTAGCAAAGGAACTGGCATAAGGGATATAACTCTAAGTTTGAACCTCAAGTCTTAGGCTATTTTAAAACATGTTTTTTGGAATAGAATGTTTTAGCAATTATTTATGGATGAATCAAACATAATTGGACACCTATTGTATTGAGCTGAGAACTAGGAACACAAAGAAAACATAATATCTTCATTGGCAAGTACACTGTCTTTGTCAAGGCCACCACGCACAGCTGTGGAGGTTCCTTACTGAACAAGGGTATTTGAATGAGGTGGCTACCTGCTTCTGATATTTGACAAAGGTGTCTTATGAGAAAGAAGCTGCTCCAGGCTTCATCTCCATTATTAAACTTGGAGTTCTCAGGGACGTGGTTGTGGCTCACTGGTAGAGTACTCGCCTAGCACAATTGAAGCACTGGGTTCAATCCTCAGCACCACATAAAAATAAATAAATAAAAATAAAGACATTGTGTACACCTAAAACTAAAAAAAAATTTTTAAAAACTTGGAGTTCTCAAATTGGGGCTTATGACTTTTGGACCCCATGAACTCCTAAAAATTTATTCAAAATTGTGTGTATGTTCTTTTGATTTTTCTGGGAGAGAATTCATCTGATCTCAATGATGTCTGAATCCCAAAATGTAAGTCATTTCAAGTCTTGTGAATTAGGGCATAAATTATTCATCAACAAACTAACAAATAAATACAAATTATAGACACTAGAAATTAAGTTATTTCAGGTTATATGGCATTGTTTTTCATTCTTCTATTGTCACACTATGTAGATAAATCCCAGTCCTATTAATTATCTAAAGATGTTTCTTGTCCAAGGTTTAGCTAGTACCCTGCAGCTCTTTCTTGAGAAGAAACATGTTTGGTAATGCTCAGTTTTGTACAATAATGTATAGAAAGAAATATATGACTACAAAACCTATGTTCAAATCCTTGCTCCAAGACCCATTAATTGTGAGCTCTTACTCAGAGTCTGATTTTCATCATATATAAAATGAAATTATAATATATTACAAGGTGGTTTAAGGTATGCTAAGTGCCTACCACATAGTAAACCCTTATTAAGTGGCAATAATGGTTATTATTATTTCTTAAATGAATTCTAAAAAAATTCTATAGCCAATTTACCTACTCTTAAAAATCCTGAAGAATTTAGTAATATTTAATACCAACTGCATGAAAGCCAAAAAATATCTCAAAGCCCTATGGACTTTATAGACTATCTTATTGATTTAAAAAGGTGAAAAATTTCAGAGTTTCTACAAGTATTTAAGGAATTTGGAAAATCCTCTTTCTAAAGGCAATGATAAAATAGGACAAAATTATCAAAAACCAACCATTTAAAAACTCTGGGTATTGATTACAGGCCTAGAATAAATTCAAGTGTTTATTCATGAAAATTTAATGAATATCTATAAAAACAGTAAGAGTCTCTGGGGTTTCTCCAATTCCTTCACCTTAGCTTTATAATTCTACCCAGGTGGGGCAGGCTGTATGAAATGGCAACTCTAAAGTCCTATGAGAAAATAATGACTTTATTTGGAACAGAACTTGGAAAATTTCATGCCTGGATAACTGTCAAAAACAATACCAATCCCAGTGGCAAACAACATTGTAGCTAGCCTGAGGTCACAGTACTGGTTGGAAAAAGCAATAGAATGACATCCAGCCAGAAATTTATGTAGCACTACAACCAAAATGGAATCAAATTGTAAATCAATGACAGGGAAATTTGAGAAATCCACAAATATTTGGAAATGTAAAAAACACAGATTAATATAATCCATACATCAAGGATGTAATTACATGAGAAATTTGGAAATAATTCTTTTTTAACAGAATGAAAACAAAAAACACACTATATCAAAATTCATCGGATGCAGCCAAAGCAGTGCTGAGAGAGATAACTATAGCTAAAAACACCTGTGCTATAATACATGAAAGATCTCAAATAAAAAACCTAACCTTCTACCTTAAGAAAATGGAAAAATAAAAGTAGACTAAACAAAAAGGTGGGCTACAGACACAGTTCAGTAGTAGAGTGCTTTCCTAGCATGCACAAGGCTCTGGGTTCAATCTCCAATACTGCAAAAACAAGCAAACTAAGTAACTAAACAAAAAGGCAGCAGAAGGAAGGAAAGAGTAAAGATTAGGTAGAAATTAATGGAACAGAAAAGAGAAAAGATGGAGAACATCAATAGAACCTAAAGTTGGTTCTATCAAAAGATCAACAAAATTGACAAATTTGGGCTAGAGCAACGAGAGAGAGAGAGAGAGAGAGAGAGAGAGAGAGAGAGAGAGAGAGAGAGAGGAGAGAGAGAGAGAGAGAGAGAGAGAGAGAGAGAAGGGTGGGGCATACTTTACCAAACTCAAGAATGAAAGAGGAGATGCCACTACCAAATTATAAAAATTAAAGGTATTATATGGCAATATTATGAACAACCTAATGCCAACAAAATAGATGAAGACATTCTTAGAAAGATGCAAATTACCAAAAATGACTGGAGAAGAAATAGAAAATATACAGAAAACCATAACTAGTAAACAAATTGAATTGGTTGGTGATTAAAATCTTCCCACAAAGTAAAGCCCAGGCCCAGAGGGTTTCATTAGGAAATTCTACCAAAACATGTAAAGAAGAAATAATATCAATCATTTGTAGTTTTTTTGATAAAGCATGGGAAAAGGAAACACTAGCCAACCCTTAATATAGCAAAATCAAACAATATATTACAAGGAAAGAAAAAATATAAACACAAATACCCTTGACAAAGTATTTAAAAAAATCACACCCAGCGCTATACACCAAGATAAGTGGAATTAATTCCAGAACTGCAAGGTTGATTTAATATTCCCAAATTAAGTAATGTAATGTATCATATTAATAGAGGAAAGGACAAAAATGACATTATCATATCAGTTAACACAGAAAAGCCCTTGGCAATATCCAACACACATTTCTAAAAAAAACAACAAAACCTCTCAAATTAGGAATAGAAGGTTGGTAAATGGATGGAACTGGAGACTATCATGCTAAGTGAAACAAGCCAGTCCCTCAAAATCAAAGATCCAATGTTTGCTATGATATGTGCAAGCTAATCCAAAATAAGGTGGGGGATTAAAAAAAAACAATAGAAGTAAGATCAGAGGAGTAAACAAAGGGAAATGAAAGGAAGGGAGGAGGGATCGAATAGGGAGAGTCAATGGAATGAATCTGACCTAACTTTCCTATGTATGTACATGAATATACCATAGTGAATCTCACTGTCATGTACATTCACAAGACACTAATTAAAAAAACTATAAGTAAATAGCAAAAAGATCAGTAGAGAGAAGGGAACAATGGGAGAAAGGAGAGGAGGAGAAAGGGAAATATGGAGGACTGAATTAAAATGAATTATATTCCATGCTTCTATTATTTTGCATATTCTATTGTCATATATAACTAAAAAGAATCAATTAAAAAAGATGTAGGAAAAATCAAAGTCTTTTTAACTTTTCCAATACCAGATGTGTGTGGGTTTATCGACACACATCATTAAATTATTCTCCAGTGGACACTAGCTGTATGTCCTAAAATTCAATTAAATTCTGATACTATCTACCTAGAAATAGCATCATACCTTAAAGGCTAAGAACTCAGTACCAGAAGACTCACCTCACACACTTTAGAGGCCTATATTAAGCCCCAGGTTGTGACCTGAGCTTCTGACAAACTGGACACAAATTGGAGTTTCCACAATTCCCTCTTCACAGTTTATTAATTTTGCTAGAAAACATAGGGAAACACTTTATTTATGTTTACCCCCTTATTATAAAGTATATTATAACAGATGCAGATGAACAACCAGATGCAAGAAATGCGTAGGGCAAGGCATGTGAGAAGGGGCACAGAACACAATGCAGTCTCTTCCACCTCCAATGTGTTAAGTCATCTCTAAACTCTGCCCCTTTTTTTATGGAGGATTCATCATGTATATATCCAGGAGCCTACCAAAAGTTGTATCATTACAATAAAAGAGGAGGAATAATGTAACTTAACTGGACAACCTTAGATTGGGAGCTGATTGTCAGGGGAAAACAATCATATGATTAAAGGATTGGCAGATTTGCTCCAACCCTATCCTCAACTTCTATGGAGGGGGGTGGGATTGAAGATTGAGTTGATCATCAGTGGCCAATGCCCACATACATCTGATATATATGTATGACCCAAATGAAAAACAGATAAAAATTTTGAATAAACATTTCACCAGAAAGATATACTAATATCCTGTAAGTATGAAAAAGATACTTAAACTTATTTGTCATCAAAGAAATGCAATTTAAAATAACAATGAGATACCATTTCCCATCCACTAGAATGGTTATAATCAGAAAGACAAATAATAACAAGTGTTGGAAATGAGGTGAAGATACTGGAACCTTCATGTATTTCTGCTGGGAATGTAAAATGGTACAGACAGTTTAGAAACAGTTTGGCAGTTTCTTAAAAAGATCCAACAATTTTACTCCTACATACTTACCCAAAAATGCTAAAAATAACACTATTAATAATAGCCAAACCAAATGTTCATCAACTTTTGAATGCTTAAACAAAATGTAATAATATTTGGAATAATATTCAGTCATATATATGCTACATCTTGAATGAAACTCAAATACACTATGGTAATTGAAAGGTGTCAGTCACAAAAGAACACATACTGTATTATTCCATTTATATATAGTGTCCAAAAAACACAAATCTATAGAGACCAAAAGTAGATTATTGGTTGCCTGAGACTGGGGGTAGGAATGAGAGTATAGCAAGTGGTCCTAAGGGATCTTTTTATGGAGAGATGGAAATATTCTAAAGTTGGATTGTTATGATAGCTGCACAATTCTATAAATACAGTATCATTAACTCATATACTAAAAATGAGTGCATTTATGGTATGTAAATCATACTCAAAAATTTTTACTTAAACTAAGCAAAAAAGGTAAAGTTTTTTAACTCTCCACTTAAAAGGAATACTTTCTTGAGGGAGAGCTTCATAGATTCTGCTCTTTGCCAAGATAAAATTGGAGAATAAGATTCAATAACACATGAGGGAAATGTTTTCCAAAAATGTAGGCAGAAATTCACGTGTTTAGTCATTCACTCATCACATTAGTACAGAGTTCCTATGCTATAATTAATTTATAAATCTGACAGAGACTTTTAAATAGTACACACAGTTTTAAATACATCAGGTGTAATGATAAACCTGGCTAAATTCTGTATTACAAGGAGGCAAGCAAGTTTCAGCCACTATTGAAAAATCTTTATTGCCAATGGTACATATGGACCCATTTTTAGCTGTACTTCTGGTGAGCTTTCATAGGACAAGGATGTTGCTAAGAGGCATATGCTTCTAGCTTGCTGGGAAGAAAAAAAGAGAAAGTACATTCTGAATAAAGATGAATTGTGTGATTTATTTCTCTCCCATCAATTTGTCAAAGAATATATTTTCTGATTCATATTCAATTGTATGAATTTTCCCCTAAGAGCATATTTGTGAATTTTTTTTTGAATACTCAGTTTCATTCCCCTATCTTTAAATAGGCCTGGCCAACTTGCAGGTAAGCATTAACTTCTGATTCTCTCCCCTCCACAATGCCTCCAATTGTATTGTTTCATTTTTGATGCAAAATAAGTATGACTACTCTTGAATGGAAGTGGGTGGTTCCATGACCTGTGTAAAACTTGCACCTTCTGGGGTTATCTAACTATGGATAAACTTTTATAGTTTTCCTTGCCATGTACACATTCTCCTTTACTTTCTCCCCTCCCATTACTCTGAGTACAAGGGTAAGGAATGGGGAAAATCAGGTTCTGAAAGTACTTTTTACCTCTTTCATTATTGACTTTTTATATGATTTCCTTCCACCCCCAGGTATAGGAATGCAGGTAGCTGACAGGTTATTCTGCAAGGGTGTGGGCATAGGGCAAACTTGAAACATTGTTGAATTAAGTTAATTCAATCCAGGAGTAATTGTGAACAACAGAGCCTCTTGAATTATGGTTTATTAAATTTTAACCCCCGATCCATTCATTGGCAAATTATTTAGCTAGCAGTTGTTTTGTTCAAAAGATGGCAACTTTTGAGGGTGAGGTGCTAGGGATTAAACTCAGGGGCACTCAACCACTGAGCCACATCCCCAGCCCTATTTTTGTATTAGAGCCAGGGGATCACTGAATTGCTTAGTGCCTTGCTTTTGCTGAGGCTAGCTTTGAACTCTTGATCCTCCTGCCTCAGCCTCCTGAGCGGCTGGGATTATAGGCATATGCCATCAAGCCAGGCAAAAGATGGCAATTTTTAACCATCTTGCAAAATCCATTTCTGAAACAGATCTGTACTTTTAGAAATTAACTATAAATGGTAGCTTTGCATATTGAGGATATCCATGAAAAACTGGAGTAGATTATTATATGTACACTCTGAACAATCTTGTAACATTCAACCATAAATAATTTTACTAGAACCTGGACACTTCAGAGTAATCTCATGTGACAATTTTGAATGTTGTCAGTAAAAAGTACCTACCTATTTGATTTATGCCTTAACACTTTATACTGAATTCTACCTTACCTACACACACGCCTCATACTTCAGATGAGATGAAATGTGGTTAATGTTCACAGTGGATTTTATAAAGACACACACTAAAGAAAACTTTTTTCCACCTGTAATCAGACATAATTGCTAGGGGGAAAGTTAGAGCTTTCAAATAGAGCTGCCTCTACTAATAATATTGTTGAACATTCAGGAATAGTTTGTTCAGTCTAGTGTAATAATGAATGTGGGATAAGTATGGTGAAATGAGGGAGGGGGTTCCTTGTCTCATCCATTGTTATTTGAAATGCTAGTCAGACATTTAGGGGCTTGAAAGGACCTCTAAAGGCTTTTCTCTTTTAAAAAGAAAACAAATAGATTGTATTTTCAATCAAGAGAACACTGATCCATTTACACCATTGTTTAAAATATTTTGTTAGTTGATGCCTTTAATCATTTTCAAAACTTCCGTATGTCATAAGTTTATCCAGAAAAAATATAAGTCCTGAAGTATCTGAGGTTTCTTTATGTTTCCAAGTGATGGATTTTGAGTAGGCTTTTAGCATGGTGCAATTATTATTGGCTTCAGCACAACTACACTATGAGGTAACAAGTCTTGTGGCTGAAAACGTCTTTGTTCTAAGAATTGTAAAATGAGAATATGATCTAATAAGGTAGTTATTCACTTACCACTTCCTGTTCATCCTCCTCAGCTTAGTGCTCAAGGCCTATGTGTTTCCAATTTCAATTCCAACTGCTATGGAAGAAACTTACTCTAAAAAGAATTTAGGGGCTGGAGTTGTGGATCAGTGGTAGAACTCTTGCCTAGCATGTGCGAGGCCTTGGGTTCAATCCTCAGCACCACATAAAAATAAATAAAACAAAGATATTGTGTCCAACTACAGCTAAAAAAATAAAAAGAATTTAGAGTTAACCAGTGCTATTCTAATGTCACAAATTCTTAGCAATGCCACAAATAATCCAGCAATAAAGCAGAAACTATATGATGCTGCTATATTTTAGTAGGTTGAATGGACCCCAGATAGGTGAAAAGTGATTAAGGGGAAAGAAGGTTAAGGAGTGATTAAGGTTGCAGAACTCTTCTTTAGTAGAAGACTAGCTTGATTTTTTTTAAGATTTATTTTTTTGTTGTTGTAGTTGGACACAATACCTTTATTTACTTATATGTGGTGCTGAGGATCGAACCCAGGGCCTTACAAGTGCTGGGCAAGTGCTCTACCACTGAGCCACAACCCCAGCCCGACTAGCTTGATTTTAAAAAATTCTATTTTATTCAGTCTTCTGTCTCCTCTTTATGGACTTTCCTATTGCCACTCATCTCCTTTATCCTTCTCATCCTTCCCATCTCTTCATCTTGAGTTAGTCACTTTTAAGTTCAAGGGCTCTGAAACACTGTCCTGGGAGACTGCATGATTAATCTATCTTTCCATCTAGACATACATTCAGTTATTGCCCAAACACTTACCAAGCACTTCTTCTGTTCATGTCTCTGTGCAATAAACTAGAGACATTCCTGAGTAGTAGTTTCTACCTTATAAAGACTAGCAGTCGGACCCCACAGTCTTAATGAGTTAAGTGGCTTCTAAGCTGCAAAGATTGTTTGGTGTAGTTTCATTTGATTGTGGAGTTCTACCACTGATCCACAATTCCAGCCCCACAGGTATTTCTGTACCTCCTTAAACATCTCTCCTCCAAGGAAAGTGGCAGCTAAAAAAAGGAGAGGCCTTTAGTCTCTCCATCTAGGACATTCAAAGAATGTGGAACCTGTGAACCAAGAGTACATCTGAATCTTTCCTTGAGGAGTTGAGACCAGAATGGATCAAATGTTTGACTAACAACAGAACTCAAAGTGATTGTTGCAGTTGGAGTTTACCAGGAATAAGACTCTGAAATGAAGATCAGCATACACAGTGCTAATTAGGAAGTGCTTTTGGATTTGACAGCTGTTGAAAGGAAGGGATGGAAATAGGACTGTATAGAGGAGGCTGAACTGTAGTCCTGAAGAAGTTCTTGGCTGATCTCTTGGGGACCTCTGGTATTGGGTGGCTCTTCAGAGCTGTCCCAAATTGAGGCAAGAAGGCCAGGATTCATACTCCCTATATGGTTCAGGTAGTGGATGTGGGCTTCCCTGGTAGGACCTTGGGTGAGGAAGTTTATTTTTTCAGTCGAGGCCATGCCCCAAAGTGGTTGAGAACAGAGACTTATCTGGAGGCAGTACTCCTAGGGTAGCTGGGGGATAAATTCTTCTTTTCCAAAGGAGGATTTGGGCAGCACATCACAGTGTCAACCACAAATACATCCAATCAATGCTAGAAGTTACTATGACAATTACCCAGATCTTGCTCTCAGGGAATTCAGGCAACCTAGAGAAGAAATCCCACTTCCACTAACTGTTTGGAATGGTACCATCAAAATATCTAGTAAGTAAATGTCAGTCAATTGACTAAATTTCTCTTTTCTTACACTTGTTCTGGAATCTTTGTTCACTACATAGCTGATATGAAAGGAATCAAGTGCTTCCCTACTATCTAAATAGGTTATCATATTAGTCAATATATTTCAATAAATATTTCTTTCTATAAGACTTCACAATGGAAATTCCTTAAAAAGAGATTAATGGGGATGGTACTTAAAAGAGTAACTACAAGGGATGACAATGGTGTTTTTATGTATCTACAGGGTGCCATATGTTCCAGTTTGCCTGGGACAGTCCTAATTTATGCCTTTGTTCCAACATAATTCTTAATGGTACCTTTTCCCTATAGATAGAGTGATCAATTACTTCTATGGTGACCTTACAAATACTAGATAGAATCGAATATCCAAACAAGTATTATGTTTCAAAATAATCACCTTGTGTACAATCAGTGACTTGAAAAATTTGCTCTATATGTGTAATATAAAATGAATTGCATTCTGCCATCATGTATAACAAATTAAAATAAATAATTTTTAAAAGGAAATGAAAAAAAAATCACCTCAAAAGACCAAAAATGCTGTCAGTGGCCCAAACATTTTTTAAAACTATGCTGTTGGAAATGCTGGTATGATTAATATATGAAATATTCACAAATACCATCTACTTCCTTTCAATCTCATGTCAATTTCCATTTTTCTCTCATTCTCTTATACTATTTTCCACTATTCTAAAAAGAAACAATCTTGATTTCCATACAAGAATCATTCAGTAAGTCACAGGTCTTGGCTTTAATGAAGTTTGTTTCCTAATTCAAAACTTTCTTCCAAGCAACATTCTTACTCCATTTCCTATATGAATTGGCATATCAAACTATATAATACAATCTTAGCTGCTGTGTGTTGAAGGAGTTAATGCGTAACACTCTTCTTTCTTATGCTTAAACTCTGTACCAATGGATACAGAATGAAGAGTAGGTTGATGGAGATTAAAAGGTTAGTTGTACCGACATTGAAATACATGGTATTGGTGTGCAACAACAATGGGTTTACTGATAATGATGATAGTACCTAAATTTCTTCCTTTAATACCACTGGATGAACTGGTAAGCCCATGGTCAACAAATGGTGTGGTCAGTCCTCTTGCTGGAAGTTATGTCAGTTGTCCTACTCCAAATCACTCCCATAATACCAACTTCTGCTTTTATGATGTCCCAATAATGGACAAAAGCATATTTTGCCAGTGGAAATGGGTTAGAATAATACATTAAAGATATTTTCTCCAAGGTTGCTTTATGGCTGAAAATCCATTCCATATTTTGCTTTTCTTCCTAAATTAGGTCTAGACACGTTGTCCTACCCAGTCTAGTAGCATGTTTTCAATGAGGTTAAGTGACATCATAATGATATTCCAAAAACAAAAAGCCAAAAATATATAGGGATATCTCATATTTGAATATAAATTTCCTCCTACTATGAATTACGCAGAGAGATATTCATGTCTCCCATGTGTCCCACTTTTTAAAAAAGAGTTCAAAAATTAAAACTTTAAGTTAAAATCCAGATATTAAGTGTTGGGCCAATTACATATTCTGCTTACTGTGAGCCACAAAAGTTCTCAATATCTGGGTAGAGTTATCAATGCCTGCACCACCCTGGCCTCAGATGCCTTTCTGAAAAACGTTCCATTCTCTTGGGTCCTAGAAGTTAAATTGACCTCTCTCATGTGTCTCTTTTAAAGAATCCAGATTGTCAATAGAAAACTCAAGAATATTACATTAGTAAACTGATGATGTTTAGCAAGTTATAGCACTAGAACAGTTTCCCAAACAAGATAAAATCCTAGAACTTAATGCTGACGCCACCTATTTCTGGGTTGCCATTGCCAAAGACATAGAGCCTCAGCAGTATCTGAAGGGGGAATGAGGCAAAGACATTCTTCTGAGTTTCTGCTTGTTGTCTAATGTCTGTGACCTGTGGACCTAAACTCTGGGGAAATTCCCTACTCAAAGGCCAATGTTGACACTAGTTATTTACCCTAACTTTAGTGTGAAATCCCTGGGTCACATTCTAAACTTGTCATTCCAGACACCAATACCTTACCAAGTTTTAGAGTTTGTAACAATGCCAGTCACTGAATGTAGATCTTGTTTGAACTGCTTTTTCTCCCCCAAATGACATATTTGCAATCTCTCTTTGTATGTGTGGTGCTGGGGATTGAACCCAGGGCCTTGTGCATGTGAGGCAAGCACTCTACCAACTGAGGTATATCCCTAGCCCTTGGAATCTCTCTTTTTAAAATTTTTAGTTGTAAGATGATATATCATGAGCTTTGTAATGTTTTGAACAACCAATAAAAAATTGTTTTAGTTGTAGCTGAACATGATATCTTTATTCTTTTAATGTGGTGCTGAGAATCAAGTCCAGTGCCTCACCCGTGCTAGGCACGTGCTGTATCACTGAGCCACAACCCAGCCCCTAGAGTCTCTTCATTTCCACTCCAGTAGCTTTATTTGTCTATGTGGAATGCAGGTGGTGTCTCTCAGCTGACAAGTTTCCTACTCTTTCTTATGTGTGAATATTTTTACTCACATGACATACTTTAATCACGTGGCCACTACATCTTACTGTGGAGTTGAGGAGACTTAAGAAGCCTGTCTCCTAGGGAAGGTATCCCTTTCATCCCTCTAGTTGTTTTAACTGAAAAGTTGTCCTCAGCAGATTCTGAGCTGACGCTGTGGTTGATATTTCTAGAACCTCTGCCCTTATGGACCTCATGAAGACCAAGACTTCTTCAAGACCTAAGGCATGAGGATGTTGGCAACATAGTCCCCTGGTCTGAACATTGTGATATGGCCCAGAGCCAAATGGAGACTACAGGATTGGAATGATACCTGAGTCTGTGTCCTACCCACAGTTCCATCTTAGCCATAAATCTATAGACTCAATTTTGGACAGCTTACCCAGCACCACATCAGTTGAAAGACCATCCTTTCTTCAGGATTTCATTCAGGATTGACAGAGACTTCACTTCTCTCTTCACAATTCTGAATCCTTCCTTTCTTTTCCCTCTCATAAGCACTGATTCTGATTCTTTCCTAAAACTCCTACAAGATGATCTTCATCTCAGAGTCTGCTTTCCAGGGAAATGGACCTACAATTCCTCTCGAATTCCTCAGCTGCTTGCCTCTAGCTGGACTAGAGCAGTCCAGTGAAGGTTCACATCATTGTTTCTGCTGTCAGAGAGCCCCAACTAACACCTATGCCTCATCTAATGCTGCTGACTGTCTCAGCCTAACTTCAGGCCAAGGGCCAGGCTGTGGGCACAGCTTCAACTATGATTATCATGCTATGAGCTATAGCTGCTCTGGTGCCTAGTTATGACCCAGCTGGATCAACAGAAACCCTGGCTTCCTCTGTGGGGAGGGTTTTGATAAATGAGAGAGGACTTAGGAGGGATTTCTCTGCGTGCTTCTTTGAAAACTTCCACACAACTGAACAGCTGGATATTCTCGAGAAACTGTGGTCAACTCAGTAACATACATAGCCTCTCCCATGTTCATTGCTTTCCCACCTGCATGTACTAACCCACCCGGGTATACCCTCTCACCTGTATATACTCTCCAACTTGCATATGACCTCTCACCTGTATATGCCCTCCTGCCTCTATATGTTCTCCCACATGCATATATATACACTCACCCACTTGTATACACTCTCCCACCTGCATACACTACTTGTATATTCCCTCTTACCTGCATACACTCCCACTGCCCCACTTTTCATTCTCCATCATTCTTGCATCATTAGGATTGTATCCTCCTGAATGACACACCAGAACACAAGCTTCCTTCAAAACCAAGGATAACCCAAACTAAAACAGGATGTGACATAGCACCTATGACATAATTTTAAAAATTTTTTTTAGTTGTAGATGGACAGAATACCTTTATTTTATTTGTTCTTACTTTTATATGGTGCCAGGGATTGAACCCAGTGCCTCACACATGCTTGGCAAGCGCTCTATCACTGAGCCACAACCCCGATGTTGACATTAACTGACTTTTCATGAAAGCATTTCATGGTCATTCTACATTAAAACTGTCCTGCCTCTGTTCTCACAGTCATTCTTACAGAGTCACTTCTTTTAATCCAGAATATGATTTAATATCATTATGTTTCCTTGTCCTACCTGAAATGAAAATAACCTGTCATTTCTCTAATAGTATAACATGCTTGCCCATATTGTCACTTGACCTAATCTCAAGCACATACCACTCATTCACCTAACATGGAGGCAATTCATCAACAAAAATAATATTACCAAACTCTACTATTAAAAAAGCTGCCCATGGTAAAAAATGTTCAGGGGCTAAAATTATTTGCAGGTATTATATTAGGGTCAATATAATTTTCCATTTGGAAATAACTGGTGTAGCAATAAATAAGATGATAAAAGAAAAATTCTTCAGAAGGAAAAATAAAAGGCAGAACAAAGATATCTGAATAATCCATCTTTTGAAGTACCTCTTAAGTAGGAGGGCATTATACCAAGATCAACAGAAAGAAGTTGGTAAGAATGTAACCAACACAGTGAATACATAGTAGCATAAGAACTCAGCCCTTAGTAGTCAATCCTTTGTTGCTGTTCAGTACCTGCCTTCATAGTTACTCAGCCTCCCACATCAGAGACAGAGTTTCAGGAATTTCTGTGGACTGTCAGGCTCTGAGGAAATGCTTATTGCTCTCTCAGGAAAGGTGCATTTTCACTTGTTTTTTTGCTGATAGCTGGTCCGGTCTTGTCATGACTGCCCAGGTCTGCTTTCAATAAACCCGTACAGGCTTGTCAAGGTTGACTAGACAAATCTTATTTAGGTTCATCTTTTGGTGGATCAGATATCACAAATGCAGGGGCATTTCTGTAACTTAAGGAGGCTGAATGGCCCCCATTTTGCCTTTCTCATGTCTCCAAACAGTAGGCACCTTTACACTACTTAATATGTTGGCTCTTACTGATGCTTATGTCATATTTGATGACTGCCATATATATGTGGTGCAATGTGACATTTTTCTCTCTTCTCTACCTGTGTGCACATGTGCATGCATGCATGCATTCACACACACACACACCACAATAAGAGCACCGTTTTCTTTGGAAAATAATCTTAAGCTTTTTATTTGGAAATAATCTTAAGACTTACAGGAAGTCTAAATAATATGAATTGTTCAACGTATATGTTTCACCCAACTTCCTCTAATGTGACTATCTTATATAAGCATAATGCAATTATCCAGACCAGGAACTTCTCATTGGTACCTTGTGATGAACCAAGCTATAGAGCTATTTGAATTTTATCCAATTTCCCCCTCAAATGTCCTTTTTTTGTTGTTCCAGGGTTCCATATCATATATCCTTGCATCTCTTTTGTCTCCTCTAATCTGTAACAGTTTCTCAGTCTTTTGTTGTCTTTTTTTTTAATGACTGAAACACTTAAAGAATACCAGTCAGTTATTTTGAAGGATGTTTTTCATTTTAATTTTTTTTTGTTTGTTTTTTTTAAAGAGAGAGTGAGAGAGAGAGGGGGACAGAGAGAGAGAGAGAATTTTAACATTTATTTATTTTTTCTTAGTTCTCGGCGGACACAACATCTTTGTTGGTATGTGGTGCTGCTGAGGATCGAACCCGGGCCGCACGCATGCTAGGCGAGCGCGCTACCGCTTGAGCCACATCCCCAGCCCCAAATTTTAATTTTTTTAAATTAGTTTGAGATTATGCAGTTTTTAAAATATTTTTTTAGGTGTTGTTGGACATGATACCTTTATTTATTTATTTTTATGTGATGCTGAGGATCGACCCTAGTGCCTTGCATGTGCTAGTGTTCTACCACTGAACCACAACCCCAGCCTGAGATTATGCAGTTTTTATAAGAATAGTTAGAGAAGTTCTGTTGTGTCCTTCCAAGTGTATCAATCAGGAGATACCTGATACCAATATATCATAATCAATAGAGATATTAACTTTGATTGTTTAAATATGGTGATTTCTGCTAAGTTTCTCTACTGTAAAATTATTATTTTCCCCTTTGGAACTGATAAATACCTTGAAAAAAATTATTTTTAGACTATAATAATATCTTGTTTCTCCTCAAACTTTGGCTCATTGATTTTGGCATAGGTGGATCTTACCAGTAACAATTATTACTATGGTGTTTGCAATATGGTGATCTTATAGTTCTCTCATTCTTTCCAATTTCTTTTAACTTGAAATTAGATAAAGGGAGGAAGAGAGGGAGGGAGGAAGGTAGAGGGAAAAGGAACACGAGCATATACATGGGCATGAGAGCAAGCAGTCATCCTCATTAGTTTATTTATATATTTAGTTATTTGTTTTTGCCCACATACTCATGGATGTTCATTTTATTCTGTGAATTATCATTCAACACTATAATTATTCTTTTTATCTCTCAGATTGTTCCATCTTTGACTATTGGTAGCTTCTTTAGGTCAGCTCCTGTGTCCGTATGACGTACCCCCATCCCTTTCTGAGCACATCCTTATTTTCTAGCACCACAAAATGTTCCAGGCTCATATTGTAAATATTCTTTCCCCTGCCCTAGAATCAACTTCATTGAATTTCTGAACTTAAGGAATCATGTCTGTTATATTATGTCACATATTTAAAAGCACATGACTGAAACACTTAAAGAATACCAGTCAATTATTTTGAAGGATGTCCTTCATTTTATTTATTTTTTAAACATTTTTTAAAATTTGTTTTTAATATTTATTTATTTTTAGTTTTTGGTGGACACGCTTGTTGGTATGTGGTGCTGAGGATCGAACCCAGGCCGCACGCATGCCAGGCGAGCGCGCTACCGCTTGAGCCACATCCCCAGCCCCCTTCATTTTAATTTTTTAAATTAGTTTGACATTATGCAGTTTTTAAAATTTTTTTAGTTGTAGTTGGACAGTCCCAATTGTTCAAATATATATTGGTGTCTTAAGAATGTTTAAAAATTCCCTTCCTAAAAATTTTACAAATGTTATGCAGAATTTATTTCAAAGTATTATTTGACTTCCTAAATGGAGCCTATTACATTACAACCAATGTGTAATATTTTAAACAATTTTATTACGATACTATATATAATTAATTTCACCTATTTAAATGTACCATTTATATGTTTTTAATATGTATACACCCATGAGACATCATTTCAATGAAGATAATGGGCATATTCATCATTTCCAAAATTTTTCTCATGTCCCTTTGTAATCCATAATCATGCCATTCCCATCCTCTCCCAAACATCTCCAGGCAACCACTGATCTGCTTCCTGTCACTATAGACTAGTTTGCATTGTCTAGAATTTTAAGTAACTGGAGCCATACAGTATGTATTCTTTTTTTTTTTTTTTTGGCTTTTTCTCTTGGCACAATTATTTTGAGATTCATGCATGTTACTGTATACATCAATAATTCATTGCACTTTATTGCTGAGAGTATTTCACTGTTTGGCTATACCAAAATTATTGATATGTTTATCTGTTAATGGACATTTGGATTGCTTCCACTTTGGGGCTATAATAAAGCTGTAATAAGCATTCATGTAAAAGTCTTTGAATAGACAGACTATTATGTATCTTTGATAAATGCTTAGGAATAGAATAGCTGGATCATATGGTAAATATATGTTTAACATTTTTAAAAATATGTTTTTAGTTGTAGATGAACACAATACCTTTATTTAATTTATTTATTTTGATGTGGTGCTGAGGATTGAACCCAGGGTCTCATATTTGTAAGGCAAGGGCTCTGCCACTGAGCCACAATCCCAGCTCCTATGTTTAATATTTAAAGAGAATGTCAAACTGTTTCCAAAATGGGTTATACTATTTTACATTAACACCAGCAGTATATAAGAGTTCCTATAGCTCTACATTCTTGTCAATATTTGATATTTTTTTAATTAGCCACCTAATAGGTATGTAGTGGTATCCTATTATGGTTTTAATTTGCATTTCCACAATGACTAATGCTGAGCATTTTTTCATATGCTTATTTGTCATGCATCATTTTGACTATAAAGTATCTAGTCAAATATTTTGCCCATTTTCTTTCTTTCTTTTTTTTTAAAGAGAGAGTGAGAGAGAGAAAGAATTTTTTAATATTTATTTTTTAGTTACAGGCAGACACAACATCTTTGTTTTTTTTTTTTTTTTTGTATGTGGTGCTGAGGATCGAACCCGGGCCGCACGCATGCCAGGCAAGCGCGCTACCGCTTGAGCCACATCCCCAACCCTTTTGCCCATTTTCATTCAAATTTTTGTTTTTTTATTATCAAGTAGATTTTCAGGTAGAACACAGTATATCTCTTCATTTATGGATGTCTTTAATTTCAGCAATGTTCTGTGTTTACAGAGTTCAGTTATAGTTATATTAATTTTAATTTTTTTACTAGAATATAGATAAAACTAATTTTTAAATATTGATCATCTATCCTACAACTTTGCTAAAGTCACACACCAAAACATAGTCATAGTGGGTTTTTGGAAATTTCATAAGGTTGCTCACATTTGATTATACTATCTATAGTTTCTAATCAGTACAGTTTTTATTTATTTTCCTTGCCTTGTTGCTGCTATAACAAGTTTCTACAAATTTAGTGGTTTAACACAATTTTATTATCTTAGAGTTCTGAAAGTCAAAGTCAGAAGTCCAAAATCAACCTAACAGGGCTGTCAGTATTCCTTGGCTGGGGACCCTTTCCTCCATATTCAATGTCAGCCGCACAGCATCTGTCCCAATCTCTCCCCCTATCTCTCTCCCTCTGTCCCATCTCTGCTTTCACTGTCTCTGATATTTATGCCTCTCTGTTAGAAGGACCCTTGTGATTACAATGGACTCACTTAGTTAATCTTCCCATCAAAAGACTCTTAATATAATTACATCTGCAAAAGAACACATCATATTCATAGATTCTAAGAATCAGGGCATAGACATCTTTGGAGGACCATGATTACAAACCCTATATAAGGTTTTCCAGTCTTGGTGGGAACAAGAATTCTTTGTTCTGTGTGAGTTTTGAGGATTGTTTTCTCCACTCATTTACTCAGTTCTTTCTCCTGTCAGGGGTAGTTTATTCACAGGCATGTACTGATCAGTATTCAGTTAAATACTTGGGGGGATGCCTTATGCAAATCTCCAAAGCTCTGTGGCTAGTTCTCTCTTGTTACTCTGCCCTATGGACTGTAGCAACATTAGGCCCCTTGGACTCCTTGTTCTTTCTCCTAAATTCAGAGTGACTACCCCATAGCCTGGAATGTCTTTCCAAGTCATAAACTGTGGTAACTAGAAGATTCTTCTGGTTTGTTATTTAACTCCCATTCCCTAATTTCTAATATCATGAGAACTATTGTTTCATATAGTTTCCCAATTTTAAGTTATCTCAGGGATGCTATAGTCTGAATGTCCACTCAAAAATTTACGTTGAAATTTAATTGTCGTTGTGATGATATCAGGAGGTGGGAACTTTAAGAAATGATTAGGTCATGAGGGCTCCACCCTCAGGTACAGATTAAAGCTATTATTGTGGTAGTGGCTTTATTTTAAAAGTAAGCGTTCATGTACCTCTTGCTCCTGCACTCTGTTTCTTCCATGCTCTCTGTACTTCTGCCATGTTATGATGCAACATGAAGGCCCTTGCCAGATGTTCATGACATGCTCTTGGACTTCCAAGCCTCCAGAACTCTGAGAAATGCATTTATTTTCTTTATAAATTACCCAACCTTTTGGTATTCTGTTATAGTCACAGAAATGAACTAAGACAAGGAAGAAGAATAAAATGGTCCTAGTAAGTGTAATATGACTAGAAGAGGTTTTCTTTAAAAATATTCTTGATATTATCATTGTTATGGTCACAGACATTTGGAACATAGAGACCTGTACAATAGAAGCAACATTTCATAATTCTTTACTGAGCTGCATTCACCCTGCCTTGATATACTCCATTACCACTAAATTATTTTCTCACCAATTCCCTAAAGTGTTTGCTTGTACCCACTTTTTGCACAATGCCCAACAAATAACTCTGAACCTTGTAAGAAACACAAAGGAAAGCAAGTCACATCTAGTAAACACTGTCAGTTGTATATGTATATATATATATATATATATATATATATATATATATATATATTCCAAGACAAAATTGAAAGTCATAAGGATTTTAAATTTTCTCCAACTTTGCAACTAGCAAATGACAGAGCTGTTATAGGGATCAAAGTTTTACTTCATTGACCCTGGTCTCATTTCCTCTATTCTCTGACTGTGTTCCTGACAAGGAGAATTTCCTGAAATGTTTCTATCTGATTAACTTCCTTACATTCTTCCTCACACCTAGTTCTCAGTCATTACTTTCATCTTTTTTTTTTTTTTTGCCTTTTATATGGTCTTGTTTCCAAATTTCTTAGCTCATTCCTGGTACCTGACATTGCTAGTGCAGGAGAGATACCGTTCTATCCTAAGCTTCTAAACTTGATGTGCTTCCTCCAGGTCTGATTCCAGTCAATTCTACAAGAAGCCCCTTAGTTGACTTTCAGACATCAGAATATAATTGAATGTCCATATGCACATGAATATTCAACATTCATTAAGTATTTGTTCTCCAACACAGTGTCATTCAGCACCTACTATGTGACAGACTCTGGAGATAAAGTAATACACTAATAGGTGCAGCATCTGGCCCAGGGAGCAGAGAGTTCTAGTTTTAAGCTGACTGACAATTCTACCGCACCACTTCAGGAGAATGAAAGACAATCCCTAGAGTGACCAGAAAGATGAAGAGAGTGGTTAAAGACAAAATACCCAGTGTATCACCTCTACAGACCATATGGAGATGTGCAGGATGTGGTTATTCATTATAATGTGCTATCCAAAGTTCCCTATATTTCTTTCCTAGGGCTGCAGTAACAATTTACCACAAACTGAATGGCTTAAAGCAAATTTATTGTCTCACTAGAGGCTAGATGTCTGAAAACAAGGTATCAACAGGGTTAATTCATTCTCAGTTCTGTGAGGGAGATTCTTCTACCTCCACATGGTGTTCTTCCTGTATCTCATCCCATCACCTTTTCTCAGTGCATGTCTGTGTTTGTGTCCAAAATTTCCTTTTTTATAAGGACACTCGTCACATAGGATTAGATTGAAACCTAAAGACCTCACTTTAACTTGATTGCCTCTATAAAGACCTTACTTCCAAATAAGGCTACATTTAGAGGTACTTGGGATTAGGACTTCAACATCTTTTTTGGTGGATACAATTCAACCTATAAAACTCCCTTTAATAAAAAAGTCTTACTGCCTCTGATGCTCAGATGCTTCCTGGACACAGCCTCTAGCTGTCAGTGACTACAGGGGCTGCCCCATCAGCAGAGAAACACCTTGCCCAAGGCCATGCCCTTGCCCAAGATGGCCCACCTCCAGTGACTGACAGAGGCAGGAATATAAAGATTTCGCCATCTTGTTTCAACATTTCTGAGGAGTTATTCAAACTCCACAGTGTCTCACAGGGTTTCCTGAGACCTTTGATCAGCTTGGACCCTTCAGTGCACCCCTGCTTGAGCCTCTAACTCTCACATGTGTTGATCTCTTTATAAACACTTTGTGTGCTAAACTCTGCCTCAGGGTCCACTTTCAGGAGAATTCAAGCTGCAGCAGGTAGAAAGAGGAAACAAATGTCCTTAGGGTGGAAAGGTCATGGTAGGCAAGAGGGAGAATGGGAAGAAACCACAGAGATAATAGAGGCCAGTTCGTGCATGACTTTATAAGCTATGAAAGACTTTGGATTTTATCCTTTATATACTAGATGAGAAGTCATAGAAGAATTTTAAGCCAGAAAGGAGATGATCAACTTGCATTTTGATGAGTTTTAAAACTGGCTTCTCTTTGTGCCTCCTGGTTTCTGGACCTATTAACTGTCCTGTGGCATGTGTTGCTTCTGTTGAGGTGGCTATTTGATTTGGAGGAGCTGCTAACTTTAGTTGAACTTGACCTTAGAACTACCTCACCCCTACTGGCTCCTTCTCACCTGTCAGGCTGCCTTGGGCTGAACAAACAACTATATCTTCAACCACTTTTGTTCCAAGGAGTTTTGTTGGCTGAGTTTGTGTGGAATCTTCAGTTGTCTTTTCCTCTTAGAGTTAGACTTCCACTTAGTTCTTTCAAAAACAATTTAATTTTTTTAAATACTAAAAAATTACACACTCTTGGGCTGGAGCTGGGGCTCAGCAGTAGCAGGCATGTGTGAGTCACTGGGTTTGATCCTCAGAACCACATATAAATAAATAAAATAAAGGTCTATCAACAACTAAAAAAAATTTTAAAAATTACATGCCCTATGCAAAACAAATAGAAAGTAAATCTTTCAAAAATAAATTAAAAATCACCCAGTAATAGCCACTGTTTATGTGTACACATATTATACCAATAATATGAGTTGCAAACTTGAATTCTGATTATAAGACCAAGTAGATAACACAAAGACACTGGTTAGCTGAATATTATAGTGATGCAGAAGGTTTGTGCCCCAATCTAAGGACTCATTTTTCCCCCCAACTCTACTTTGCTCAGTTGGCATATACTGGTTTCAGTTCATGGTTCCTCTGTCTAAAGGATGCTTACTAGTTATCCTGCTTTTACCTATTTCATCTTCTTTTTACTTTGTGATTGTCAGCTTTCCATTAATATAACAAAAAACCCGAGATAATCAACAACTAAAAAATATATAAAATTTATAGAGGGGCTGGGGATGTGGCTCAAGCGGTAGCGCGCTCGCCTGGCATGCGTGCGGCCCGGGTTCGATCCTCAGCACCACATACCAACAAAGATGTTGTGTCAACCGATAACTAAAAAAGAAATAAATAAAAATTCTCTCTCTCTCTTAAAAAATTATAGAAATAAAAGAGGAAAAGTTTATTTTGGCTCACAGTTTTAGAGTTTTCAGGCCATGCATGGTTGGTTTGTCCCTCTGCTTTAGGGCCTGTGGCAGCACAGAACATCTTGGTGGGAGTATGTAGTGGAGAAAGCTTCTTACCTAATGGTGGCTCAAGTGAAAAAGAGATGGGAAGGGGTTAGATTCTCACTATCCTCTTCAAGGTCACATCCCCAGTGACTTAAAACCTTCTACTGGGACCCAACTCTTAAAGGTTCCAACATATCCCAATACTGTGAAGCTCAGGACTGAAACTTTAACACATGGACCTTGGGGAGACAGTCAACATCCAAACTATAGTATATTCTCTCCCTTGTTTAATCCATGTTAGCCATATTGGCTTCCTCACTATTCTTCCAGCATGCCAACACATTCATTCGTCAGGGCCTTTGCACTTACTGCTCTCTGTCTGGAAGGCTGTTCCTATAAATATCCACATGGCTTTCTTTGTCACCTCATTCTGATCTCTGCTCAAAAATTTCCTCCATGCAGAGGCTTTCTTTAGTAGATATATAAAATCAATTATTTATCTTCTCCCAACTCTGATCTTTTATTCATATCTATAACTATCATATTTCCTATTTTCCTTTTGTAGGACTTCCTAATATGCTCTCCATCATATAACATTGGCAAAATAATACTTTTTGAATAGCATGCTAGAGAAAATGAAGGAGGCCAATTGTGTTTGGTGTCAGTAAAGTTAGGATTTAGGAGAGGCTCCAGCCTCCATGGAAATCTCAATGGAAGAGATATATGTCTGTCATTTATCTGATTCCTGTTAAAATCCTTCTGCCAAGATGTAAGCCCCACAATTGTGGATATTTTATTCACTGCTCTACTCCTAATCCTTGAAACAGAGTCTGATACACATGTTAAATGAGTATGTGTTTGCCAAATAATCATACATGTTTTTCTATAGCATTAAAAATCTGAAAGCATTTTAAAGACTTTTTGATCTTTTGTTATATTGGTACTCTGTATTTATGTAATTAATCATCTTACTGCACTTGTGGGGGCCTTTTGTACTTGGTTTAAAATTTGCCTTCAGGTTTTCTTAAAAGTAAACTGGAGAAGACTCGGTTGAAGACTTGGAAGGCATCAACTGCTAGTCTGTCACAATGCACCTAAGAGACACCATATTTCTGGGGAAGACATCAGACTTGAGAAGATGCACACCATTTTAACTTGGATGCACAGATATATATCATGCCCTAACAAATCCTGGTATGTATGCTCCTGGAACAATCTGAAACATCTCTGTTTCAGCATGTTTAGTGTATCATTCAAAAGGAATGAGATTTGGTATCTGTCAAATTCTGTGTAAATTTCATGTCCAACATGAAACACAGAAGAATTCCACCAGCAATATTTTTCCTTGATAATCAGTTCTAAAACAAACTTGGAAGGGATGTGAAGGAAAGGGACTATGTGTGGAGCAGGCATGAGGGAGATACTGCTGATGAAAATGGACTCCCTTCCCTTTAGGTGATAGGAGTAGGCATGCAGACTGTTGTACTTAATGTGTTCCACATGCATTTTTCTCATTCCTGATGGGCAAAGTGGAAGGGTAGGCTCTTTTACATTGTACCTGTGTGCTAGGCCAATTAATCAAAGTGTAGATCCAGGATAAACACATTTTGTAAAATTCAATACAACCCTGGCAGCAGAGGTATCTTCTCCATCAGAGTTTCAGTGACCTGTGCAGATTTATGTGTTTAGGTACATTTTCTCCAATCTTTTCTGTTCTGGGGATTGAACCCAGGGCTTCATGCATGCAAGGAGAGCTCTCTACAACTCTGCTACATCCCCAGGCCTATAAGCATTTTATTAAAATGATTATTCTTACTTGGAAATTAGTGGAAATTCCAGAAAGATACTTTTCCTTAGATGAAAGAAGACATATTATCAAGGGATTTAATCAAGAAATTCTAGATTCAAATCCTATTCTTATATCTATAAATGTACAACCTTAGGTAAGTTACATCTTAGTATCTCAGTTTTCTGAGGTTAATAAATATACACAATATTAGGGAAGGAGATAAAATACTGTTAGGGCTTCATTGGTAACATAACTTGCAAGAGGATGAAGAAGTATTATATTCTCCTCCTCATTTTTAAAGTTCTCACTCCATACCTTAAAGTCATCTTTCTCAAAATTGTGTTCCACAGAAGACTTGCTTTATAATAAAAGAGGAATTACTTTGTACTAACTTTTCTCATCATACAGATTAGTATTTCTTTACATACAATAGAGAAAACTGGTTGGCTTTGTTTAATTTGGTATTTCCTAGTATGATTTGATGAGAGAATTGATTTTTTCCTCATGATGCTACATACCATATTCCTGGAACTTTGTGTGTGTGTGTGGTGTTGGGGATTGAACCAAGGGCCTCATGCATGCTATGCAAGTGCACTACCACTGAGCTATATCCCCAGCCCATTACCAGCTTTCTGAAAGACTGATGAAACATATGAGAATAGAACTTCTAAGGCTTCATTGGAAGAGAAGATCACTGAATCTAGGAGAAATCAAAAGTATTTACAGTAATGGCATAAGATCTCATCTGTAAAACTAGAGTCTTAGATAATTTTTTAAGTTGTAGATGGACACAATACCTTTATTTTGTATATTTAATTTTTTTTGGTGTGGTGCTGGAGATGGAACCCAGTGCCTCATGTATGCTAGGCAAGCGCTCTAACACTAAGCCACAACCCCAGAGAGTCCTAGATAATTTATAAATATGCATAACTTTTTCAGAAGTGACAGTATATAGCCTCTACATTTTAATAACCCCCAAATAATCACTAATTTGTATTTGTCTCATTAATTTATTCTGCTTGATATCTTTCTGTTTTTATTGGCTTCTTCTATTATATTTTGGCTTATTACTTATCTTTTATTTTCCCTTTTCAAACCTTAACTTTTCATTTCACTCAGTGTGGGCATTTAAGGGTGGAGTCTCCCTTCTTCACAAAACACCTTGGTAGGTGCAGCTTTCAATAGTGGTGACTCATAAATGACAAGACTAGGTACACTTCAAACATTGATTATAAAGCCAGCAGCAAGTTTTTGCTTGATGAAGTTGGATTTATTAATAGATGAGATAATCCAGTTGTTATAAAAAGTCTGACTTGTAGTTTCTTCGAAACTTCTTATAATCCTCTCATTTATTAACAATTTTCTGAATGCAATCCCATCATCATACAGCTTAGAGAAATTTCTATATCAGTACATCATAGAAAAAAATTAAGCAAATTACAAAGAAAATTAAATATAAGATAGAAGGATGAGAGTTCAAATAAGATAGAAAAAAGGAAACTTTATGTCCCACCAACAAGCAAACAAAACAGAAAAAAAAAACTCTTTCATCCTCATGCAAATAAAAGAAATGCAGTAAAAAAGGGATAATGAGGACATGTAAGGCCAAAATAAGAAAGGTCAATTTGAGAATAGTTAACAAATATTGTATAACATAAAGGAAATGGTAACATATAAATATGTCTGGAAAGAAAAAAATGATAGAGAAAAAGAAAATGTTTCTGACCCTCCCCCCACCAACAGATGGGGAAGAAAATCTGTTCCTTGCTGATGCCAAAAGACAAAGACTCCTACTGAATATTTCATTTTTCCCCTAAAATAAAGTAGTTGAGAGCACAAATTGGAATAGACAATCTCCCTACAAAAATAAAGTGAAAATAAATAAAAATATCTATGGCAGCCTTGCCACATTGGGACCAACCTGGAATGGGATTTTCTTGTGAATCTTATTAATTGATTTCTGTTTCTAGTAATGGCAAGGTAGATCATTTGGGCCAACTTTTTTTTTGCAGAAAATAGCTATAAATTATGGATAAAATGCAAAAAAAATTGAAATGCTGTTGAGAAAGTACTAAAAATCTGGCAAGACAGTAAAGAATTTCCAGGTCAAACTAGAAGAAAAAGCAGGAGCCCAAAGGCCATTGAAGGTCTTTCCCAAATCTGAAGAAACTGGAACTTTAGTTTTAATAGCCAGGATAACATAGCCTACCTAAGCTGGAAATCTAAAAGTAGACTCTCCCGATTTTAAACTGAAAATTCAAAGGGGTCACAAGTAAATTGGCTTTTGAATATATTTTTAGTTGAAATTGATGTCCCATGGATGCCAAAACAAAACCCAATCTCTATAGCACTGAATTTAGTCTAGCATGATCCAGAACAGATAGTCTTTTGATGTTTGGTATAAGCAAATGTGTATTTTCTTTTCAGAAAGCACCTTTCATATCAAACTCAAATTATTCCTACATATAAAATTTCAAAGATATTTAGTATCAAACTGCCAATCAGAAGCATGATGCATGAGAATAACCACAAATTCCAGACAACAGAAGAGAATCACAAAGATTCTAGATATTGGAATTATTAGTCAAGTGTTATAAAACAACTATGCTTTCAAAGTTTAACTAAATAAAAGATAAAAAACTTAACACCAAAAACCCCAAATAACCAATCAAATGGGTAAATGAACTGAATAGGCACTTCAAAGAAAAAGAAATACAAATGGTCAACAAATACTTGAAAACATATTCAACATCACTTGCAATTAGAAATGCAAATTAAAACTACATTGAGATTCCATCTCACTCCAGTCAGAATGGTAATTATCAAGAACATAAGTAACAATAAATGTTGGCAAGGATGTGAGGAAAATGTTCACTCATACAATGCTGGTGAGATTGAAAATTGTGCAACCACTCTGGTAAGCAGTATGGAGATTCCTCAGAAAAAAAATGGAATGGAGACATTATTTGACCCAGCTATCCCACTCCTTGGTTTATACTCAGAGGACTTAAAATCAGCATACTACAGTAACACAGCCACATCAACATTTATAGCAGTTCAATTCATAATAGCTAAGCTATGGAACCAAACTAGGTGCCCTTCAACAGATGAATGGGTAAAGAAAATGTGGTATATATATTTAATGGAATATTACTCAGCTTTAAAGACGTATGAAATTATGGCATTTGCTAGGGCTGGGTGCTGGGTGCAGTGGTGCATGCTTGTAATCCCAGTGATTTGGGAGGCTTAGGCAAGAGGATCATAAATTCAAGACCAGCCTCAGCAATTTAGTGAGGTCTTCAGAGACCTTGTCCCAAAATTAAAAAAAAAAAAAAAAAAAGTAAAAAGGGTTAGGGATATAGCTCAGAGGAAAAGTGCCCCTGAACTCAAACCCCATAAACACCCCCCACCAAAAAAAGACAAACTATCTGTGCAAACAAGAAAAAATAAAAAGTGACAGACTTGGAAAAGAACCAATTAGAACTTCTAGAAATTAATAGATAGTTACATAAATATATGTGGAAATATCATGGACTAATTCATAAATTTAATGAGTTATTCATAACTAAAGATAATTGGTAAATTTTAAGATGAAGTCTGAAAAAATTACTCAGAATGGATCACAGAGACAATAAAGGATGGAAAATACAAAATAGATATTACGAGACATGGAAGATATCTTTTATTTGGTACCTGAAATTGTACCCAGGGGTGCTTAACCACTGAGTCACATCCCCAGCCCATTTTTGTATTTTATTTAGAGAGAGTGACTCACTGAGTTGCTTAGGGCCTTGCTAAATTGCTGAGGCTGGCTTTGAATTTGTAATCCTCCTGCCTTACTCCCATGAGTGGCTGGGATTACAGGCATGCACCACTGCATCCAGCCAAAGTGAGAGAGAGAGAGAGACAGAGAGAGAGAGAGACAGAGACAGAGACAGAGACAGATAGACATGGAGGAATTAATAACTACCAAGAAAAATTCTACAATAGACACACCAAAATAATAAGCAAGGAATTAAATCACACTAATAGAAGCCCATATAACTACAAAGAATATAAGACAGGTAGATCAAAAGAAAGGAACTACAAAAATACTAGAAAACAAATAGTAAAGTGGCAGCAGTAAGTCCTTACCTATATTCAATTACATAAGTGTAAATTGATTAAATTATCCAATTAAAAGATACAGAATGACAAAATGGATAAAATAACAAGAACCAACTATATACTGCTTAGAAGAAACTCACTTAATTTCTAAAGACATGCAAGGAACCGAAAGTAAAAGTATAGAAAAACATATTCCATATAAATGGAATATAAAAAAAAATGAAACAGATTTTAAATGGAAAGCAGTAAAAAGAGACAAGTAAGGTCATGATATGAAAATAAATGGGTCAATTCAGCAAGAGGAAAAAATATATATATCTATTCAACATTGGAGCCCTTAGATATATAAAGCAAATATTAATAGACTTAAAGGAAGAGACAGACCTCAATACAATAATACTATGGGACACCCCAATTTCAGCAATGGAAAAATTACACAGACAGAAAATCATTTTAAAAACAGCAAAGTTAAACTGCAGCCTAAAGCAAATTGAAAGATACCTACAAAACATTCAATTCAATAGCAGCATAATATACATTCTTCTCATCAGTACATGGAACATTCTCTGGGAAAGATTATATGCTAGGCCACAAAACAAGTCCCTGACAAATTTTAAAAAACTGAAATCATATGAAGTATCTTTCTGTCCACAGTGCAGTAAAACTAGAAATCAGTAACAAAAAGTTTTAGAAACTATACACATACATGGAAATTAAACAATATGCTTCGGAACAACCAATGGATCAAGAAAGAAAAGAAAGGAATTAAGAATTCATTAATTAAGAATTAAATGAAAATGGAAACACATTATAAAACCTATCAGAACAGAAGCAGTACTAATCAATGTAACAGTAATCAATGTAATAGTAATCAACATCTCTATCAAAAACACAGAAAGAGAGGGCTGGGGTTGTGGCTCAGCGGTAGTGTGCTCGCCTAGCATGTGCGATGGACCTGGGTTCAATCCTCAGCACCACATAAAAAAATAAAATAAACACAAAAAGGTATCAAATAAATAACCTATAATTATACCTCAAGAAACTAGAAAAACAAGAACAGATCAAACCTAATATTAGTAAAAGAAAAGAAATAATACAGATGAGAGCAGAAATAAATGAAATGAAGATTTTTAAAAATCCAAAAGATCAATGAAATGAAGAGCTGGTTTTTCAAAGAGATAAACAAAATTAAAAAATCCTTAGCAAGACTAACAATGAATAAATAGAAGACTCAAATAAACAGAATCAGAGATGAAAAAGAAGATATTACAACTGATATCACAGAAATAAAAAAGCTCCTTAGAGGCTATTATGAATAACTATATGCCAACAAATTTGGTAACCTAGAAGAAATGGACAAATTCCTTGACACATACATCTTACCAAGATTTAATCATGAAGAAATTGAAAATCAGAACAGATCAATAACAAGTAATGAGATTAAATCAATAATAAAAGTCTTCCATCAAAGAAAATCCCAGGACCAGATAGCTTCACTGCAGAGTTCTCCCAAACAGTTAAAAAACTAATACCAATTCTTCTTAAACTATTCTAACAAAATAAACAGGAGGGAATCTTTCCAAATTCATTGTATAAGGCCAGCATTACCTTGATAACCTAAACCAGACAAGGATACAACAAAAAAAGAAAGCTCTATACCAATATTCCTGATAAATATAAATGCAAAAACCCTCAACAAAATATTACAAAGATTATTTACCCAGGGGTGCCCGGGTGGTTCAACATATACAAATTAATAAACATGGTATAACACATCAACTGAATAAAGGACAAAAATCATACAATCATTTCAATAGATGCACAAAAAGAATGATAAAATTCAACATCCCTAAATGATAAAAATTCTCAATGAGTATAGAAGGAACATAGCTCAACAAAATAAAAGACATATAAACAAACTAACAGATGACATCATACAACATAGGAAAAACTGAAAGCTTTTCTCTCTGAAATTAGGAACAATGCAAAATGCTCACTTTTATTACTTTTATTCAACATTGTACTAGAAGTACCAGCCAGAAAAATTGGGAAAAGGAAAAAAATAAAGGGCATTCAAATTGGAAAGACGGAAGTCAAATTGTCACTGTTTATAGATGACAAGAACTTACATTCAGATAACTTTAAAGACCCCACCAAAAACTTTTGGAACTAATAAATTCAGCAAAGTTGAAGGATAAAAAAATCGACATTAAAAAAAATCAGTAGTGTTTCTATGTGCCAGTAATATTGTCCAAAAAGAGAAATAAAAAAGTGATACCATTTACAGTTGTTAAAAAATAATAATACCTAGAAATAAATTTAACCAAAAGGTGAAAGATCTCAGTTCTTTATAATGAAAGCTATAAATACTGATAAAAAGAAATCAAGAAGGACATGTATACACACACACACACGCACGGAAAAATATTCTGTGTTCATGGATTTGAAGAATCAGTTTTTAAAAAATGTTTATACTACACATGCAATGCTACATCATGTACAGATAAATGAAAAGTTGTGCTGCAATTGTGTACAATGAATCAAAATGCATTCTACTGTCATATATACCTAATTAAAATAATTGAAAAATTTAAAATGTTTATTCTACCCAAAGTGATCTACAGATTCATTGCAATATTTATCTAAGCGCCAATGCACAGAACTACAAAATTCATGGAACTAGAAATTCACAATTCACAGAACTATAAAAAAATCCTGAAATTTGTATAGAATTCCAAAAATCCCTGAGTAGCCTCAAACCATCTCAACTAAAAAAAAAAAAAAAAAAAAAAAAAAACAAGGCAGGAGGCATTTCACTAGATAATTTCAAGATATAAAAAGTTATAGTTATCAAAACAGTATGGTACTAGCATTAAAAACATACACAAAGACCAATGGAACAGAACACCTCACATAAATTCACCCATCTATAGTCAGTGGATTTTCAACCATGTGTGCTAAGTGCATGCATTTGGGAAAGGACATTCTTTTCAGTAAATGGTGCCTGGACTTGCAGAAGAAAGAAACTAGACATCTATTTTTCACCAGTTACAAAAATAAACTCAAGGGCTGAGGTTGTGGCTCAGTGGTAGAGCACTTGCCTAGCATGTGTGAGGCCCTGGGTTTGAGTCTCAGCACCGCATACAAATAAATAAAATAAAGGTCCATTTACAACTAAAATAAATACATATTTTTAAAAAGTACTTAAAACGAAATAAAGACTTAAATATAAGACATGAAACTTAAACTACTAGAATACAACATAGGGAAAATGCTTTAGGACATTGGAATGGTCAAGGTTTTTTTGGCCAAGACTCCCAAAATTATAGGAAACAAAATCAAAAATAGACAAAAATTACATTAAACTAAAGAACTTCTATGCAACAAAGGAAACAATGAACAGAGTACAGAAATAATGACCTACAGATTGCAGAGGGTGGATATTTGCAAACCATACATCTGACAAGGGGTTAATATCCATATAACTCAAAACAACAACAACAATAAAATCAAATAATCTGTTTATAAAACGGGTGAAAGACCCAAAAAGACTTTTCTCAAAGGAAAACATAAACGGCCAATAGGTACAAGAAAAAAAAAATTCCCAACACCACTAATCATTAGGGACATGAAAATTAAAGGCCCAATGAAATATCATCTCACCCTAGTAAGAATGGTTATTATCAAAAAGACTAAAGAAAATAAGTCCTAGTAAGAATATAGGAAAAAAGGGAATTCTTGCACACTGTTGGTGGGAAGGTAAATTAATATAGCCATTGCAGAATATTATATGGGTATTCCTCAAAAAATTAAAAATAGAACTACTATATATTCCAATAACTTCACTACTGGGTATATATTCAAAGGAAATGAAATTGGTATATAGAAAAAAACATCTGCTTTGTCATGTGCATTGCAGAATTATTCATGATAGTCAAGAAATAGAATTAACCTAAATGTCCACCAACTGAGGAATGGATACAGAAAACATAGTATATGTACAAAATGGAATACCATTCAGCCACCAAAAAGATGCCTGTCATTTATGACAACATGGATGGATTTGGAGATTATTGTGTTAAGGGAAATAAGGCTGGCACAAAAAGACAAGTATCACATGATGTCACTCACATGTGGGATCTACAAAAGCTGATCACACAGAAGTTGAAAATAAAATAGTGGTTACCAGGGGCTGAGGAGATTGGGAAGGAACAGGTTATTGGGATAGTTTGGTAAATGGGTACTAAGGTACAGTTAGAAGACAGAAGTTTTGGTGTTCTATTGCACACTAGAGCGACTATGGTTATAACAATGTATTGTGCATTTCAAAAAAAAACTATTAGAAAGGATTTTGAATGTTTTCATCACAAAGAAATGATAAATGTTTGAAGAGATAGATATGCTTAACCTGAACAAGCAATGAACTTTCAAAGTTCAACAATAAGAATACATCCCCTTGAAAATGGGCAAAATGTTTGAAGAGACACCTCACTAAAGAAAACATGCAGCCAGGCACAGTGGTGCATGCTTGTAATCCCAGTGGCTCAGGAGGCTGAGACAGGAGGATTGTGAGTTCAAAGTCAGCCTCAGCAATGGCGAGGTACAAAGCAACTCAGTGAGTCCTGTCTCTAATGGGGCTGTGGATGTGGTTTAGTGGTTGAGTGCCCCCGAGTTCAATCCCCATTACCAAAAAAAAAAAAGAAAGAAAGAAAGAAAGAAAGAAAGAAAGAAAGAAAGAAAGAAAGAAAGAAAGAAAGAAACATGCAGATGAAAAATACATATATAACATGATCATTAATCTGGGTGTGGTGGTGCATGCCTATAATACCAGCAACTTGGGAGGCTGAGGCAGGAGGATCTGGAGTTCAAAGTCAGCCTCAAAAGATTAGCAAGGCTATTCAGCAAGACCCTGTGTCTAATTAAAATACAATAAAGGGCTAGGGATGTGGTTCAGTGGTTAAGCACCCCTGGGTTCAATCCTTAGTACCAAAAAAAAAAAAATGATAATTATCATTAGTTAGGGAAATGCAGATTTAAACCACAATAAGGGCTGGAAAAATGGCTCAGTGGGAGAATGCTTGCCTGGCACATGCAAACAAACAAACAAAACACAGAATGAGATACCACCACAACTATTAAAATGCCTAAAATTTAAAAAATACTAACCATACAAAGTACTGACATGCCACTGAAGGGAATGCACAATGAAAACAAATTTTCATTTTCTTTTCAAGTTACAAATACACTTATGTGTCACAGTAACTCTTCTCCTAAGTATTTACTATTTACTCTAGAAAAATGAAAACTTACCTTTCTACACAAAACCTGTACATGAACGCATTAGCAGTTTTATTTACAATAGCAACAAATTGGGTACAATCTGAATAGTCTTCAATAGGTGAGTGGTTGAACTATACTATATCCATAAATTAAAATGCTACTCAGCAATAAAAATGAGCTAATAGATACATGCAACTACATGGGTGAATATCAAATGCACATTTCTAAGTTAAGGTAACCAGACTAAAAGTTTACATATAATATAATTTCATTTCTATGACATTCTGGAAAAGACACAACCATAAGGATAGAAAATAGGTAAGTGGGTGAGCAAAGGTGAGGAAAGGGAGAATATTTGACTACAAAGAGTCAGGTTGATATTTTGGGGTAAAGGAGCTGTGCTGTATCTTGGTTGTAATGTTAGTTATACAACCCTATGCAGTTGTCAAAACTTAGAAATCTATATGCCAAAAACATGTATTTTACTGTGTATAAATAGAAATAAGCAAAGAGCAACTCTTCAAATGTTGCATACACCCCAGAAATAAAGTTTAGCATTATTAGATTCCAAGGATGGAGCGATCTTGTAATTCATTCCTTGGAAACGCATATTCGTTTTTTAAAGGCAAAAATTTACCACATTCTTTTTTTTTGAACCAGTTAATCTACACCAGAAGCAAATGAATCATTTCAGAAGCATTCTTCTCAAGAAGTCCTAAGTATGAAGGCATGAATAATAATTTTCAGGGAAAATTAGTAGATCCCTCCATAGTATCTCTTGCATTTTATCAGAAAATCTATAGGACTTTTGGAACTACAGCATTTGAAAGATCTTGGCTCAGATAAGCCCTTTTATTCAGTTTCATAAATGAAGGGGCCACGAAGGACTCCAAGATGGCCACGAATAGAGTGCGTCACACCCCGTGTACCGTGCCACTGCGCAGGTGAATAACGAGTTAGAATGACAAAAAACTATCTTGTTAGGAACTTACAGCAAAATTGGGGTGCACTGAAACCTAGAGGAAGGATTTCCAACACTGAGATCTGGTAATTGAGTCTCAAACACGAGCCAACTGTGTGACCGGAGATCCAGGCTGACTGATCCGGCTGAGCCCTCACTGAGCCCCGGGCTGAGTTCGGGATTTCAGATGGGGAAGGAAGTGGTATAGTTCTATCCCCCACAACGGAAACTCCACCAAGGAAACCAGCGGCCACCATCTTGGAGAGATGACGTAACCACCGCCAGTCTCCAACAGATTGCAACAATAAAACAGGTGTGTATTACTCAGTTCATCTCCCATACAGCAGGGAATTCGCATAAAATCTCTCCTAGGCTTTCCGGGGGAGGGATTATCAGAGCAAGCCTGCATAAAGACGCGGGGAAAGCTAGAGACACCTGACCTTCAACTCCCCATCCCATCAGCAGTGAAAAATGAAACCTGTCTAGCCAGCGCTGGGGGAGGGGAAAGCAGAAAAAATCAAAACAATAGAGTGCCAGGGTTCCCAATAGCCACCCTCCACACCCAGTAAACGGCAGGCCCAGAGTACAGTTTGAACTGCCAAGAGGCATCACTCAGGGGAAATCTGGTCTAGCAGGAGAAACCAGGACTAGCAGGAGAAACCAGGGGACTAGAGGCCAGGCCTGCGAGACTGGGCGGCTGGAGTCCACACACCCGCCGGCGACAGCCCACCTACTGCCCACGTGACTGGGCAGCTGGAGACCACTCGCCCACCAGCGACCGGGAGCTGAAACCAACCAGAGACAGTCCAGTCCCACCCCCCCATTCGGACACCCTGGCAAGGAGCTTGGGGCCCGCCATAGCAGAGAGGTGACGTCATTGGAGCTCGGCCATCGGAATTCCTTCCCAGCAGAATCCACTTTAGCAGGCATAGTCTACCAACACAAAGGAGAGACAACAGAGATATACAAAACCAAAACAAATCTATAGAAGAGAGCAGAAACACAGCAATCGAATAGAGCTGGAAAGTAACGTGAACATCATGAAAAAACAAGGGAAAAAGGAGTACAAACAATGCAGGACAACTTAAATCTACAGGAGGACCTATAAGCATCAGAAACATGGATAGGAAAAGAACTCAAGGCATACCTAACTCAGATGGAAAGGAATATTAAAGAAGACATGAGACAGCAAGTCCAAGCAATAAAAGTATATTTTGAAAATGAATTAAACAAACAAATTCAAATGGCAAAGAACAAGCTTTACCAGGAAATAGAGATCTTAAAAAAATCAAACAGTAATCCTAGAAATGCAGGAAACTATAAACCAAATTAAAAACTCAAACGAGAATATTACAAATAGACTAGATCAAGTAGAAGTCAGAACATCAGATAATGAAGACAAAGTATATCAACTTGAAAAGAATATAGTCAACACAGAAAAGATGCTTAAATCTCACGAGCAATCTATTCAAGAGATATGGGATGTCATAAAAAACCCAAATTTGAGAGTCACCGGGATAGAAGAAGGCATAGAGATTCAAACCAAAGGAATGGACAACCTATTAAATGAAATAATTCTAGAAAACTTCCCAGAGATGAAAGATGGAATGGATTGCCAAATCCTGGAAGCCTACAGGACCCCAAACATTCAAAACTGTAACAGACCAACTCCAAGACATATAATTATGAAGATAGCCAACATACAGAACAAGGAGAGAATATTAAAAGCTACAAGACAAAGGAGGCAGATTACATTCAGGAGTAAACCAATTAGATTAACGACTGATTTTTTTATCACAGACTTTGAGAGCAAGAAGATCCTGGAACAATGTATTTCAAACACTGAAAAATAATGGATTCCAACCAAGAATACTATATCCAGCAATATTAAGCTTCAGATTTGACAATGAAATTAAAATCTTTCACGATAAACAAAAGCTAAAAGAATTCGCAGCCAGAAAACCAGCACTGCAAAGCATTTTGAGCAAAATACTACAAGAAGAGGAATTGAAAAATAGTGCCCAAAACTAACAGTGGGAGGTATCTCAGTAAAGGGGGGGGGGGAAATAACCAAAAAGTAAAAACTAGCCAAACTAAAATAAATAAATAAATAAACATGACTGGAAGTACAAACCATATTTCAATTGTAACCTTAAATGTTAATGGCCTAAACTCACCAATCAAGAGACATAGGCTAGTAACCTGGATCAAAAAAACAAATCCAACAATATGCTGCCTTCAGGAGACTCATATGATAGGAAAAGACATACACAGGCTGAAGGTGAAAGGTTGGGAAAAATCATACCACTCACATGGCCCTCGGAAGCAAGCAGGAGTGGCCATACTCATATCGAATAAAATAAACTTCAAACCTCAGTTAATCAAAAGAGATAAAGAAGGACACTATATACTGTTAAAAGGAACCATCCACCAACAAGACATAACAATTACCAATTTGTATGCACCAAACAATGGTGCTGCAACGTTCATAAAAGAAACTCTCCTCAAGTTCAAGAGTCAAATAGACTACAACACAATAATTATGGGTGACTTCAACACACTACTCTCGTCATTAGACAGATTCTCTAGACAAAAGCTGAATAAAGAAACTATAGAACTCAATAGCACAATCAATAACCTAGGCTTAACCAACATATATAGAATATATCAACCATCATCAAGTGGATACACGTTCTTCTCAGCAGCACATGGATCCTACTCAAAGATAGACCATATATTATGCCATAGGGCGACTCTCAGTAAATATAAAGGTGTGGAGATAATACCATGCACCATATCTGATCATAATGGAATGAAACTGGAAATTAATGATAAAAGAAGGAAGGAAAAATCCTACATCACATGGAAAATGAACAATATGTTACTGAATGATCAATGGGTTAGAGAAGACATAAAAGAGGAGATAAAAAAATTCTTAGAGACAAATGACAATATAGAAACAACATACCGGAATCTATAGGACACAATGAAAGCAGTTTTAAGAGGGAAATTCATTTCTTGGAGTTCTTTCCTCAAAAAAAGAAAAAACCAACAAATAAATGAACTCACACTACACCTCAAAAACCTAGAAAAGGAAGAGCAAAACAACAGCAAATGCAGTAGAAGACAAGAAATAATTAAAATTAGAGCAGAAATCAACAAAATTGAAACAAAAAAAAAACCATTGAAAAAATTGATAAAACTAAAAGTTGGTTCTTTGAAAAAATAAATAAGATTGACAGGCCCTTAGCCATGCTAATGAAGAGAAGAAGAAAGAGAAATCAAATTACTAACATACGGAATGAAAAAGGCAATATCACAACAGACACTACAGAAATACAGAAGATAATTAGAAAGTATTTTGAAACCCTATATTCCAATAAAATAGAAGATAGTGAAGATATCGATAAATTTCTTAAGTCATACGATCTGCACAGATTGAGTCAGGAAGACACACACAATTTAAACAGACCAATAACAAAGGAAGAAATAGAAGAAGCCATCAAAAGACTACCAACCAAAAAAAGCCCTGGACCGGATGGGTATACAGCGGAGTTTTACAAAACCTTCAAAGAAGAATTAATACCAATACTTTTCAAGCTATTTCAAGAAATAGAAAAAGAAGGAGCTCTTACAAACTCATTCTATGAGGCCAACATCACCCTGATCCCGAAACCAGACAAAGACACTTCAAAGAAAGAAAATGACAGACCAATATCTCCAATGAACTTGGATGCAAAAATTCTCAATAAAATCTTGGTGAATCGAATACAAAAGCATATCAAAAAAAATGTGCACCATGATGAAGTAGGATTCATCCCTGGGATGCAAGGCTGGTTCAATATACAGAAATCAATAAATGCTATTCACCACATCAATAGACTTAAAGATAAGAACCATATGATCATCTCAATAGATGCAGAAAAAGCATTCAACAAAGTACAGCATCCCTTTATGTTCAAAATACTAGAAAAACTAGGGATAACAGGGATGCCCTCTATCACCACTTCTATTCAATTAGTTCTTGAAATACTAGCCAGAGCAATTAGACAGACAAAAGAAATTAAAGGCATAAAAATAGGAAAAGAAGAACTTAAATTATTGCTATTTGTGGATGACATGATAATATATTTAATAGACCCAAAAGGGTCTACAAAGAAACTGCTGGAGTTAATAAATGAATTCAGCAAAGTGGCAGGATATAAAATCAACATGCATGAATCAAAAGCATTCCTGTATATCAGCAACAAAACTTCTGAAATGGAAATGAGGAAAACCACTCCATTCACAATATCCTCAAAGAAAATAAGATACTTGGGAATCAACCTAACAAAAAAGGTGAAATATTTATACAATGAAAAGTACAGAACCCTAAAGAGAGAGCTAGAAGAAGATCTTAGAAGATGGAAAAATGTACCCTGTTCATGGATAGGCAGAACTAATATCATCAAAATGGCGATATTAACCAAAGTTCTCTACAGGTTTAATGCGATGCCAATCAAAATCCCAATGGCATTTCTTGTAGAAATAGATAAACCAATCATGAAATTCATATGGAAAAACAAAAGACCCAGAATAGCAAAAGCAATTCTAAGCAGGAAGTGTAAATCTGGAGGTATAGCGATACCAGAGCTCAAACTGTACTACAAAGCAATAGTAACAAAAACAGCATGGTACTGGTACCAAAACAGGCGGGTGGACCAATGGTACAGAATAGAGGACACAGAGACCAATCCACAAAATTACAACTTTCTTATATTTGATAAAGGAGCTAAAAGCATGCAATGGAGGAAGGATAACATCTTCAACAAATGGTGCTGGGAAAATTGGAAATCCATATGCAACAAAATGAAACTGAATCCCTTTCTCTCGCCATGCACAAAAGTTAATTCAAAATGGATCAAGGAGCTAGATATCAAATCAGAGACACTGCGTCTGATAGAAGAAAAAGTTGGCTCCAATCTACATACTGTGGGGTTGGGCTCCAAATTCCTTAATAGGATGCCCATAACCCACAAGAATAAAGAAATGGGACTTACTTAAACTAAGAAATTTTTTTCTCAGCAAGAGAAATAATAAGAGAGGTAAATAGAGAGCCTACATCCTGGGAACAAATTTTTACCCCTTACACTTCAGATAGAGCCCTAATGTCCAGAATATACAAAGAACTCAAAAAATTAAACAATAAGATAACAAATAACCCAATCAACAAATGGGCCAAGGACCTGAACAGACACTTCACAGAGGAGGACATACAATCAATCAACAAGTACATGAAAAAATGCTCACCATCTCTAGCAGTCAGAGAAATGCAAATCAAAACCACCCTAAGATACCATCTCACTCCAGTAAGATTGGCAGCCATTATGAAGTCAAACAACAATAAGTGTTGGCGAGGATGTGGGGAAAAGGGTACACTTGTACACTGCTGGTGGGACTGCAAATTGGTGAGGCCAATTTAGAAAACAGAACGGAGATTCCTGGGAAAGCTGGGAATGGAACCACCATTTGACCAAGCTATTGCCCTTCTCAGACTATTCCCTGAGGATCTTAAAAGAGCATACTATAGGGATACTGCCACATCAATGATCATAGCGGCACAATTCACAATAGGTAGACTGTGGAACCAACCTAGATGCCCTTCAATAGATGAATGGATTAAAAAAATGTGGCATCTATACACAATGGAGTATTACGCAGCACTAAAAAATGACAAAATCATGGAATTTGCAGGGAAATGGATGGCATTAGAGCAGATTATGCTAAGCGAAGCTAGCCAATCCTTAAAAAACAAATGCCAAATGTCTTCTTTGATATAAAGAGAGCAACTAAGAACAGAACAGGGAGGAAGAGCATGAGGAAAAGATTAACATTAAACAGAGACGAATGGGGGGAGAGAAAGGGAGAGAGAAGGGAAAGCATATGGAAATGGTAGGAGACCCTCAATGTTACACAAAACTATATATAAGAGGTTGTGAGGGGAAAGGGGGGAACAAGGGAGAGAATTGAACAACAGCAGATGAGGTAGAGAGGGAAGATGGGAGGGGAGGGGAGGGGAGGGGAGGGGGGATAGTAGGGGATAGGAAAGGTAGCAGAATAAAACAGTCACTAATATGCCATTATGTAAAAATGTGAGTGTGTAACCGATGTGATTCTGAAATTTGTATTTGCGGTAAAAATGGGAGTTCATAACCCACTTGAGTCAAATGTATGAAAGATGATATATCATGAGCTTTGTAATGTTTTGAACAACCAATAAAAAAAACACTCTTAAAAAATTAAAAATAAATAAATAAATAAATGAAGGGGCCACTTGGAGAAAATGCTAGTGCTTGTGCCATCATACATATAACTGAATAATTATATTTAAAGTCTGCTGAATTTGCCCATCACACAGAATTTTCTTTAAGAGTAACATGTTGTTGTTTAGAATTGATAGCAATTCTCCAAGTCATTGTAGAACTATCAATAAAGATTGATATCCTCATGGAAACCACATAATACATAGACACAGCATACACATGCCAACAACACTTGCATGGTTTCATCAACATAGGTAGATACATATGTGTACATATACTCCTACAGGTACACACATATAGATACATCTAGGCATATAAGAATGCACACATGTAAAATACACAGCACACACATATACTCTCAGCATGTGTAAAGCATGCTTCCCCTCACCATGCATATATCTTCTTTTTTCTCTTAAAAATGTAGACTATCTCCTAAAATCCAGAGGGTAAGAATCATTTTTGAAATTTCTAGAGTCTATCTTAAATAAAGAAGCTTCTGTCTCATATCCTTTTGGCAATAAGCTGGTTATTAATGAAAAACAGAGAAAGGTTTAGGCAAGATATGGGCCTCTCAGATAAATTCTTTAATGATCTCCAAATATAATCCATTAGGATTGGGAAGTTCACTTTTGCAACAGAACCACCATGCTACCTACCTACTGCCGTCAGCCCTAGCTGGGTTCCCAGTTTTCAGCTAACACTAACCTGTCATGTGTGAATGAACCAACTTAGAAGTGGATCTTCCAGGACCTAGTCAAGCTGTCCCAGATGATGCCATGTAGGGCAGAAACAAAAGGCCCTGTCAAGCCCTAGTCAAACTTCCTATTTTTGAGCAAAAGAAGTGGGTAGTGTTGTTTAGAACCACTAAGTGGTGGGTGATTTGTTTTGTGGCAATAGATAACTTGTGAGGGCAGAATAAAAAGATATTGAAATGATTTTATCTTTTCTCCTTTGATATTGTGTCTTCTTCATTCTGCCATTCCACAAACTCTTCCATACTCCACAATTCACTTTACACAAACATAAGTGTGTGTGTGTGTGTGTGTGTATATATATATATATATATATATATATATATATATATATAAAAGAGCCTGATTATTGTTCCAGAAGAGCACAGAGGAAAGATAAGTGGAGGGAATTTTAGGTAGAGATTAAGGGAGAGAATGAACTCATGAGTATGATGACCTTGCATTGAGTAGTAAATGCAAGAAAGCATTTCCGATATTTTGATCAGGAAGTTTAGTGAGCGACAGTTTAGGGAAGGCATGTCCATAGGCAGATCATCAGGGAAGAATATGAGGAATGAATACTTAAGTGGATTTCAAAAATTTGTGGTGCCAATTTGGAGGTGCCACTGCCACAAAATGCACTTGTTTTGCTAGAGTTGATGAGCTTATAAGTGGACATGTGGACAAGATAGCAAATTCAAACATATGACAACAAACTTCAGAGTGAGGACAAATCCTCTATTCTAAAAATTTGCAAAAATAGTGAGGGATAACTTCTCATGGCACAGAATAAAGATAGAGAGTGTTTATCCACCAAGGATAGTCCAAAACAGGAAAATATGACAGGACAAAGAAGCTTACATTGGTGCATTGGCCAGGGTCAGAAATTGGATATTTAAAAGTCCATGGAGCTGAACACATAGTTTTTCCTTTCATCATATAAAGGAAATATCATCATATAATATTCATTAAGTTACTCTCTCTAGTAATTCTGTTAACAAGTATTTATTGAAGATATATTATGTGCTAGGTACTAGAAATATGATGGCAAGCAAAACAAACATGATCCCTGCCCTTAAGGAGCTTACATGTTAGCTGAGGTGAGATAAAAACCATTTAGTGACACAAATGTTTAATTATAAATAATGAAAAATATTATCAAGTACAGAATTCTATGAGAGGGTAAATCAGGAAGCCAAATGTATAGCTTTTGCTCTCTGGGTTTACAGTCTTTCTTCTCCCTTCAAACTTATTCACACCCTACAAGTATACTTTGATAGACCTTAACTTTACTACCTGACTTTTTGAGCACTTATGAATGATTTAAATTTATTTATGTATATACAACTTAGAAGGGACTGTTAAAGTAGGTAAATAACAAACATACAAATTGAAAGGTCTTTAAAATTTCACCCAATCTCTGTCATCAGGTTTCATTCAGGTGCTGGGGATATGGATAAAACAAAGGAAACAAATGATACAACCTCTGCCTTCAAGGAACTCAGGCTTAACTGGTGAAACAAAGGTAATCCACATGGCATGGAATCCTTCCATGAGACATACCACACCATCATTAAATCCTAGATTGAGTTGTATTGGCCTTAGATGGAGAAACTCAGGGAAGCTATGATGAACCAACCAACCTGGTGTCATGAAAGGAGTCTCTATGGAGAAGGAGGGTTTGGAAAAAGGTGTTGTTATTGTTCATGTCTGGCTACAGTATGGGAAATACAGAAAGGAACATTCCAGGTTTGAGAATTCTAGACTAGGATGCTATTTACCATTCTAGATTCAGAGGTGAATGAATGCAGGTGATAGAGGTAAAGAAGTTGCATTACCTTCATAAAACTTTATTTTATCAATGGTTGTAGGTGGCATTGGATGATTTCATATCAGAGTTTTTAATAAGTATGACCCAAATGGGAATGACAGAAGAGGTATAGGACTTGCTTGGGAGGTGAAGCTATTTGACGTATCATTTTTAAAATGCATGAATACTTAAATGTGAACACATGCTCAATGTAAGTTTTTATCCTGTTTATTCTACTATTAGATTGAATATTAGCAATTACATACTATCCAGAAATGTCACTTTCATATGATTCAACCTAGTAGTGGATCATTAAACATTTGTAATTGTTCACCACATCTATCATCTCTAGGCAGTTCTTTACTCACTGGTATTTTGAAGTCTAGTAATTATTAAAGCTATTTTGCTGTTTATAGTTGTTGGATGCTGTGATGGACCACATAGAAGCTTCTTCAGAAGAAATCCTCCCCACCCTCTCTAGAAAGCCTCTGGGGACTTCACTGATAGATAGTCCTCAGCTGTTGGTCATTTTAGGAAACTGACCTCAAAGACTACCTTGCCCAAGGTCATGACCTCTTCCCAGGGAAGATCACATCTAAAGATAGATTCAAGAGGAGGGATGAAGGTCTAACAATCTCACTTCAACTTATGATACATTCAAAGAATTGTCCAAGCTTTAGAACTCCTTGTAGGGGCAGCTGAGATTTCCACTGATTTCACGACACAGCTTAACTTTGCTCTCCTCCTGGTCTTTTTGTTCTCTTCCACAGGTGTTGATCCTTAATAAGTCTCCTGCACTGTAAACCCTGTCTTGGAGTCTGCTTCCTGGGGCATCCAATCTACAGCAGTTGTTGCCAGATCTGAGAAAGCAAATCTGAGAGTAGATTTAGGAATTGGATCATCTGCCACTCAACTGGCAATGAGAATCCCATGACTGTGGTAGATGGAATATAACCTTTGGCATGAGGTGCAGTACCACTGTTAAAATTTCCACTGCTGGTGAAACGGGATGGTATATCCATGGAAAGAAATGCCCCAACTGATGCTATGATTCAGAAATTTAAGAAATGTGAAGAAAATAACTCTGAAGGAGATATACTGTCAAGCAACTATGAAAACCAGAAACTCTTATTATGCTTCTACAGAGACCCTTATCTTCTCCAGATAGAGGGTAAAGAAGATTAGAGACCAGGCCCTGGACTTTGAAGAGTAAGAAAGTTCCAAAGATAAACTTTTAAATTAGCCACATCTGTTATGTCAAGTTTATGACTGTGGCTGGGAAAGACTAGGACCCTGACACAAGGGAGGGGGAAATGCTAGTGGTTGATATGCTCAATATCTTAAATCTTTGGATTTACCTAAAGCCTTTGGGCCCAATTCCCTGTAAAAGGATAGGTCTCTCCAGTTGCTTGAGAATGATATGCAGGCTTTTCCCACACAAGAAAACATAGGTCCCCATCCACTCATGACCTATCTTTATCACACTTCCGGTCACTAGACCAATAGCTGGTTAAGACACATCATAGCCTGACCAAGGAGATGCTGGCCCTAAAGGGACGAAAGGGACTTCACCTCAAAGGAGTAATCTGCAGTTCTTAGTCCACACGTATTGGCATGAGTTAGATAACAGAGGTTTATTGATTTGGGAGCAGTCTTCTAGGAAACAGCATTTAACTCCTTAGCAAGGATTCCAAGAATAGTCCTAAGGATGGATCCTTTTCTAAACATGGAAAAAGCAATGGCCATCTTAAGTTAGACAGAAATGCCAGAACTGCTGTGCCACATAGTGGAAAACTGTGTAGCAGAAGATGTAATGCTAGAGTGACTATATGACATAAATGTAATATACATGTACATAAATATATATGATCTATAACATATGTGATATATGTGAGATTATATATATACTATAATGTATATATAATATAACGTATATATAATCTCCAGAAAACCTCCTGGAGGAATATATTTATTTCGGGGACTAAGAATATACCATTTATCAAGGAAATAAGAAATGTGATGATGAGAGGGGACACTACAAAAATATTTTATGGTTGCAAAACATCTGATGGGTGATCATGATGATAAGGCATGCTATTACAAGTATGGCCTCACTGATATAAATGGGAATGATAGCATCCTGATACTTCAGTAGCCAGGTGGCAGTGGTATAACCCTAAGAAGCCCCATCAATATAATTATACTAATGACTACAAGTTTGGAGTAAGAGATGGGAAGGCCTGGCTTTTAAAGAGCAATGGAGATATTTAACATAGAGTGGCGTCATTAGGGGAAAAACAGAAGGTAGGTACTAAGTCCCTAAAATCAAATGATCAGTGGAGAGCACAGTCGCCCCAATAAAAATCCCTATTTATTTCACAGCTACTGGACTTGAGTCAGTTTTTGGAACCAGAACCTAGTGATTGAAGGAAAGGTAACTCACTAGGAAGAAGGACCTTTCAACACTATGGTAAGTCTAGTCATGATTCCCCTAGTCCATGCCTAGAGGAATCTACAGTCATTTACTTAAGTAACTGTACAAAAAAGAAGGGGTGATATCCAAACATTTTGAAGATTGCTGGGCACAGGATCCAAGCTGACATCAACACCTGAATACCTGAATAATCTTTATGGCCTCTCTGTTAGAGTGGGGGGTAAGTGGGGTGTGGATTATAAATACAGTCATGAATCACAGTGGTTTTCACTGGGTCTGCAGACCCACCCAGTAGTTATTTCTTTGGCCCCAAACATATTGAAATGGACTTCCTTATTAGGTGGTACAACCACCAGGCTGTGAGCTATCATAGTGGGAAAGGCCAAGTGGAAGCTTCTAAAACTGATATCTAATCTCCAGGGGAATGACAGAAATTAAGGCCACCATTAAAGACTTAAAGGATGTAGGGCTGATGGTCACTATCATGTCTTCATTTAAGTCACCAGTCGACCATTGTAAAACCTGTACAGATCCTACAAGATAAATGAGAACTATGGGAAACTCAACCAAATAGTAACCCCTATTTCAATGCTTGTGCATGATGTAGTATCTTTGGTAGATCAAATGAACATGATATCAGATACATTGTATACGGCTATTGATCTGGAAAATGCATTCTTTTCCACTGCTGTCAGAAACAGTTTATATTCACTTGGAACATAAAATTTTGCAATCTTGCCACAGGGATACATTAATTCTCCTGTCTTCCATCCTAAAATAGTTCAAATAGACCTATATCAGTTATGAACTCCAGAGAACATCACGAGTCCACATGCCAATTTGACTGGTTAAGCAAAAAGTACCTAGAACATTTCCAGAGTTAAGACACATGCATTCCAGAAAGTGGAAGTTAAACCATATGCAAAGGAGAATAAAGGGAAGGGAGGGGGATAGGAATAGGAAAGACAGTGGAATGAGTCTAAAATAACTTTCCTATGTAGATATATGAATATACCACAGTGAATCTCACCATCCACAAGACTGGAATCCTAATAAGATATATTCCATGGTTATACAAATATATCAAAATAGATTCTACTGTCATGTATAACTTAAAAAAATAAAAAGAAAAGAAAAATATTTCAAGGGGCTGCCACACAATCAACAACAACAAAAAAATGTAGGATTTCAGTGGTCGAAGGTATGCCAGAACATCCCCCTCAACAACAACAACAACAACAACAACAAAAAGAAAATAGGAATTTTTTTTTTTTTTGCACATTGCCCCTCTTATCACAAAGGAACACAGAACTTTGCAGGTCTCATTAGGTTCTGGAGGTATCTGGAATAGTGCTCACACACTGGACTAAAGCTATGACACATAGGTTGGGTGACACTAATACCTGCTGGCTTTAAGAAAGAGCTCTATAGCAGGTCCAGACTATGATGCAAGCAGCCCTGCTCTTAGGGCCATATGACCTGGCAGACCCTATGGCATTAGAAGTACCAGTAGTAGGAAAAATTATGTAGAATTCATCTCCAGTCAAAGAGCCACAATGGAGACCTCTGGGCTTCTGGAAAGAAGCAATGTCTTATATACTTTTCAAAAAATGACTTCTGGGGTTGGGGGTATAGCTCACTCGTAGAGAGCACATGCTTAGCACGTGTAAGACTCTGGGTTCAGTCATCAGCATGTGCATGCACACACGCATGCATGTGCGCACACATGCACGCGCGCGCGCGCGCGCACACACACACACACCACACACACACACACACACACACACACACACACAAGCAAAACAAAAAAAATGAAACAAACAAAAACTCCAAATTCCTGGCATGACCTGGTGGAGATGGAGTGTCTGATCACTGCATCTCTAAGTGATCACAATGCCTGAGTAGCTCATTTGGAATATTACCTGTCTTCTCCAATTGTCTTTTGCAGACAATGGGATCTCAGTGATCCCTACTCACCTGCTGGATGAGATATTTTGTCTCTACTTTCCAAGCCTTCCTCGGACCTACAATTCCTGCCTGATATGCTGTCAGAGCAGTGGTATGCTGATAAGTGTTTAACAACTGCCTTTCCAAAACAGAAAGCTACGATTTGTAGCATTTGCCAATTTCTTTGGTGCAAATACTCCCACTACAACCAATTTCAAGTACCAATATAACATCACTGAATGCTGAGTAGGAATGAGATATGAAGTAGTACATTATCACATATCTACCACACAGATGCAATAGATGTTTTTTTTTAAAGTTTTGTGTCCTGTCTTTTTTTTTTAATTTTAATATTTATTTTTCAGTTTTTGGCGGACACGACATCTTTGTTGGTATGTGGTGCTGAGGATCGAACCTGGGCCGCACGCATGCCAGGCGAGCGCGCTACCACTTGAGCCACATCCCCAGCCCTGCAATAGATGTTAATAATGTTGAGAAAACAGGTTGCTGAAAGTTTAGGGAAATAATTAGGAAGTGATGAGTTTGGGGTATTCATTACCTGTGTTTTTAAGATAACCCATTTAATTATAAGTTTACATAATTTATTTTAATATTTGTCTTCCATAATTATCTCATAAAATTCCTGAAAATGTAAACATTGTCTCTTGGACCAGAATGAGTTAATTCTGGTACAATAGTGGAAGTTTTTCACCCTGTGTAATTTTTTAAAAATATTTTTTATAGTTGTAGATGGATATGATACATTTTTAAAATTTTACTTATCAATTTTTATGTGGTGCTGAGGATCAAACCCAGTGCCTCATACGTCCTAGGCAACCACTCTACCACTGAGCCATAACCCCGGCCCCACCCTGTGTAATTTTTACTAGGTGCAGAAGACTTCCAAGGAAATGTATTTTTTAGTAATTTTGATCTAGTATGTATATTTTTCAATTTGTACAGTAGTGACTGAGCATTTTATTTATCTTGAAGATTTTTTTTCATTAAAATGTACTTCTTGGGGCTGAGGCTGTGGCTCAGCAGTAGAGCACTCGCCTAGCATGTGTGAGGGTTCAATCCTCAGCATCACACAAAAATAAATAAATAAAATTAAGGTATTGGTCCAACTACAACAACTAAAAATTTTTTAAAAATAAAATATATCTCTTAAAAATATTAATGAGATTCATTTTGGCATTTCCATACATGCATTGATCATATCCATCCACACTCCGTCTTGGCACCCTTCTCAGTCAATGCTTCAGTGACAATGGTATCTGACTCTCTTTCAATTTTTCCTATTATTTCTATGAACTGAGTCTAGAGACCTTACCATACAAAAAAAAGGCCTTTCAAAGGAAGCAAACAGGTATTTTTTGCATATTGTAGGATCACAATAAATATTCATTAATTCAAACTCATATTTTACATGCTAAACATGAGTCAGGATCTTTAGAATCCAAATTAATCTAATAAGTTATTGAGATGCAACATATTCTCATTTTAACTAATATTAGAGTTATAAGAGTGATAAAAATGGATGTCATGAATGGACCTAATACAATTTTTTAAAAATTCATTATTCTGATGCTTCTTCAACACATTACCTAATACAAAAATTCATTACAACTTAAAATGCAAACTCTTCTTAGCCTTAGAATACTGAAAAGCAACATTAAATCAATTTAAGTAGATTCCTAACAAGGCATGATTAGTTTCTTCATTTTACTAATTTCATACATTAATATTCTCAACTGATTTTATCCCTGGATATATGACATCACCAAAATTATAAATAAGGAACTTTCATCAAGAACATAACTTTATATTATCTCCAAAGTACTAACCATTAGAAAAAAATATGAATATACTGATAGTACCTCAACATTCAAGAAGCTATCTAGCTTAATTTAACAGAGTTCTGGATTAATCTTGGCAAATTTTGAGTACCGACCATATATCTTAGAGTAAATATCATCTCTATTGGCAATGTACTTGCTATATTACTTTCATCTAAACCATTGAAATAAAATGATTATCTCCAGGAAATATAAGTATTAGGCTTGTTGAAAGTTATAATTAGCTAAATGTGTGTGTGTGTGTGTGTGTGTGTGTGTGTGTGTGTAGGGGAGAGAGAAAGGGGGAGAGGGAGAGAGAAATGTGTACATGTGTGCACGTGCGCGCGCACACACACACACACAAACACATAGATATCTAGGTCACAGAGCAAAAGTATTAAAAGAGATTTTTCCCTCTTGTAGTTTTCATTTTCTGATAGATTTTAAATATCAACAAATTTTCCTAATAATTAATATCTATACAGAGATATTAACTAATGATATAGGAGGCCTCAGGTCCTTTGTGGTTTAAAGGATTGTCTGGGATTATTACATATATATCAGTTGAAGATTCCACTAATTACCTCATTTCTTCCTAATTGGTGTCTTACAAAATAAACTAGATACAATGATTAGCAATACTTATTTTTGACCTCTCTTAATGTTGATTTAAATTTAACGAATACTATAGTGTGTGGATGTGTTTTACTTCAAGTGTTTTTTTAGACTCGAGTTCATTTTATAGCAATATTAAATTTTTACATAAGTAAAAATATTGCCAAGATATGGGCTATATACAAAAGAATATTTTTTAAAACCTGTTAAATTAGTACAAAAGATCTGTGTGTTATACTACTAATGACTTAATAACATTTTAATATTATTCCAAAAGAGAAGAAAATAGAAAAATAAACAAGGGTTTGTAAATTGTGAAACAACACTTAAATTTCTACTATCTACTCAAAATAACTTATACTTTAACATGGGTTTTCATCATCAGTGGTGATGGTTGTGTAACTAACCTATAGGAATGTGGAAAAGGAACTAACTGATTATATATACCAAATAGAGCAGAATGTGTCTCATCAGTTTTTCCACATAAAGATCACTCTTGGGTGAGGCACAAATTAAATGAGTTCTCTCATTAAATCATCCTTAGCAGTAACAATATAGTCTTTCATCTGTGTGGATGCTGTTGATGGAGCATCAGTGGAGTATAAGTAAAAAGTAATCTGAGCTCTGAGGCTCATGTCTCCTTATCTCTAATGGCTTCTGTTGTAGATGGACATAATACCTTTTTAAAATTTTACTTATCAATTTTTATGTGGTGCTGAGGATCCACAAAATGGGATTTTGTTAAGGTTTGTACCCCCCAGATCTCCTGAAAATCAAAGGGAGATCAGCAGAGAAAAGGGAAGAAGTGCTAGGGAGTGATATTGGCCAAATTATATTGTGTACAAATATGTAACAACAAATCCCATTATGTACAACTATAACACACCAATAAAAAATGTGAAAAAACTCAACAACAATAATAAAAAAGGATTCTGTTCTCCTTTATAAGATTTAGTACCAGTTCTATAGGGACTTTGTCATGTGGTTAGATAATTTTAAAAATTTAGATCATAATAAGGTAACTATAAAACTAAAACAAGTTACCATTTTCAACTCACTGATTTGTCAAAACTCAACAATATTGTTATAGATGTGGGCATAGTAATGTGCATTCTTATATGTTGTTGATGGAGAATAAGTAGTACAAACTGTATGAAAATTTGAGAATATCTAACAAAAATATCCAATATATAACCAGTCATTACATTCTAAGAATTTTTCCAAAACAAACACCCCAGGAAAAATAATATATTCAAAGATATTCATCATGGCTTCATTTGTATTAAGAAAAGATTAGAACCAACCTAAATATCCATCAGTAGGGAATATATATGTATATATACATATGTCTATATACATATATGCATATATACACACACATATACATATACATACATATGGAAGGGTTTCTAAGTTATATCTTTAAGTGGAAAATTAAGGAATACATTGAACAAATTCTGCTGCCATTTTCTGTAAAAGTATATACATATATTTATATGTCAGTGTATGCATAGGACAGTGCTGGAAGGTACCCAAGAAACTCTGGACTGAGTGTCTGGAGGAAGGTAAGGTATTGATAGGGATGCTTGTTTTTTATTCTAAACCTTTTCTTAAAAAAATAGTTTTAGTTGTAGATGGACGCAATACTCATTTATTTATATGTGGTGCTAAGGATCAAACCCAGTGCCTCACATGTGCCAGGCAAGCACTCTACCATTGAGCCAAAACCCCAGCCCTCATTCTAAACCTTCTTGAAGTTTTATCATTTGCTGTATTGCCTATACAAACACACACTAATTTTTAGAAAAAGAATGGCAATGTCTGGTGAGTCCTGTTTCATTCTTCCTAGAAAGACCAGATCTGTGTCTGTATTTATACACCAACTGGTTGAACAGACCATCAAGTCCTTCATTAAAATGGAGCATTTTTACAGTGAGGGAATGTTGAGAAGAATAATGAAGAAATAAAAACACTGGGAAATAACTTTTTGATGATTCTTAACTCTTTTAGGTTTTGAATCTTTTGCAAATCTCTTGAGATGTATGGCTTTATCCCAGAAAAATGTACACAATCCTGCATACAGTATCAGGTTTAGGGACCCTCCTGGAACCCATTTGTGAGCCCAGGCTTAAGAACCACTGCTCTAAAACAAAGAATGCAGTTTCTTTCAGGGCCATGGAAGCTCTATTTTAGTTCTTAATAAAGAAGTATCTGGTTGGGGGGGGGGCTGGGGTTGTGGCTCAGTGGTAGAGTGCACACCTAGCACACGTGAGGCACTGGGTTCGATCCTCAGCACCACATAAAAGTAAAATAAAGATATTGTGTTCACCTGCAACTAAAAAAGAAATATTAAAAAAAGAAGTATCTGGCAGAAGAGTTTTATCTTTTCTCTTTATTTAATATTTCTTTATAGGCAGATAGTGTAATTGCATTCCAGTGCTATAAAGCTAATGGTCACATAGCCATGACTTCCTTTATTCTTAAAGCTAGTTTAAAAGCTGTGATGTCTGGCATCTATTAGTATTTTGATGCCTGTAACTCTAGTAAGAAAGTTAAAAGCAAAGGTCAACTCACTCCAGTAGGATAATTTGGTCATGACAACACTGACCTCCAGCAAGGTTACCCTCTTTCCCATACAGTTTTGGATCTCATATGACATAAAACCATCCTGGAAGTAAAACTGGAGATTCCATACCCAGCCACAAAGCAGATGGTGAAGAACTCTTATACCTAATGTATGCACGGCCTATTTCACATCCAGAAACTTATCTTCTTCTCCTTGTTCATCTAAGGTCTCTGGAGTCCCCATACCATCTATTTCCAAGAATAAGAATACTCAGAAATGGAAAGGATTACTGTAGCAAATTGAGACCGATTTCACCAGCTGAATTAAGATAGCTGTAAAACTCACTTATCTTTAAAGAAATAACTCAAAAGGAGCTTATCTCTGATAATGTCTATAAAACTATATAATTTTCTACAGAATTTTCCTTTTATAACATTTTATTATAGACAAAGTAGGTGAGTTCCCATAAAACAACAATGGAGACTCCAGCTGTAGAAGCAACATATAGCTAACTTCAATACTAGGACATCCTTTCTCCAGCATCTCTACAACTATTTTGATTTAATGTAGGATTTTTCCAGATCCACATTATTTTCCTATTCTCATGAGGGGAATAGGAAAGGAATACTTCCGAAAGTCACAGCTTGCTTCCTAACTGATTTCTGGAAATTTCAACAAAGGTATGAAACCTAGATCTATGTTTACATTGGCTCCTATCATGCCATGCAATGCTGCATTTACAAGGATAGCAGTGCATCATGAAATGCAGTCACTTGTCCAAAGCGATTCTGCTATATTTAGATGGTTGAGCCAGGATTTGAATCCAGGGCCATGTGGTCCCACTATTCACCAAATGCCCTGTAATGGTTTCTGGCAAATCTACAAACTATTGGTTTTGAAATCCATGTACATGAAGCTCCATCAATTTAAAATTCTTTAGATTTTAGTATGTGTCAGGATCAACTGGGTTAGGGATGTAGCTCAGTGGTAGAGTGCTTGCCTAGCAAGCACTGGGGCCCTGGGTTTGATGAGCACCACAAACCAACAGCAACAAAACTAGATCCCTGAGAGTACATCTAGGGAGGAACCCAAGAATTGCCATTTCTAACAAGTCCTAGATGCTGCTGGACTGGGAACCACATACTAAGTTACATACATGATGGAGAGAGGATATCTTACTTTGGAGAGAGCTGTTCTCTGCCTCTCACCTGATGGTGCAGCAAGATCTCAGAAAAACACTTTCCATATGCACCATTAGATTAAAAAAATGTTAACTTTAACATTCACCAATTCTTCTTGTAGTGAAAGGCATATATTTCCCCCTCTCATCTTTCTTTTCTGATAAGCATGATTCTTTATAAGTGACACATCTTATTACTACAGAATGTACTCTGTGTAATTATGTTGAGTCTACATACTTGTAACAAGTACAAGGTAAACAATTCTCTTTCCCTTTTATTCTGTCCTGAATGCTGAAAGTAATCAATTTTATGATAGACTTTTAAATATTTAACAACTTGATTCTTTCTGACACATATGCCAATTAAGATTCATTTGTAATTGTGAGTGGTGTGTGTGTGTGTGTGTGTGTGTGTGTGTGTGTGTGTGTGTGTGTAACACACACAAAAATCATACCATTTTGCTCCTGAAAAGTTTGGGAGCAAAGAGGGGCAGCTAAGTCTTAAAACTTGAGCACAAATGAATGAGCCTAATTTATTTAATCTAGAAAGCAATTATTTAGAGCTTTAAGCAATTTGGCATCTGGGTGTGCAGAAGGGGGTGTGGGTGGGACTAACATGTTTTTGCCAAAACTGAATTTTTGCCTAGTGTTTTTGGAATTTCAAGAATCTAATTAAGACATTTGGTAAATTTGCTTTAAATCACCATAGAGCTAATAAACTAGAGACATTGCAGTGTCTGTCAGCTCAGATTTAATTTAGATGCTCAGAGCCCCTTCAAACTAGATCGAGATTACAGAGTAGTGCCAAATAAATGACACCATTCAAACAGTCTGCAGGTGTCTGCTGACATCCATGTTCCCACCATAGTTGCCTGGGCCAAGCCATGATGATTGGTTCACTGCAGCCATCAACTATCTTGCTCAAGAACCCATGGCACTCCCTCCCACTAGTAATAGCAGATATAGAGACATTGCAGACTCAGCTGCTTTTCTTCCTCTCTCTCTGCTATAGGAGGCTTTAGTCCCTTGCTGCCATGGAGGTGCATTTCCCATACCATTTATTTCCTAGGTTCCCCACTTGCTAGATTCAGGCCTCTATGAAGCTCAAGCTTTGCTGCCTAGTTTAAGGGAATTTAGGCTCAAGGACTGGGGTATGAAACCTTGGGGAAATTTGGAACTACTGCTTCTACATTGTGGGTTAAGTTAATTTTTTGTAGGCTACCCTAGATACTACACTATTTTGTCTAACTCTTTTCTTCCAGGGAAAATTACACTCTAATTTCCAAATACCTGATTTTAAAATTATCTTTTGGAATACAATTTATTATTCGTAGAGTCCTAATACCCTTTCAGTTTCCCTTTTTATGAATTTGTTCTTTCTTTCTCACCTTGCTTCAAACATACATCTCTTTGTTAAGGATCATTGGTAAGTTGCAAATTCCTAATATTTAATAATAATTACTGAAATATCATAAAAATGTTTTTCCATCTTGCTTCCATAATTAGACAAATATCTTAGTTGGCATTTCTAGAACTGAAATATCAACAGTCTTAGCTTAAGGCTATTTATGTTCTTATTTAAACAATAAAAGATAATTTGAAAAGCAGCAAAATAAATATATGTATGAGGGTGTTCTTCTTGACCTGCAATTGCAACTTAAATTGCTCATCTATTAGGCAGCTCACCCCAAATCCTCAATGATCTGGATTAGATAAAGTTTTCTGAACTTCAAGTGCATGCTCAAGAACACTTAAAGACGGGTGCCATTTCATGAATGCCCTAGAACCTAGAAGCTAAATGTGAAAAAACTCTGGAGCTTTTAACAGAATTTGAGATTTAGACATGTTTGATAAAATGTGAATGGGGGAAATCAAGGGAATGCATGAGGAACAGCATTCCTAACCATTAAAACGATATACTGGGGACTGGGGATGTAGCTCAGTGGTAAAGTTCATGCCTAGCATGTATAAGGTCCTGGGTTCAATCTCCAGCACTGCCAGAGAAAAAGGATATATCACCATGGGCGGGATGAAGTTGAGCAATGTAGGTTTGATTTAGCACAAAGTTCTTAGGTTGTGCCTTCAGGAATAATGTAAAGCTAAGTTTGAATGCCACCTGATCCATCCTCCCACCCCTTCCTCTTCTACCACCTCACTCCTTCTTGAGCAACTGTTGTTCTAAGAAAGAGAAGAAAAGGTTAAATGAGGAGCCCTAAACTACTTAAACAGGACACAAAAAGCACTAACTATGTATAAATAGGAAAAAAGATAAATTGGAACTATATAGAAATTAAGGATTTTTGTACATCCAAAATACCATTAAGAGCTAAGAGCATGAAAGGCAAGTCACAGCTTGGGAGGTGACACTTAGCTCACATTCATCCAACCAAAGATTCCTGTTAAGATTATATAAAGAATTTCTATGCATTTCTAAGAAAAGGACAGTCAAACCACTAGAGGTATAGATAAAAGACTTGAATAGACACTTTAGAAAAGAGGATAACCAAAGGGAAAATAGACATAAAAAAGAGATCAATGGGCTGGGGATACAGCTCAGTTGGTAGAGTACTTGCCTTGGATGCACAACGCCCTGGGTTGGATCCCCAGCACAAGAGAGGGAGAGAGAGAGAGAGAGAGAGAGAGAGAGAGAGAGAGAGAGAGAGAGAGAGAGAGAGAGAGAGATATCAGTTTCCTTATCCATCAAAGAAAATCAAATTAATAATGCAATATAATTCTCTATACACTAATCAGAATCACTAAAATGAAAACAAAAATTTCAATTACTGTGGCATCACAAGTATGTAAAGTGCCTAGAACTTTCACTCATTGCCTATGAAAGTGTGAATTTTAACATTTGGAAAATTTTTGGCTATATCTACTAAAGCTGAATATATGACTACACTGTGGTAGAGTGATTTTACTCCTAGATATATACACTCAACAAAAATGCACACATATATGCACTCAAATATAATAGCCTATTATGGTTTGGATCTAGAAATATTTCCCCCAAAATTTATGTTTTAGAAGCACAGTCCCTGATATGGCAAGATTCAGAGGTGGGCTTTTAGGCTACAATGAAATCTGTATAACCTCCTTAGTGGATTAATCCATCTGATGGATTAATTTGAATGGACTACTTAGGCAGTACTAACTGTAGGTAGATGTGGTGTGACTTTGGGGATTATCTTGTCCCTGGCTCCTTGCTTAGTCTCTCTGCTATCTGGTTCCTTTGAGCTGAGAAATTTTCTTCCACCATACCCATGAACCATGATGCTCTACATTGCTCAGAGTAATGGAGTTGGTTGACCATGGACTGTGACCTCTGAAACCATGAGCAAAATAAACTTTTCCTCTTCTAAGCTGTTCTGATCATGGTGATGAAGAGCTGACTAATACATAGCCAAACCAGAAAATATCTCTGATGGTCAATTTTTATAAGAACTTGTCTAGGCCATAGGGTACCCATATATTTAGTTAAACATTATTTGGGGTGTTTCTGTGATGGTGTTTTACATGAAATTAGCATTCGAATTGGTAGAGTGAGTAAAGCAGATGGTCCTCCCCCATGTGTATGGGCCTTATGCAATCAACTGAAAATCTGAATAGAATAAAAAGACAGTCTTCCCCTACGCAGGAGGGATGATTTTCTGTCTGATAGCAGCTGAACTAGAACATCAGCTATTTTCCCACCTTCAGACTAAAACTGAAATATCAGCTCTTTATGGGTCATGAGACTGCTGACCTTCAGATGGAAATTATCCTGCAGCTCTCCTATTTTTCTAGCTTGGTTCACTGTACAGATATTGGTACCTACCAGCCTCTATAATCACATGAGCCAATTCCTTATAATAAATCTTTTGACTATATAATCCATCAAATGTATTAATCCACTGATGAGGTTACAGTAAACACAATCTAATCATTTTCCCTCTGACATTCCTGCATTTCTTAACACATGAGCTTTTGGGAGGACACTAAAGATCCAAACCATAACAGCCTCTGTTTATAGATTAGAAAACAAATATTGTTAAAATGTCTATACTATCCAAAGTAACTTACAGATTCAATGGCATTGAATCTGAAAATTTTTATACCATATCAAAATACCAATGACATTCTTTACAGAACTATAAAAAATTCCTAAAATTTATATGAACCCTCAAGAAAACTATGAATAGCAAAATCCATCTGAGCAAAAAGAACAAAGAAGGAGGCATATTACTACCTGGTTTCAAAATGTATTATAAAGCAGTAGTAATCGAAACAGCATGGTATTGCATAAAAACAGACACACAGACAAAAGGAACAGAATAGAAAACCTAGAAGTAAACCCACACATCTATAGTCAACTGATTTTTGACAAAGAGGCTGAGAACATGCAGTGGAGAAAGGACAATCTTTTCAATAAATGATGCTCGGACAATCGGATATCCACATGGAGAAGGATGAAATTAGACCCTATCTCTCACCAATTTTTTATCAACTCAAAATACAGTAAGATGTAAATGTTAGATATAAAACTATGAAACCGCTAGAATAAAACAGAGGAAGTGCTTCAGGATACTGGAATAATCAAGGATTTTTTTTTGAGAAGATCCCAAAAGCACAGGAAATAAAAGCAAAGATAGACAAATAGGATTATACCAAACTAAAAATCTTCTGTGCAGCAAAGGAAACAATAAAAAGAATACAGAGACAATGCACAGAAAATATTTGCAAACTATACATCTTACAACAGGTTGATAACCAGAAATATAAGGAACTCAAAAAGATCAATAGCCAAAAAATAACCCAGTTTAAAATTGGCAATAGATCTAAATAGATACTTCTCAAAAGACCCCATGAAAATGCTCAACATCATTAATTATCAGGAAATGCAAATAAAACTCACAATGAGCTATCACTTCACCCCAGCAAGAACAGCTTTTATCAAAAAGACTAAAGATAATAAATGCTGTTAAGGATGTAAAGAAAAGGGAACCCTTATACACTGTTGATGGGAATGTAAAATTAGTACAGCCATGATGAAAAACAGTATGGAGGTTCCCCAAAAAATTAAAAATAGAACTACCATATGATCCAGCATTTCTACTACTAAGTATATATCCAAAGAAAAGGAAATCAGTATGTCAAAGAGACATCTGCACTTCCATGTTCACTGCAGAATTACTCACAATAGTCAAGAAATGGAAAAAACCCAAATGACCATCAACTGATGAATAAATAAAATGTGATACATATACACAATAGAAATACTATTCACCCATCAAAAATGAAGTCCTGTCATTTGTGACAACATGAATGGAAGCAGAGATCATTATGTTAAGTGAAATAAGTCAAGCACAGAAAGACAAGTACACATGAACTCACTCATATGAATAATAATACTAATAAAAGGTGGGGCTGTGGCTGTGGCTGTGGCTGTGGCTGTGGCTCAGCAATAGCACACTTGCCTGGCATGTGTGAGGCACTGGGTTCAATTCTCAGCACCACATATAAATAAAATAAATAAGGTCTATCAACAACTAAAAATTTTTTTTAAAAAAGGTGATCTCATAGAAGTTGAGAGTAGAATGTTGGCTGCCAAAAAGTACAGTAGGGGGAGAGAGAAGGTAAAGTTGTTCAATGGGTACTAAGTTACAGTTAGATAGGACCAACAAATCTCAGTGTACCTTTGCACAGTAGGCTGACTGAGGTAATAATGTACTGTACATTTCAAAAAGCTGAAAAGAAGAATTTTAAAAGTTTTCAGCATAAAGAAGTGATAAAGATTCGAGAAGATAAATATGTTTAACTTGATTTAAACATTATGCAATATGTACATATATGAAAATATTTCATGGTACCCCCTTAATATGCACGGATGTATGTTTTTATTTATTCATCAAAATTTTTAAAAATCCAGTATATTGTCAACTAAAGACAGCCTGGGCATAACATAACAAGCAAGCCTAGGAAGAGTATAAAAGGCAGTAAGGAGATGGCAGGCTGCCTAGAGACCTTGGGATTTTAGAAACAACACTGTAATGAATTCCCTGGGTTTCTGTATTGCCACCCATATATCCTAGACAGGATGCTGTAGAAGCCTCCAACAGACCTGCCAACAGGCTCAGACAAAAAGCCAAAAACCAAAAAAATCCTCCAAGAAAAGCCTGTTCTCCTTAGCCAAAGTACTGAAAAAGGGGGTGGCCTAACAACAGAAAACCTTTCAGTTAATACTCATTCTACTCAGGAAGCTGACATTCCACTTCATCCCACTCCCAATCCCAGCAGCAGCAAATAGCACACTGCAATTCCCCTGCTGGATGGTATTGACTAGATGAGCAGGAGCTGATCTTCCATCTCTTAATCAGCAGAAGCAGGTGGCAGCAATCCAATTTCCCTGCCAGAGGAGCGTAAGTGGGATCAAGCAGGCAGCTGATCTTCCATCCCCTGCCTGGTAGAACCAGGGAGTGTTAGATTTCCCATCTGGGGGAAATCAGGAGAGCCTGGTGGTGAGCTGAGCTTCCATTCCCACCCAGTTTCAACAAGGCAGAATGAAATGGTGGGAGGTTTTAGTTGGCACTTCATTTCCCACATTCTCCTCCCACGATGTCAGTGGGGCCCAGCAAGGAGCTAAGCTTTACACCCCCATTTGAAAACAAGGCAGTATGAGTCAATGCCATACTTTCACTGAGATGATGTCTGCAGGGCCAAAAGGGGAACCTAACTTCCATTCTGCCCAACTGTAATAAAGCAGTGTGAGCCAGTACTCAACCTTTGCTGGGATAATGTCAGTGAGATCCATTTGCAAGCTGAATGTACACACTCACCTGGCTCTCATGCTATACGTCAATGAGGGAACTACCTCCTTGTTAAAAAGATTAACTAGGGTCCAATGTTTTATCATATTCAAATATACAGGATATTTTGTATAATAAAATATCACTTCTCATACCAAGAACCAGGAACATCACAACAAGAAAAAAAAGATAAGCAATAGATCGTGACACCAAGGTGAACCAGATGTTGGAATTATCTGACAAGGATTCTAAAACAGTCATAATCAACAAGTTTCAACAATCAATTATGAGTTCTCTTGAAATAAATGGAAAAAAATAAAAACAGTGAAGGAATACTTATAAAAAAAAAGAACCAAATGGAGATCACTGAATTGAAAATCACAATAGCTAAAATAAAAACTCATTGGATGGAATAAATAAATACTGGAGTGGAGATGACAAAGGATAAATGAACTAAGATGCCAAACTGATTTTTTGACAAGGTACAAAAGCCATTCAACAAATGGAACTGCAGAAAGTGGATATTCATAGGCAAAAAGTTAACCTCAACTTGTCCCATGCCTTATACAAAAATTAACTCAAAAATGGATCTCAGATGTAAATGTAAAACTATTCAAGTTTTAGAAAAAAAGCAAGGACTAATTTTCTAGAATTCATAAAGAAGTTCCAAAACTCAAATGTTAACCCCCCCAAAAAAATCTAGTTAGAATATTGGTAAGATCTAAACAGGATTTCAATGACAATGATATCCTGATGGTAACAAGCACATAAAAGACATTAAATATTATTATCCATTAGGAAAATACAAATTAAAGCAAAGAGATATCACTATACACCTATCAGAATGGTTAAAATAAAATTATAACTACATAAAATGTTGGCAAAGAGGTAGGGAAAGTGGATCACTCATACTTTGCTGGTGGGAGTGGAGAATGATACACCTACTCTGGAAAACATTTGAGCAGTTTATTAAGACATACTTGCAATTATCATACAACCCAGGAATTTTACCTTTAGGCATTTGTCCCAGAGAAATGGCAACCTACATTCACTCAAAAACCTGTACACAACTACATCATGTACATCCACAAGACTGGAATCCTAATTGGAATAAGTCATACTCCATGTGTATATGTCAAAATACACTCTACTGCCACGTATATCTAAAAAGAACAAATAAAAAACTCAAAGCCACTCCCCAATACATAAATCTTCCTAACAGCTTATTTGTAATATCCAAAATCTGGAAACAACTCATGTTTTAGCTTTTTCACTGCTGTGACTAAAAGGACCTAACCAGAACAACTGTAGAGGAGGAAAAGTTTATTTGGGGGCTTATGGTTTTACAGGTCTTAGTCCATAGAAGGTTGGCTCCATTCCTTGAGGCTCGAAGTGAGGCTGAATATCATGGCAGAAAACAGCAGCAGAGGGATGTAGCTTTCATAATGATCAGAAAGCAGAGAGAAAGAGTCCATGCTCCAGATACAAAATACATACTCCATAGCCACGCCCCCAGTGAACCACTTCCTCTAGCCACACCCCACCTGCATCCAGTTACCACTCAGTTAATCCCATCAGGGATTAATTCACTGATTAAGCCTGTAACCCAATCATTTCTCTCCAAACCTTCTTGCATTGTCTCACATGTGAGCTTTGGGGGGCCACCTCACATCAAACCATATCAACCTAAATGCCTTCAAATGGTGAATGAATTAATAAACTGTTACACCCATGCAGTAAAATACTACTCAACAGAAGTAAATAGGACCAAAATATTGGTAAATGCAAAACATGAATGAATCTCCAGGGAAATCTACTGAAAATCCCATTTAGATAACCATACTGAATTGACAATTATAGGAACAAAAAGAGTTTTTTTGTTAGTAAAAGGCAATGTGGTGATTATTGCCAATGTTAATTGTTTTTGGTTATTTTTCCAAGGCAAATTTAACAAAATTCTCTATAGACTCATTGACTTTTAGGCCATTTATTGGCTTGCAATCTACAATAAGATGTTTGATAAGATTTTGTTGAGGTGTTTTTGAATGTTGATGAGCTGGTTGGAACATGAAACTATTGCTGAAATGTTTGACTTTAATTATTACAAGTAGAACCTGTTAAAACAAGGATTGAATATTAAGAAAAGGGTGCTAACACGAATAAAGAAAATGTGGTGCAAAAATATAAAATGAAATATCACTTAGTCTTAAAAAAGAAGAGAATTCTGTCATTTGTGTCAAAATGGATGAACCTGGAGGACATTAGGCTAAGTGAAATAAGTCAGTCACAGACAGATAAATACTCTGTGTTTCCACTTATATGAGATTTCCATAATAGTCAGGCTCATAGAATCAGTGAGTAAATAGGTTTCCATGACTGAGGGACTATGGGAAATGGGGAGGGGTTTTTTTTGTTGTTGTTGTTTTTTATTATTTATTTATTTATTTAATTGTGTGTGTGTGTGTGTGTGTGTGTGTGTGTGGTGCTAGGGATTGAACCCAGGGCCTTAGTGCATATGAGGCAAGCACTCTACCAACTAGGCTATATTCCTACCCTGGGAGTTGTTTTTTAACTGGTATTAAGTTTTGGTCAAGCTAGATGAATATGTTCTTGAAATTCTTGTACAATATAATGCCTATAATTAACAGTACAGTATTTTGCACTTCAAATTTTGTTAACAGCACAACATGAGATTACTTGTATCACAAAACAAATAAAAAAGCAAAACAAAGTAAAGGAATACAAGGAAATATCTCTGGATATGCCTATCACTCTGATTGTGGTAGGAGTAATACAGGTGTTTCTACATGTTCAAACTCACCAAATAGTGCACATTAACATGTATATTTTTTATATCAATCATACCTGAATAAACCTAAAAATGAAAAAGGAAAAAAGGGTGAAAAGGGCTCATTACAAATTCATTTAACAATAGAATAATGAACATAATTGGGGCAATTTGTTATAGTAGATACAAGTTAACTATGTTTCTTGGGGTAAGCAGTAGACTGCTAGTTCTGGTACTCCAGGAAAGCAGGGATGAGCCTGCTATGACTGCCCACATGTGGTGAAGGTGGCAGAGGGTACTGGGCAGCCCATGAGTGAATGGAATGTCCCAACTCCATTCCTACTATATCAGTACTTCAGTGGGGGTGGTGCAGTTTTCGAAAGTTCTTTGTATTTCCTGCCAAAAGATTCCACTTTCCATCTGGAGCCTGAAATATCTTTCTGGTAAGTTCCAGAGAAAAGCAAAAATCAACATGCTCTGGATTTTCTGAAAGCCTCTGGGCAGCTTAGATCCAGACCGGCTTTAAAGTGTGATAAGAACAGTTCCCAGGACTGGGGCCCCCAAGTGCTCCCTGAAGCACACTAAAAAGCCAGGCCCACTGAGGTGTGGTCAGGGAGCCCAATCAGTCAATCTGAAAACAGATTAATGGTTGCCTAGCTCAGGAATGGGGGGTAGGAAGTAATGAGAAGGAAAGTAGGTGTGATTATAATGGGCAACAAAAAGGATCCTTATGATAGAATTAATCTGCATGTTGACTATATCAATGTTAATGAGCTGGTTGTGATATTTATTGTACTGTAGTTTTGGAAGATGTTACTACTGAGGGAAACCAGGTAAAGAACATACATGGGATCTCTTCCAATTATTTACAACTGCATGTAAATCTATGATGGTCTCAAAATATAAAATTTAATTTAAAAATCCATTATATGGTACCATCTGAGCCTTATAAAACACACACACATGCACAAACACAAACTATCTAGTGGATTTGAGCCTATCCTTTCTTCAAGGTGAGCAGTTCTCAAGGTGTGTTTCAAAAGGGTTTTTTTTTTTTACAAAGACAATACTATTTGCATATTAATGCAAAGACTAATTATACTAAGCATATACTAATATATAACAATCTAAAATTATACTAATTAATGCATGATGAATATTTTCTTTCTCACTCTGATGGTGTAAAAGCAGTGGTAGAATATTGGCACCCTAGCATGAATTGAGGCAATAGCAACTATTCTAGTAATCATGGTCTTCTTCATTGTCAAACCCTCACAGTAAAAGACAAAGAATAATAAAAGAAACAATAAGTAATGAAAAACAAAGAGCAAATTTTGCTTAAGAATGTTGTTGATGCTTAGGAGAAAGGTATTAATTTAATTAGATCTCAACATTTGGACACACCAAATAGTGCTCTAATGAAATGAAAAGCAGGAAGAAAGCCATCCTAGTGCACACTTAAGCATGATGGTTGTCTCCAGGAAAAGCACTTGTACAATTGAGTTGTGAGCTGAACTAGTCTCTTTTCTCCTTCAAATGCCAATTTTTTTAATTGAAATAACAACTGACAGTCAGACTATGGTTATTCAGTTTTGGGTATTTGGCAGGCATTTTCTTCAAGATGAACCAAAGGAGCCTGCCACTTAAAGGAAAATAACTGATAGTATTTGTTGATAATGATAAAATTTGAGCTTTTATAGAGAATTGAAAATTTGGAAAAATTATATCTGCTTTTGTGAATTTGACATCATCTAAAGACTTTCTTATAAGATTGGTGGTGATAGTTACAAATGTGATTTTAAAATATAATTTAATAAATCAATGTTTAGAAGATTTATTTAATTCAGTGAACCAGTATTTTCCAGATGACCAATGTGTGATACCATGAAATTATGCATGGTGAAAGATCTATTAAAAGCACAAAATAGAGTGCTTGCTTGAAATAGGTGAAACTCTGAGTTCAATCCCTACTACCTCAAAAAAAAAAAAAGTACAAAACAGAGCAATAGATTGTAATGCAACAGTAATGAAAAGTTCACTGATTACTTTCAGATTCCATATTGCAACTAATCTTCATGAAATAACCACTTGTCTCCATGGGCATCCAGTCCTGTAATTCCAACAACTGGGGAGACTGAGGCAGGAGTATCGAAGTTCAAAGCAGGACTCAGCAATTTGGCAAAGCCCTAAGCAACTCAGCAAGAACCTGTCTCAAAAATTTTAAAAAGGGGGCTGGGTGTAGTTCACTGGTAGAGCACCCTGGCCTGGCTCCTTAATACCAAAAACAGAAAAGAAAGAAAGATACAAAGAAAAAGAAATAGCGGCTTGACAAATTTCACTGTACCATCAAAGAGGAATAGCCACAATTATCTGAAAAGAACCTTAAAATACTATTCTCTTGTCCAATAACAAGTTTGTGAGATATAGAATTTCTTTATATACTTTTTTTAGCTGTTGATAGACCTTTATTTTATTGATTTATATGCAGTGCTGAGAATTGAACTCAGTGCCTCACATATGCCAGGCAAGTGTGCTACCACTTAGCCATGGCCGCAGCCCTTTTTTATATACTTCAATAAAAATGTGTCTTAGCTAGAATGCAGAAGGAAATATGAGAACCCTCTGTCCTATATTAAGTCAGACATTAAAGAGATTTGCCAAATGTAAAACAATGCCACTCTTCTCACTATATTTTTTGTCTTGGAAAATATGTTGTTATGTTAACTGCAGTGAATTTATTACTTTTAAATTAATTTTAAAAATACATATTTCTTAAAGTTATAATTTTCATTTCTAATAGAGTTAACATGAATAGACATAACTTACATAAACCAAGGTTCTTTGGAGTTCTCACTAATTTTTAAAAGTGTAAAGCTGCCTGGGCTCAGAGAGTTTGAGAAATGCATCAAGACAAACAAAATTTTTTTCACTGAATCAATTTGCAATGACTCTTCATGAAGTTACTATTAACTGAGCTCATCTAAGGTCTTATACCATAGAGTCCTGCCCTCTCCTCCCTTCTTTCTCTTCCCATCTAGTCTTAGCTTCTGAAAACAGAGTTGTACTCACTATGACAATATACTAGAAGAGACCATCATCTATTCTATTTCCCAGTGTCCTCTTTTAACGGTCTATAGGACAAGTTTCCCTTACGCATCAGTACAAGAGAAAGCTACATTTCTGAGCAAATGATTTTCACGATCTTTTGGACTCCTGTGAGTGTTGTCATGTTTATTTCCTCCTTTGCTCTGGCTGCTGAGAAATTCAGGGCCAAGTGTGCAGGATGCCTGTAGAAGATGTGTAGGGCTTTATGACATTGAAATCGAACCTTACTTCAATCCAATCCTTATTCCTTTACTTTCCCACCATCATTTTCATAATACATATTTGTTTTTGGCAAGTCTGGTAGTATGAATTCTGTAATTTCCTTTAAGTGTGCTTGAAAAATAGAGAAAGTGGAGGGAGAAGAAGAAAAGAAAGGCAAAATATGCAATATAACTCATAAATAAACACATGGAAACTTCTCTTCTTATCCAAATTACCTGGAGACTCAATTCTTTTCAAGTGCCTCAGGTGTAGACCAGGATCTTTAAGACAGAAAATCAGAAAGAACCATGGCAACAGGTTTGTTTTCTTTCCTGGGAAGTAGAAAAATGGTCTTCCTTGTGCATCCCGACAGGAAGCCAGTTCTTTCTCCCCATCATTCTACTGAGAGAAGAATATAAGCCTTTTCTATTACAATGAGGATACAGATGATGAAGAAAAGAAAGCAGGGAAATCAATGATTTAAGAAATCAAGGGGCTGGGGTGGTGGCTTGGTGGCAGACTGCTCACCTCGCTTGCATGAGGCACTGGGTTCGATCCTCAGCACCACATAAAAACAAACTAATGTATCCACCTAAAACTAAAGATACATAAATAAATATTTAAAAAAAAGAAGTCAAGTGGCCAGAGAAAAGACTCTTTGGAACCATAAGTCTCTTCTGAGTCAGTGACAAGGTCAAGAAAGCAGGTGTTGAATATGACTGAGATTATTATTATTAGGACAAGCCCTGGGATGCCAGATAGAAAACCCAGGTTCTAGTCCTAATTCTATCACCAACAACTTATGTAATTTTAGATAAACACTTCAGTATCTTGGGCCTCTGCTTTTTCATCTATAAAATGGGGATTATAATGCTACTTTACCTAGCCTTTGAGGATCAAGGGAGACCATACATATGAATATAATCTTGAAAAGACCAATGATATTTAAATTTGCAGTACTGTGCCTGAGGATGACTCCAAGGAGCACAAATCCAATATTCACCATGTCACTGCTATAGCCTTTTAGACATTTTAATTCATTGAACTAGTTCAACTGGAAAATATAGTTAGCCCTCAAAGAATACAACCAACTACAGTATTCATAAATCTAGTCAGTGAAGTTGTGCCTATTAGAGCCTTATGTTTGTGCAGTGTTTCACAGGTCCTAACCCCACCTCAGTGCAATATCTGATATTGTTCACACCTTTATCAAAGGCCAACACAATCCCATTCCCTCTTGTCATCTTACAGACATCACTCCAGCAAAGAAAATCTCCTGCAGGATTTTCTTTTTTAACTCTTGGTTGCATTGACTCCCATCAGCATATAACCATGAAACAACATTAATTAAGCAGATCTATGATTATCTCCCTACTCTCTGCCCCAATCTGTCCTTTCTATGGCCTCCCACAACTCACAAATTGCAGCTCCAACTTTCTGATTGCACACATGCAATTAACATATCCTGTCGGCTCTGCCTTCAAACTAAATTCAAAATCTGACCTCTACCTCATCAGTCCAAAGCTATGATCATCTTTGCTGCCATCTGTGCTTGCTTCTCAGACAGTCCAGTTTGCCTAAGGAAATCTTCTAAACCCTAAATTAGATTATGTCTGTTATATACTCTTTTACCTTAATGACTTGCATCTCACTTAAAATAAAGAAATCAAATCCTACAGCTGGATGTGGTGCCACATGCCTGTAATCCTGGTGGCTATGGGAGGCTGAGGTAGGAGGATTGTGAGTTCAAAGCCAGCCTCAGCAACTTAGGCCCTAAGTGGCTTAGTGAGATTCTGGCTAAATATATATATATATGTAAAGGGCTGGGGATGTTGCCCAGTGGTTATGCGCCCTGGGTTCAATCCCCAATACCAAAAAAAAAAAAAAAAAATCCAAATCTTGCCTGTGGTTCTCAAAGCACTGTATCATCTGATCTCCTCATCATTGTACTTCATTTTCTGTCAGATTCACCCTCACTTACTGCCTTTTATTCACACTGGGCTCTTTGCGTACCTTAAATATGTCAACACGTTCCTGTCCTAGACCTTCACACTTGATGTACTCTGTCTAGAACACGTCACAAAGATTAGCAAATAGTCTTCTTTCCTACTTCCTTCAGGCCCAATTATCACCTCAAACAGGTTGTTTACTGGCCTCTCAATTTAAAATAGTAACAGCAACCAATTTCTATATGCTTACATTGCTGTTTGTTTTTTACTTTTTCACATGATGTGATATAAAAAGAGATAGATACATAATACATGTATATTAGATATAGATATTCTATTTCCCTCCTGCAATGTAGATTCCATGACTCTATGAGAGAGGGACTTGTTCTACTTTATTTCTTGTTATATACCCAGTGCCCAAGGCACATGGTTGATATTCAATAAATATTTGGGCAGTGAATGACATAAACAAACATATTAAGCTTCAATAGATGCTCATTTCTCTACACCTCCTTATATGAATTATATTAATATTTAATGTTGTCTTGCCAGCAACCTGTGAGAAGTCTGGCAAGTATTTTTTCCGACTTTATGTTTGTTTGGTCTGATAGGATTTTTTTGAATGGAGTGAATATTTCTCTATGATGAGCCTAGAGATACAAAGCCAACCAAGACATAGGCCATGCACTCATAGTCTATTTTTTATGTTGTTATATTTATGTATGTATGTATGTATTTTTGGTACTGGGGATTGAACCCAGGGATGCTTTATGACTGAGCCCCTTTTTTAAATTTTTGAGACAAGGTCTCAGCTGCTGAGACAGGCCTCAAACTTGAGTTCCTCCTGCCTTGGCCCCCTGAATTGCTGGGATTACAGGCATGAGTCACCATTCCCCAGAAACCTATTGTTTAACCTAACATGAAGTGTTATGCAGATAGCAGAGAGAGGGCTTCAACCCAACTGGAGGACCCCATGAAGTCTTTTTAGAGGAGATGACAGCTGTGCTGGATCTTGAATGATAAGTGTAAATGAATTTAGTAAAAAAAAGAAAAAAAAAGAGTGTCTCCTCTGTTCATGAGGAAATCATGCAGTTCAGTATTAACAGGCTCTTAGGAGCTAGGTGGAGATAACGAGATATGATGCTGGTGAAAGAGGCGGAATCTAATCACAGAGGCCTGGGAGATTTTAGGCAGGGAATGACACGGCTAGATTTGTAATTAAAGATATTGGAGCTGAAGTCAAGAGTTTAAGACATTGGCTCCAGATTATAAACCTTATTGAAAAACAAAATCTATGCCTAAAAATTCTGACTTTGAATGCAAGTCTCTTTTCCACTTCTCTGCTTTGCCCCTATACTCTTCCCAATCTTAAACCTCCATCTGAGCTTGGCAATGTCTCCACACAGTGGCCCTCACAGAAGAAAGTATGCTCATAAAATTGGGCATCAAGTCAAGCATGGTGGCACATGCCTATAATTCTAGTGACTCTGGAGGCTGAGGCAGGAGGATTGCAAGTTCAAGGCTAGGCCCAGCAATTCAATGAGGTTCTAAGCAACTTAGCAAGACCCTGTCTCAAAATAAAAAGTAAAAAATAAAAAGGGCTGGGGATGTGGCTCAGTGGTAAAACCACCCCTGCATATCTATATAGTATATACATACATATATTATATGTATATACATATAAAGCACTATATATATATATACATACATACATACATACATAGAGTATATATGTAAACTCCTAGAGAAATAAAATTATAAAAAGCTGTCATTTGTTGAGCATACATTATCTCATTTAATCCTAACAGCTCCGAGGTGAATCACTCACTATCTCTTGTTCTATAGATACATAATTAAGGCTCCAAATAGGCACTTACCCAAAAGCATACAGTTTGCTAAGTGGAGGACCTTAAAATTTGCATTTGAGCCTGTGTAACACCATAGCACAGTATTTACCTACCTTGTTCCATTTTTTAGGAGCCAGTCAAACAACTTAGGTTTATATGGTTCAAAATCCTTTAATATTAAACTATAACTACTTTTACTTCAGCCTCTTCGCTTTGATCTATCTTCCATGAAAATTTATAGCATGCTGGTAATTTGGTTTAGCCTTCTTCAATCTCAATATCCGAATGTGAAAATCCTAAGAGAGGCTTAGCAATGTATTAGAAAACTGAAAAATTACTGAGGAGATAGCTATGTTTAACCTGATTTAAATATTATGCAAAGTGTACATGTATCAAAACATGGCACCCTATTAATATGTACAATTTTATGTTTTATGTATCAGTTAAAAATAAAAATTTAAAAATATATGAAAGAAATATATTAGAAAACATTGGTAGCATTTAGTGAGTAGGACACTTGACTAAAGAGTACAGCTACATGGGAGATATTATTAGCATTAGTTCTTTTAATGTGTTTCTGGACTCTTTAATTTTCATCATGATCCCTACTCTTCCCATTCACTCAATCTCCAGAGTTAAATGGTGCTATCAACTTAGAATTATAATCATATTGAAATGTAGGTGCCTTTCTGTCTGAGGATGACATATTTTGTGGCTATGTAGCCAATATTAGAAGATAAAAGTTGTCTAATTGTGTGATGTTTAGTTTAGGTTCTCAAAGCATATTCTGAGACAAGGATTCCGGTGCAAGTAGTTTATTCAGAGGTGAGTGGAAAGCAGGGAATACTTTTAGGGAAATGGAGAAAAAATACTGGGAAGAAAAATAGCCCCAAAAGATGCATTATTAAGCTAGATGCTATCATGGACAAATGGAACTTAGTCTCAGCAAAAGTCTCTGAAAAATGATGTTAAAAACCACATGTGGGGGTGTGCATAGTGGCTCACACCTGTAATTCTAGCAACTCAGGAGGCTGAGGCCAGAGGATTGCAAGTTGGAGGCCAGCCTTGGCAACTTAGCAAGGTCTCTTAGCAAGAGAAGTCTCAAAATGTAAAAAAAAAAAATAAATAAATAAATAAAAATAAAAAAACACTAGGAATGTAGCTCAGAAGTAAAGTGGCCCTGTATTCAATCCCCAGTACCAATAAATAAATAAATAACACAGCTCAGAATTAATCAACTCAATGAACAACAAAATTGGGGTATTTATAAATTAAATTCTCTAATTTATTGGTTGAGGACTGACCGGGGAGGTGTTAATCACCTGGCATTTCCAGACTGCCACACAGGAGTAGGCAAAGCAGCCTTTCACAGTTCTGGCAAAAATCCCTTTCACACAGAGATGCAAATATCAGCCACTGGACATTTACCAGAGGATGCTGAAATAGTAAGGTCTAAGGGATCTAGGTGGGTGAATAATAGGGTTTGCTGAACATGGACAGTTTAGGGGTTGGTTTCACAGTCAAGGCAACGAATCAGGCAGAAATAATTTGAATTTACAGAGTTATCTCCATTTGTACACAGTTTTAAATGAATTTATTATTATTATTATTATATTATTATTATTATTATTTTGTGGGGTAGGGAGTACCAGGGATTGAACCCAGGGGCACTTAGCCACTGAGCTACATCCCCAGCCCTTTTGCATATTTTATTAGAGACAGGGTCTCACTGAGTTGCTTAGTGCTTCACTGTTGCTAAGGCTGGCATTGAACTCTGGATTCTCCTGCCTCAGCCTCCGGCGATGCTGGGATTACAGGGTGCACCACCATGCCCAGCTGGGTGCATTATTTGAACAATATTTCATCAGAATTAAACAAACTGACAATCTACATCACAACTTAACAAATGTGGGCTGGGGTTGTGGCTCAGAGGTAGAGCACTTGCCTACCATGTGTGAGGTGCTGGGTTCGATCCTTAGCACCACATAAAAATAAAAATGAAGATATTCTGTCCACCTATAACTAAAAAATAAATATTTAAAAAAATTAACAAATGTTTCCTCTTAAGGGCTAGACAGCAAATATTTTAAGCTTTGGAGGGCCACACGGTCTCCGTCACAACAACTCAGCTCTGCCATTGTACCACAAAAATACCCATAGGCAACAGTAAACAAATGGTGGCTGTGTCTCATTAGCATTCTATCTATGGGCATTGAAATTTGAAGTACATATAATTTTCACATTCATGAAGTATTATTCTTGTTTTAATTTTTTTCATAATTTTTTAATGTTTTGATGTTTGTGTTCAATAAACTTTATTAATTGTAGAACATAGATCAGATGGCAGATAGTCACACTCAAAAAATAATTCTATGAGTTTCTGTATCACCATTCAACATGTAAGCCCAAATCACAACTTTGCCTCATGTCATGTGAATAGGGGCATGGGTTTGGAAGGAGCAGTGTCCTGGACAAGGGACGGACATATGGCAATTTTAAGACAACTTGAGGTACCACAATCTCTACAAATACCTATGAGCATTGTTTAAAGCTAAAATGCCTAAAAAAATCCTTAGCTCACAGGCCATACACACACACATGTAGAGGACTAGATTTGGCCTGTGGGTCATTGTTTACTTACCTCTGGCTATATGATTTCACCTGGTTTTAAAACTAGGACTCTTGTTCTTCTCTTTTTTAATTGTGTGCTTATCATTTAAGGGATTTTCTTAGAATTAGAACTGTGATCCAGGATATCAAACACACAGTGGATGATTACAAGAACATCTAAGAGTTAGAATCCCAAATACTCTCTTCCTTACACTGTAGCTACATAGCAGAGATATATTTTAAACTATGTAAATGTCTTCAAATGAAATATTGAAAAAGATAAAGTTTTGTTATTTCCAATTTTGGTGTGTGGATTAATTTCCAATGATGTGAACTGTTGTACTGAATGTGCTGTTAAGAAAATAAATGGCAGGGGCTGGGATTGTGGCTCAGTGGTAGACTGCTTGCCTAGCACATGTGAGGCATTGGGTTTGATCCTCAACACCATATAAAAATAAAATAAAATAAAGGTATTGTATTCACCTACAACTAAAAAATATATTAAAAAAAGAAAACAAATGTCAGAAAAATGTAACTATAAGGTGTCAAGAATCGCACCACTGGGCTGGGGATGTGGCTCAAGCGGTAGCGCGCTCGCCTGGCATGCATGCGGCCCGGGTTCGATCCTCAGCACCACATACCAACAAAGAGGTTGTGTCCGCCAAGAACTAAAAAATAAATATTAAAAAATTCTCTCTCTCTCTCTCTCCTCTCTCACTCTCTCTTTAAAAAAAAAAAAAAAAAAAAAAAAAAAAAAAAAAAAAAAAAAAAAAAAAAAAGAATCGCACCACTAATTTACTTATTTTATTAACTCAGAGGAAAGGACAAATGCTTCTTAACTTATGATGAGCATATGTCCTGATAAACCCATCATAAGTTGAAAACATTGTGTCAGAAATGCATTCAATTCTACCTAACTTATGACCCTTCCTAGCTTAGCAACACAGCACACTGCAGAGTGTTGGTGGTTTCCCCTTGTGATCATGTGACTGACCAGGAGCTGCAACTTGCTGCTACCATTCAACATCATGGGAAGATCATACTGCATATCAGTAGCTTGGGTGATGATTCAAATTCAAACTTTTTGTTTCCACAGAATATGTGTTACTTATGTATAAAGTTGAAAAATTATGAGTCATACCATCATAAGTAGAGGACTGTCCATGGTAATCGCAAGCAATATTTGTTCAATTACGATATTAGTCATGAAAACCATTGTGGATGCTAAGCATTTGAAATGGAAACTTCTTACCAAATAGCTGCAGATAGCAGTCTCTGCAAAACCCACATGGATTCTTAGGAAGGAGAGTGCTAGCAATTGTATATAGGCCATATCTAGAGAGAATCCTAATCAGAGGGCAACTGTACCCAAAATTTAAGACTCTGCCCTTTTTCCTAATCTTTCCCACCCCCAGTAACTAGACAACTATTGAATGGGGAGAGAAAGACAAAAAAGAGAGAAGCATTTGACCACTCTTCCTCTTAGACCAATAGCATCCAAAACTCAAGTGGATACCAAAGTGCTGTGATATCTTCTTAGTGATGAAGCAACTTTAGCACTCAGTGTATATCTTCAGAGATGTGTTTGCCCATGTGCAGATTTGCAACATAAAATCTGAATCACAATATGAATCATATTTCATTTTCTTAAGAAATCTGAGCAAGATATTTTCTCATAAGAAAAAGAGAATTTGAAGAGACAATTTTGAAAACAAACTGTTGATCTTTAACTGTATTTGTGTTTCTATGTACTTGATATGGCATTCTGATTAAAATATGTGTTGCAGAAGGATAGTGTTAGCAAAGGCAGGAGTGTAAGCAACTCCAAAAGTCAACCCTTCAATAAAAGCAACTAAAAATATGAAAGGTGAGAGTCAGTATTTTTGGAACTTTGAAATTTAACAAAAGTTGCAACAGCCTAGAGAGCACTTATTCAAGAAATTCAGCTGAAACTTTATAATTATAGTGAGCTTTGTGCTGTTTTAACTTACACTAGTCCCATCTTTTGCTCTACAGCTCAACAGGAGCCTTAACAATAACACCTGTACTCCAAAGACTGGCACTGAAGAAGCAGAATGCACCTTATTTGCATATATTGGTCTTGATTGATCTGCCTGGTGGTTTGCTGGGAAGATTGATTGAAAGGATTTGCTTTAACTCCAAACTACCCAGCACTAACTCACCCAGTACTAAAGCCATCTTCTGAGGTATGTTGCTTCAAAAATTTACACATTGCAACCTGAGGCAATGGGTTACAGCTGGGGGTGACAATATGCTAATAAAATGATTGGGAGAAAAGGTTGGGAATTAGATATAGTTGGTCCTCCATATCTAATAGTTCTGTATCTATAGATTCAACCAACTATGGATCAAAAATATTTTAAAAAATAAATGTATACCTGTACTGAACATGCATAGACATTTTTCTTGTCATTTTCTCCTAAACAATACAGTATAATAACTATTTACATACAATTTATATTGTATTGTGAATTATAAATAATACAGAGATGGTTTAAAGTATATTGGAGGGTCACATGGCTTATATAAAATACACTATGGCATTTTATATAAGAAACTTGAGCATCTGCAGATTTTGGTATCTGCAGGGAGTCTTGGAACAAATTCCTAATGGATACCACAGGAATATTAGAAGAAATAATGTCTCAAAACTTTCTAAATTTAATGAAAAATATTACTTTACATATTCAAGATGCTCAACAAAATCTAAATATGATATGCTTAAAGAGGTTTACACTTACATACTCCATAATCAAACTATTAGAAGATGAAGAGATAATCTTGAAATCAGCAAGGCAGAAGTCAGGAATGAAAGAAGGGACATCACAGAAATAGAAAGGATCATAAGAGAATGATATGAACAATTGTATGTCAAAATATTAGAAAACATAAGTAGAATGGACAAATTCTCAGAAATGCACAAATTACCAAATCTAATTCCAAAGAAACAAAATGTGGATACAAAACAAGTAAGGAAGTTGAATTAATAATCATAAAACTTCCAGCAGAGAAAAGTTCAGGACCAAATGGCTTTACTGGTGAATTTCACCAAATGTTAAAAGAAAGAGTTAACACTACTCCTCAAATGCTTCCAAAAATGAAAAATAAATAGGAAGAAACAATTACTAAATATCATGAGTATTACCTTGATACCATACTAGGGACATCATAAGACAAAAAAACAAAAGCTATAACCTCATATCCCTTATGTATATACATAAAAAACTTCAACAAAAGTATTAGCAATTTGAATACAGCAGAACATTCGAAGCATTAAATGACACTACCAAGTGGGATTTATTTCAGGAATGCAAGGATGACTGAACATAAAGAAATGTAATCAATGTAATACATCACATTAATTGAATGGGAAAATCTGTGTGTTCACTTAAATAGACATAAAAATAGCGTTTGACAAAATTCAACACCCTTTCATGATTTAAAAAAAAAAAAAAAACACTTAGTGCTGTAATCCCCACAGAAGGATCTTGAGTTCAAAGCCAACCTCAGCAATTTAGCAAGGCCCTAAACAAATCAGCAAGACCCTGTCTATAAATAAAATATATTTTTAAAAGGGCTAAGGAGATGTGTCTCAGTGGTTAAGTGCTGCTGGGTTCAATCTCTAGGACAAGAAAAAAAAAAAAAACTTAGCAAACTAGAAGTACAGAAAAAAACACTCAATTTAATCAAGGCCATCTCTAAAAAAGCCATGCCTAAGGTCATACTTAATATCAAAAGTCTGAAATAACTTCCCTTAAGATCAAGAATTGTAACACTGGGGCTGGGGATGTGGCTCAAGCGGTAACACGCTCCACCTGGCTTGTGCAGGGCGCTGGGTTCGATCCTCAGCATCACATAAAAATAAAATAAAGATGTTGTGTCCACCGAAAACTTAAAAATAAATAAATAAATATTAAAAATTCTCTCTCTCTCTCTCTCTCTCTCTCTCTCTTCTCTCTCTCTCTTAAAAAAAAAACAAAAGAATTGTAACACTGGTCCCTTCACCTTCTGAATAAGCCTTCATTGCTCTAAGGTTTATTTTTTTTTCCTTTCTTCTCCCTTTTCCCCCTCCCTAACAAGATTAGGGAGACGGTGTTATCTTTTCTTCCCTTAGTTAATTGCCCCCAGAACACACTCACTACAGGAAGGAGATGCCTGCTGAGGATCTAGAAAGTGAATATTTCCCAAATTAATAAGTGAACACTAGCACACCATCAGGGTGCCCTGGGACCCCCTACCTGAGCACATCTGGAAAGTAACCCTTGAAGCTCCTTTAAACTCCTCCCCATTCCCCGCACCGCCCCCCCTTTGGGGAGAGTCACAGCCTTTGGGACCTGAGTCTTCTGGGTTTCTTCTTTGCGAGCAAAACAATAAACCTTCTTTATCCTTTTTCTCAAAACCATGTCCTCATTATTAAATTGGCATTGATTGACATTGGGGACAGGGACTGAGCTTTCGGTTACAGAATAAGGTTGGAAATAAAGCAAGGATAATCATAGTTTTTGTTTGTATGTTTTGTTTGGTTTTGTTTGGTGGTGCTGGGAATTAAACCCAGGGCCTCATGCATGCTAGGCAAGCACTCTACCACTGAGCCATATCCCCAGTCCAACTATTGTTGTCACTTTCTTTTAACATTGTACTGGAAATTCTAGCTAAAATTAGGGGGAAAAAAGAAAGAAAAAAGAAACAAATGACGAAGTAAAACTCTCTCTATTGCAGATGACATTGTCTTAAATATGGAAAACCTTGAAAAATCCAAATAAAAATTATGAGAGAAAAAAATTATGAGAGTTAATAAATAAAGTGAGCAAAGTTGTGGGAGACAAGATCTATACTATATAGTAAATTTAGTTGTATTCCTAAATACTAGTTATGATTTTTTTTGTGGTGCTAGGGATTGAACCCAGGGCCTTGTGCAACTAAGCTATATCCCCAGTCTCCTATATACTAGTTATGAACAATAAAACAATGTAATTAAGAAGACAATACTATAGTATTACAACAGTATCTAAATTAATAAAACAGGAGCCAGGCATAGTGCTGCAGATCTATAATCCCAGTGACTCTGGATGCTGAGACAGGACAATCGCAAGTCTAGGTTAGCCTGGGCAATTTAGTTAAGACCCTATCTCAAAAAATAAAAAAGGCTGGGGATGTGGCTCGGTGGTAGAGAACACCTGGGTTCAATTCCTAGTACTTAAAAAGTTAATGAAACACATGTAAGCTGAAAACTACAAAACATTGTTGAATAAAATTAAAGAATGCCTAAATAAATGGAGAGACATCTTTGCTCATGGATTAAAACATTTAGTATTGTTAAGTTAGCAATACTCAGATTGACCTACAGAATTCATGCAATCTATATCAAATTTACAAATGCTTTTTACCCCAGAAATTTATAAGATGATATCTAAAATTAATTTGGAATTGCAAGGGACCCAGAGTGACCAAAAATCTTTAAAAAGAGGAGCAAAATCAGAGTATTCACAATTTCAAGACTTACTACAAATCAACAATATTCAAAGAGTATGGTATTGATATAAGTATATATGTGCAATAAAATCGGGGACCCAGAAATAAATCAATATATATTTTTGGTGAATTGATTTTCAACAAAAATATCAAGACCATTCAAGGGGAAATATTTTCCTCAACAAATGGTGTAAGGACAACTGTCTATCCACTTGTACAGGAAAGATGTTGGACCCCTTTTTTCATCATATACAAAAATTAGCTCAGAATGAATGAAGGACCTAAATGTAGCACTAAAATGATAAAACTCTTAGAAGGAAACAAAGGACTAAATCTTTATGACCTTGGATTAAGCCTTGGTGACTTACATATGACACCAAAAGCATAAGCTAAACAGAAAAACTGGATCATTTTTATTTCATCAAAATTCTAAAATGAAATATACTCGCAAGCTCTCTCTATCCCTTTCTTACTCTCCTCAGTCTCTAGTAACCACTCTTCTACTCAATTTCTATAAGTTCGAATTTTTTTTTGATTCCACATGAGATCAAGCAGTAATAGTGTCTCAGTGCCTGACTTATTTTACCAACAATGGCCCCCAAGTCCATCCATGTTGTTGCAAAGGACAGAATTTTATCTGATTTTGTCACTGTAATGGCAGTCTACCTCATGTGGAGCCCTTGCTGCTCTGCCAAGGAGGCTTATTTTAAAATGGACTTGTTTTTTTTTCTCTTCTCCATCTTCCCTCCCTAACGTGGGAGAGGATGCAGGAATCTTTTCCCTGTACTAGGCAGAGTTATCTGAGTACCAAGTCATTCAGTCTTTAGGGATGACACCAAAAAATCTAAGGAATGGCTAAATCCCAAATTAACAAGTGAATCACAACCCCCAACAGGGAACACCTGGAATGAACCACTTCTTTATTAACCCTCTGTTCTCCCTGATGGGGAGAAACACAGCCTTTGGGACAGGAGTGCCCCCTACTTCTCCCTTCGAGATCAAAACAATAAATTTTCTCTTGCCTTTTTCTCAAAACCATGTGCCTATTATTGAATCAGCACTGGGGACAAGGACCAAGTTTTGGGTAACATGACTACATAGAATTCCATTGTTCCATTGTCCACATCTACTATATTTTCTTTTTCTTTTTTCTTTCTTTCTTTCTTTTTTTTTTTTTTTTTTTTTTTAGTACCAGGATTTAAACCCAGAGACACTTAAACACTGAGCCACCTATCTGGCCCTGATTTATTTTTTAATTTTGAGACAGGGTCTCACTAAGTTGCTTAGAGATTCATTAAATTACTGAGGCTGGCTTTGAATTTGAGATCCTCTTGCCATAACACTTGTAACTAGGATTACAAGTGTTCACCACCAAGCCCAGATCTACTATATTTTCTTTATCCAGTCATTACCCTGATTTGATTATTACACCACATATAAGAATTGAAATAGCACCTTGCCCCTCATAAATATGTACAATTATTATGTGTTAATCAAAAATTTAAAGTTAATAAAAATGAATACTGTCAATGGAGTAAAAAGACAACCAATAGAACAGGAGAGAATATTTGCAAAACATGTGCTGGGGTTGTGACTCGGTGGCAGAGCACTCGCCTAGCAAGTGCAAGGCCCTGGGTTCAATCCTCAGCACCACATAAAAATAAATAAATAAAGGTATTGTGTCCAACTACAACTAAAAAATTAAAAAATTAAAAAAGTATTTGCAAAACATATTAGCTAAATGTCTAGTATCCAGATATGTAAAGAACTACTGCCACTCAACAATAGACAGATAACATAATTTAGAAATAGATGCTCAAAATCATTAGTCTTTGGGGAAATACAAAGCAAAACAACAATGAGGTATCATTTTCCACCCACTAGAGTAATGTTGTGCTTTAGAGCTAGAATGTCCTCCAAAGGTCCACGTGTTAAAAGTTTGGTCCCCAGCCTGTGATGTGATTAGGAGGTGATAGAAGCATTAAGAGGTGAAAGGTTTCACATCATTGGGAGTGTACATTTAAAGGGAATTGCAGGACTCTGGTCTTTTCCTGTCTCTTTGCACCCTAGCCATAAGGTGAATGGGCTTCTTGTGCCACACCCACCCACTATGATGCCTTTTGCCTTGCCATATGCCCAAAAGCAATGGGGCCAGACATCCACTGAAACCTTTGAAACTGGGGGTCAAAATGAACTTTTCCCATGTAGAATTGGATTATCTCAGGTATCCTGTTACATAGAAGGCTGATACAAATGGGTCTAATTTTTTCGAAATGGAAAATAACAAGAGTTGGTTAGGATATAGAGAATTATAATACTTATATATTGCCAGTTGGGATGTAAAATGGTGCAGCTGCTGCTTAAAACAGTCATGCAGTTTCTCAAAGTTAAACAGAGCAACTATATGGCCTAGGAATGTACCCAAAAGAATTTTGAAAAGATGGTCTCACAAAAAAATTATATGTAAATATTCACAGTGTCAACATTCAGTGGATACAAACCAGATTACCACCAACTGGTGAGTGGATAAATAAAATGTAAAGTTCATGGATGAACCCTGAAAACAATATAGTAAATGAAAGAAGTCACAAAAGGGAGGCTAATTCATGTATAATTCCATTTATATGAAACGTACAAAAAAAGTGAATCTATAGAAACAGAGAGAAGAGGTTACCAGGAGGTGGGGGAAAGGAATATTGAAAGGTACAGGGTTTCTTTTGGGGATGTTGGAAACATTCTGGAATTAGATTGTAGTGATATTTTCACAATATTGTGAACATATTAAATACTACTGAACTGTACACTTAAAAATGGTTAAAATGGTGACTTTTATATTGTATGAATTTTATCTCAATAAGAAAATTAAAAATAAAGTATGAATGCATTTTTAGTTTTTAAAATTTGTTTCTAGAAACTCAAGTTAACAAGTTATTAAAATCTTATGGCAAAGGAAGTGTGTTAAGTGCTGAAAGAGATAAAAGGCCATTGTATGTACCTGTTCTCTAGGGATGAGACATCTAGGGCAGTGCTTCTCAAATATTAATGTGCACTTGAATCTGTAAATGGGGATCATTTAAAATTCATATTCTAATTCCTCAAGTCTGGGGTCAGAAGCAATATTCTTCATTTCTCAGAGTACTATCTTGATACCAATGCACCTGGTGCCTGTACCATTCTTTGTGTAGCAAAGTTCCAGAGGAATGTGGGCCTCTATAACAACTGTCATAGTCATAGTAAAAGCTACCTGAAATATTATCTATTAAAGTATTCCCTAGGGTCTACAAGAACGGCCCCTCTTCCTTTCTACACCCCTGAAGTTTTTGAAGGATTTGAGAAAAAAAATATATATAAAAGAATGATTTAGAGGCTAAGTTATTAACCTCATTATTAATAAAGGCTAAGCTGGAAGTGAAAGGGTAAAATTTCTAAGCTGCAAAGCCTGAGTTAAAATGTAAAGGACTAGGTATTGTAAAGTTTCTGAACTGCACACAGAACCTGAAATTCCTGAGGCAGTTAAGACAATGCCCGGTACTGACCATTTAGTTGTTAAATAACCTGGACCCTGTGCAGTTTGGCACGTAGGCATTCAGGGCCCAAACCAATCAGTTTGAATGTATCCCCTCCTTAGGACTGACCTATCACTCCCGCCTGACCTGTTCCCGCCAATGAATGTGCTAATCATGTTTAAGAATTGTTGTTTGATTTTCCTGTGGTGTATGATGATTTGTTAAAGGGGACCATGACGTATGTAAAGTTCCTGCCCTCCCTAAAAAAGTGTACTTAAGCACTGCTCAACCCCTGCTGGGGGCTCTTGGCTGCTCTCCCTTGTTGAGTGAACCTGGAGCCCCAGTGCACTGGATTGGATCCTCAATAAATCCCCTTTTGCTGTTGCATGAGCCCGTCTCTTGGTGGTCTCTTCCTCCAACGTTTGCTGGACCCTTACAGAAGATAGAGCTAAGTAGGTGAACAAAATCACCATGTCACAGAGAAACAGTAGAAACTCTGTCACTGAGTTTCAGAAGAAAACTGCTCTATGAAAGCAAGGCTGCTCTCAGGAGAAAAAGTGAAGACGGAGCTGAATTGAGGATGCCCAGTTTATTTTCCCCAAACTTACCAATCATATTAAGCAACTTCTCTTCCATGAGGAATAAACTGGGAAGGAGAAAATCCAGGGAAAAGGGAATATAGCAATTCCCTATTAATAGTCTATCAAAGCAAACTCTTTGGGTAATATAAGGGAAAGAAGGCTTAATCCTAAACAATATAGATCCAAGATATTTTCCTGGAAATGGCATTTTCTCTTTGGCTGAGTTTAAAGGCTGGTGGGAAGAGAAAAACTTCAGGCAGAAATACAACAGAAACAAATTTCACAGATTTCTTGAATGCCTGGCCCAAATCTGAGCTAGCTAATTGTGAAATCAGAAATTATTCATATTGATTAAGTTTGGAGTAAAATGGCCCAATCCCCGGAATAAATCCTTTCCTCAAAATAATGCCACAATAATTTGAAGTCAATAACCAGAAAGAGTGTGGCACAACTAATTAATGACAATGAGATGACAATGTATAAGGCCGCTAAATTCACTCTAAGTTAACAATTCACAATTAAGAGCAAATTTTCAGAAAGTACTAGAGGAAGAACAAAATACATCACTAGTAATAGCTTTGAACTTTATTTGATTCTTTTTAGAGAATGATGTCCATATACATTTGAGCATTGCTAAACACTATTCAAAATTACTAAGATTATACCTGGTTATCTAGAAACTCAACAGTACAGATTTTGTAACTGAATAAATTAGATTCCAGGTAGTGAAGAATACCAGGAAAGTTTTTCAGGTATTTTTAGCTAGATATTAGCATAAATATGACTTCCCTTTGTTCATATACTATTGGATGTTCTGGTACTGCTGCATGCATCTGAGTTTCTGGCTCCATGATCCCTCTTAGTACACATTAACCCACTTGAAGAGGAAAGAATGACAGAATCAGAAACTTGAGCTACTTTGGATGTTCAATTCCTTAATATGCTAATTAGAGATAAAATTGCATTGACCAGGGGGCAGGATTCCAGAATGGTGAAGAGCTCAGTAAATCCTTTGCATCTAAAGCAACGATGAAACTGGATGAAATTAACAAAAAACAATCATAACAGGACTCTGGAAACTGAGTAAAGTCAGGCATCAAATTGAGAAGCATTTATTCAAGAAAAAAAACCATTGAACCTTGGTAAGAACAGTATGAAATCTGTGGCTTTTTAGCCTGGGGCTGCTCCTGTTTTTCTCAGTTTCACTGGGGAGTTGTACTTGATTTGCATCAGAGCACAGAAAAACCCATGCTGAGGGGCATTTTGAAAAACAATAGTGATCTCAGTAGCAAATAATCAAGGAAGACTAACTTCACAGTTTTAGCCTGAGGTCATTATATTGGTTGGGACAAGCAACAGAACAGTGCAGTGGCAAGAAATTTTATGTTGAGATCCAAGAAACAAGACAGCCATAGTGGGCCTTGATAAGCCGTCACTTGCATGTCCTTGGGGATCTGGGAGACTGTATGCATGTGCTCACTGTGCTCATGCTCAGGAGAGAGTGGAGAGAGCTTTAGTGTGACATTTTGCAAGCACAAAAAAGCAAAGCTGTAACAGACCTGTGAAGTCTGAACTTTGAATCCTTTCCCCCAAGCAACACACAGATCCATCATCAAAGAGTGGAATTCTGACTGATTCGATGTGTTTAAGCAGAACCTCTGACCAAATAATTGGCTGACCACTAAGCTATGCTTCTCTTCTTAAAAATTAAAAACAAAGCAGAGAAATCAACACTTACACTTTGTGTGAAACACAGAGCTCCTGAATTTCCTCATGCTGAGAATAAAAACTACCCTCTGGCTCTGCTGGGCGCCACTGACATGTTCTCTGGCTATCACTGACTGGCTAATCTACAGATGTATATCACCTGACTTTTATTTCTATAAATTGTAACCACTTCTGTGGGACCTGCAAAGAAACAATTTAGCTGCTTCTTCTCTTCAGTTTGACCAAACTACATGAATTCATTTGTTCCATTTCCCATCATTTACCTAATTCTGGCTGTTGGGTGATGTGGGGGTAACAGACTCTGCAGAATTAGCCTTTGCAAGAGAATAAACAAATAACAACAGAATTGCAACATCTAGAGTGAGGAGGGGAAGGAATCAGAATTCAGATTTGCTGTAACATACTATGTTTAAAAATATATTTTTTTTCAACAAAAAATTATGAAATGTGGAAAGAAAGAAAGTGTGACCTGTTCACTACCTTAAAACACAATTCAGAAAGCAATATTATTAAACTATATTTTTAGGCCTAGAACTGTTAAAAAATAAACTTTGATGCATTAAAATTTTAAGAAGTTTATTTGAGTAGAGAGTGATTCATAAACCAGGCACCTCCAAATCACTGGTTCAGGGCTTTTATGGGGTGAATGGAGAAGGAGAGCAAATAAATTACTTGTTTGGTTAAAGTTTGAGCAATTTCCTTATTTGGACAATCCCTGTGGGAAAGTTTAGGACAATATAACTAATATATCCAGTTGGCTGTTTATGATTGGCCGAGCTTAGGTTTCAGTTTCTTTTAAATTCTGAGTCAGGTTTCAGTTTGCTTATGTAGGAACCCAGGGCATTAAAGCCACCTCAGTATAATGGTCTCTGATTTAATTATTTTAACAAAGAATATAAAAATATACACATCAACAAAAGCACAGGATAGGAGTGAATGGAACTCTATGGAAGCAAAGTTTTATATTTTATTTGAACTAGTATTAATCGCGAGGCTAAGAAGTTAAGATCTACATTATGAGCTCTAGAGCAACCATTAAGAAAATGCCTCAAGAAATACAGTAAAAGAATCAACAAAAAAATGAAAATAGTACATCAGAAAATATTTATTTAACAAAAAAAGTATCAAATGAGGTAAAAGGAAACCGAAAAAGACATAGACATGTACAGAATAGCAAAATAGCAGACATAAATCAAATCACTAATATTAACATTAAATACAGTTTAAGGCCTTTAATCAAAAGGAAAAGATTGTCAGTCCAGATTTAAAAACAAAACAAAATTGTGACAATATGCTGTATATATGAGTCAAATTTGGGATTCAAAGATACAAATAGTTTAGAAGTTAAAAGATGGAAAAAGACATACCATACAAAGAGTAATAAGAAAAGAACTGGAGTAACCATAGTAACATTAGACAAAATAAGGCAAAAATTGTTACTAGAGATAAAGAAGTATGCTTTATAATAATAATAGAGTCAATACATCAGGTAGATAAAACATTTAGAAATATATATACCTAACAACAGTGCTCCAAAATACATGAAGCAAAATCTGACAGAATTAAAAGGCAAAGTACACAATTTGACAATAGTTAAAGATTTCAATATTTCACCTCCGGTGATGAGTAGGACAAGCAGCCAGCAATTCAAGAAGGATTCCAAAGGCTTGAACAACACTACGAACCTAACTGACATCTATAGAGCACTTTATACCCAACAAGAGCAGAATATACTTTCTTCTAAAGTACATGTGGAACACTCTCCAGACAGACCATATGGCAGTCCATAAAACAACTTAAATACACTGAGAAGGATTAAAAATAAACCAAGAATGTTCTTTGGCCACAAAAGAAATAAGCAATAGACAATAGTGGATTTGGGAAAATCAAAATGTTTGAGAATTAAACAACAGTCTTCTAAAGAATGCACATGTTAAAAAAAGAAATCACAAAGAAAATGAGAAAGTATTTTCAATTGAATAAAATTTTAAAAAATCAAAATTTATGGAGGATCAGGAAAATATAATGTAAGCATATTTCACCCTAGTCTTCCCCCCTTATCACTCCTAAACACCCTCAATAAAATAAATGAAATGGATAGCAAAAGCCCCTGAATGGTAGAGATAAGAATGCAGACTATCTAGGGATCTTGAGATTCATAGAATGGAACCACTGGTGAGTTCTCAAATAATAGTTGTTGTTATGCCTCCCATGCACACTGCACTGGACATAGGAAAATATTTAAATCCAGAAACACCAATGGACATAGCCAAAAGAAAAAGAGATGATAGGCCTGACCTTCACGGCCTGGCCAGGAGACTAAGGAGGGGTGCAACCTGCATAATAGCACCTTTTTGACAATACTAGTTCCATTACAGCCAACACCATGGGGGAAAAAAGCATGCCCACACTCTATACCCACTGCTGACACAGGGATTCTGAGTGAAGATCCAATTACTATTCAATTCTGGTAATAATGAGCTAGCTCTGTGTCCTGACTGGTAGGCATCTATAGACACTGTGTGAGGGAACAGAATTTTTTGATTGCCCTACTTCAACAAGGTGGCTCCACATTTTGCCTGAAAGGAGTCTGCAGGTGCTGTGTTTCTGAATTGAACCTATTTATAACCTTACCATGGAAATGAGATGGCTCTGTCTCCCACCTAGTGGGAATATGTGGAGGCTGTGCCTGAGAGCTGAGCCTATATCCCATTCTACTCCAGTAATGAGACTACTCTATCTACATGAGGGTCTATGGATGATACATATAAGAACTAACACTGTGTATACCAATGCTGCCAATGAGACAGCACCCAATCTTTACCTTTGGACACTTAAGAAAGCTTAGAAAGTGAATAGAGAATATCTACCACCTCGCCAAGCAACAGATGGCTGTTTCCTGGTTAGTGGGCATCAACAGAGGCAGAGCCTGAGAATTCAGTCTATCTACCATACTGGCCTTGCTAATGACACTTCACTTCCTAGCTGGCAGGAGTTTAGGAGTGCTGTGTATAAAAGCAGAGTCTGACTAACAAACCATATTAAGGCAGTTCCTACCCTTGAGTGTCTACCATGTGACTCCTGGGAGCAGGACCAGTCTACTGTCCAACCATAGCTGTGATGAAGTGGCACTGCCTCCTGGCCATCAGACATCTATAAGGGCTGTGTATATGAAGGGAGCTCTCACTACTCTCCCCAGCCTGGCAACAGTAAATAATGAGATATAAATATGAACCTATGTCTCATAATACCACAAATGGTCAGGACATAATTGAAAATCACTCATTAAACTAAGAAGCAGGAAATCTCAATCATTTATTTTTCCTCTTCTTATTTATCTTTAATTGGCATATAAAAATCATATGTACTGCATGGGGGGGAGGTGTAGATCAGTGGTAAATCATTTGCCTATCATGCAGCAGGACCTGAGTTCAATTCCTAGTACTGAAAAATTTGTACATACTTATGGGGGTACTATGTGATATTTTGATACATGTATATACTGTGTCATGTTCAAACTAGAATAAGCATAAATATTTATTAAACCTTAAACATTTTTCACTTTTTTGTGGTGAAAAAAATTCAAAATACTTTTTCTTGGCTTTTTGATATCTCTACCACATTACTATTATCTATAGTCATCCTACTGTGCAATAGAATACCAGAACATATTTCTTCTAACTATAACTTAGTACCTATTGATAAAACTTTTCCTTAGCTTCTTGCCCCTTATTATCCCTAGCCTTTAGTAACCAATATTCTTCTCTCAATTTCTATGAGATCAATTTTTTTTTACATTTGACATATGAGTGACACTATGACACTTATCTTTCTATATCTGGAGGAAATCTCAACCAAAATGAGAAAAGACAATGGACAGATGTGAAATCAAGATGGCACAGATACTGATATTATCTAACAAGGATTTTGGAAGTAACTTGTAAATATGCTTCAACAAGAACTTAGAAAAACTTTTGAAATAATAGAAAAATCTCAGCCAAAAGATTTTTCTTAAAAAGATATTTTTAAAAATGGAAATTTTATAACTGAAAAACACATTTGTCAAAATAAGAGATACACTAGAAGGGCACAACAGAAAATGGAAAAGACATAGAAAATAGTTGGTGAATTTGGATAAAAATGACCAAATATGAATAGCAGAGAAAACACATTAGTAAAAAAAGATAAACAGATATTCAGGAACATGTGTAACAATAACAAAAGATATAAACGTCTATGTCATCATAGTCCTTTGAGGAGAGGAGAAAGAAGTTAAGGCTGTTAAATATTTTTCAAATAATGGCTAAAATTTCCCAAACTAATGAAGATATAAACATGTAGATTCAGCAAGCTAAGTAAATACTAAACAATATAAATCCAAAGAAATCCATGACCAGATACATTGTTATTAAACTTGTGAAAAGAAAGAAAGTCCTTGAAAGCAGATCAGAGAGAAACATTATGTCATTTATGACAGAACAGCAATAATTTGACTGATAGTGGATTTCTCTTCAGAACTCATGAAAGCCAGATGAGAGTGAAGCATGATATTTTTCATTTGCTAAAACAAAAGAACAGCCAACCCAAACTTATTAACTGAACATATTAATGGGTTCAGAGATATTTCAATACATTCACGTAGCATGCACTGATCAAATCCAGTGTTCTTTTATAGTGTCAACATTTTCAGCTTCCACATATCACATATCATATCAGAGTGAACACAGTGCTTGTCTTTCTGTGTCTGCTTATTTCACTTAAGGTAATGTTCAGTTCCACCCATTTTGCTGCAAATGACAGGTTTCTATTCTTCATGGTTGAATAATATTCTACTAGATGGACCCATCTTCCTTCCTTCCTTCCTTCCTTCCTTCCTTCCTTCCTTCCTTCCTTCCTATCTAATCTTTTATTTACCATTCATCTACTGATGGCTACCTAGGTTGATTCCATATCTCAGCTATTGTGAATAGTGCCACAATAAACATGAGCATGCAAATGCCCCTTTGATATACTGATTTCATTTGCTTGGGATATATACCCAGAAGTGGGATACCTGGATCATACTGTAGATTTATTTTTAACTTTTTTTAAGTTGAGGTAAAATTCATACCATTTTAACCATTTAAAATGAAATAGTTCAGTGACTTTTACTATAATCACAATGCTGTGCACCATCACTATCTAATTCTAGAATATTGTCATCACCCAAAAAATGAAACACTGTACTCATTAAACAATCAAACTCCTTTCTTCCTTCTTCCCAGCCCCTGGAAACCATAAACATGCATTCTGTTTCTATGGGTTTGTGTATCTGAACAGTTCATATAATGGAATCATAAACAATGTGTAGCCTATTGTGTCTGGCCTCTTCCTCTTAGCATGATGTTATGTAGGTTCATCCATGTAACATGTATCAACACTTAACTACTTTTTAGAAAATATGATACAACACACTCCTTTTTATGGGCAAATAATATTTACTCATGTGAATATATCACATTTTGTTTATTCATTCATCAATTGATGGACTTTTGGGTTATTTCTGCTTTTGGCTATTGGGAATAGTGCTACCATGAACATTCAAGTTCAAAATTTTGTTTGAGCACCTGTTCTCAATTTTCTTTGATATATGCCTAGGAGTGGAACTGCTGCATCTTATGGTAACTCTTGAGGAACAGCCAAACTGTTTTCCACTGTGTTGCATGTACCTGACATTCCCATCAGCAATGTATAGGGACTCCTATTATTTTACATCCATGTGAACCCTTGTCATTTACCTTTTAAAAATATTTAGCCTGGCATGGTGGCACACACCTGTAATCCCAGTGGCTTGGGAGGCTGAGGCAGGGGGACTGTGAGTCCAAAGTCAGCTTCAGCAATGGCAAGGTGCTAAGCAACTCAGTGAGACCCTGTCTCTAAATAAAATACAAAATAGGTCTAGGGATGTGGCTCAGTGGTCGAGTACCCCTGAATTCAATACCTGGTACCAAAAAAATGTATATAAACAGCCATCTCATTAGGTGTGAAGTGATATTTCACTATATTTCTTACATGCTGGATTGTAATAAATGGCCTAATTTTTAGGAAAAAATTGTATTGCTGGGGGTATGTTTGTGCATTTGCATGTTTGTATATGGGCCATATGTGCCTATCATTGTGTGTTTATCTGTGTGTGCCTATCTATACATGTATGTATGCACTTAGGTGTGCATGCATGTAGATCAATACATGCAAATGCATGTGAGTGTGTATAAATGTATGTTTGGTTGTGTGTGGCTGGTGACATTGTGTCTGTGTTTGTGTCTGTGTAGTGTGTAGTTTCCATGGGTATATCAATCTTTATTGATAGTTCTATAGTGACTTGAAGAATTTCTGCAAGACTCAATGACAGCATGATTAAAAAACTTCTGCATGATTTGCAAATTCAACAGACTTTAAATGTAATTATCTCTTCAGCTTTATGTTAGCACAAACCATAGATTTTTCTCCAAGTGACCTCTTCATTGACAAAACTGACCAAGGGGGCTTACCTGAATCTTATCTTTCAAATGGTGTAATTTCAAAAGTCCTATAGATTTTTCAGATAAAATACAAAAGATGCTGTGGAGGAATCTACCAAATTGTACCTAGAAATTTGATTCGTGCCTTACTTCTTATGCTTAGGATTACCTGAGAAGAAGGACACTTCAGAAATAATTCATTTGTTTCTGGATCAAATTAACCAGTAAAAAAGAATGTAGCACTTCTCAACCTTCTTTTTAAAAAAGCAAAGTCCCGGGTTTCCAAGGCCACTCTAACCTAAGTATTTAAAAATGTTAAGCCTTATTTCTACAGTACATAAGGCATTTACAAAAGGAACATCTGTTACCTTTTGTTTATTTTTGTTATTCATATGCTGTAACATGATTCTCTTTTATTTTCGGTGTATACTTCTATGACTTGTGACAAATGCATAGAGTTGTATAACTACCATCACAACCAAGATACAGAGTAGTCCACTTATCCCAAATATTACCTCATCCACCTCTTTATAGTTACCCCTGTATGTTAGTCAGCTTTCCACCATTATAAAAATACACCTGAGATGATTAACTACAAAGAGAAAAGGTTTACTTTGGCTCATGGTTTTTGGCATTTCCATGCATGACTGACTAGCCCTATTGCTTTGGGCCTGAGGCAAGGTAGCATGAGCAGGAGTGCATAGTAAAGAAAAATCACTCATCTCAGGGCTAGGAAGCAAAAGAGAGTGAGGAGGGGCTGTGGCCCCACAATCCCCTTTGAGGGTCCACCCCCAGTGACCTAAAGACCTCCCACCAAGCCCCACCTCCTAAAGTTTCAACCATCTCCTAATAGTACCGCCCTGGGTATAAAGCAGTTAACAGATGGGCCTTTTGGGAACATTCCAGATCTAAACTACAGCATGCTTGGTAATCACTTATCTGTTTTTATTCCTATGGTTTTGTGTTTTCCCCAATGTCATAAAAATGAAATAATTACATATGTAATCTTTTGAATCTGGTTTCCTTCACTTAGAAAAATGCATTTGAGATTCACCCATGCTGTTGCATGAATAGTTCATTTTTATTGCTGAGTAATATTTCAATTTATGGACATACTACAGTCTGCTTATCTAGTCACCTACTCAAAGACATTGGGTTACTTCTAGTTTGAGGTTATGGTGAAATAAATGCTACAAATACCCCATGTACAGAATTTTTGGTGAGAACATAAGTTTTTATTTCTTTAAATGCTCAGGAGTGGGATTACTAAGTTATATAGAAAGTGTATTTTTTTTTTTAAATAGTATTTTTGGAGTTGTTTAGTTTTATAGAAATATTGAGTGGAAAATTCAGGAAGTTGCACTCACTACCCCCCAAAATTTCTTCTTCTTCTCCTTCTCCCTCTCCCTCTCCCTCTCCCTCTCCCTCTCCTTTTCCTTCTCCTTCTCCTTCTCCTTTTTTGGTGCTGGGTATCAAATCCAGGGCCTTGTGTGTCCAAGGCAAGCACTCTACCAACTGAGCTATATCCCCAACCCCCAGAATTTCTCCTTTAATTAACACCTTGTAAAGTTGTGGTACATGTTACAATTGAAGAACCAATATTGATATATTATTATTTAACTAAAGTCCATAGTTTACATTAAGGTTTACTCCTTATGTTGTATAGTTCTAGGATTTTGATGAATGTGTGATGTCAGTTAGCCACCAGACATAATAGTTATACTGACCTAAATATGTCTTATGCTCCCTCCTTCCCACAACTCTGACCCCTGGCAACCATTGATATTTTTTACAATTTGTGTAGTTCTGTCTTTTGCAAAGTGTCATGCAGTTGGTATTATGTAGTATGTAACCTTTCTATTCTGGCTTCTTTTATTTAGCAAAATGCTTACAACATTTCTCCATGTCTTTAGTGACTTGGTGGCTCATTTCTTCTTTTCTCTGAATCATACCCCATTATATAGATATACCACAGTTTGTTTCTGATTCACCTATTAAAAGATGTCTTAGTTAATTCTAATTTTGGCAAATATGAATAAAGATGCTATAGAGCTGGGGCTGTAGCTCAGTGGTAGAGAGCTTGCCTTGCATGTGTGAGACCCTGGGTTTGGTCCCCAGCACCACATAAAAATAAACAAATAAAAATAAAGATATTGTGTCCCTCTACAACTAAAATATATGTGTATATATATATATATGTATTTTATTTTACTTTATTTTAAAAATTATTTTTAAAATTTATATATGACAGCAGAATAAAAAAATATTTTAAAAAGATGCTATAATCATTTGGTGTACAGGCTTCTGTGTTGACATAAATTTCAACCCACTGGGGTAAATAACTAGGAGCACAATTGTTGGATCATATTATAAGACTATAATTTAGCTTTGTAAGAAGCTTCTAACCTGTATTCCAAAGTATCTATGTGATTTTACACACATAATGGTGACACTGCCCTAAATATCCGTTGTGTTCCACATACATATCCCTTCTGCCTTCTCCCCAACACTTTGGAAACCACTGTCTCCACAGTTTTGCCTCTTCCTGGGTGTTACAAGATTGGAATCATACAATATGTGATCTTTTCAGATTAGCATCATTTACTTAGCAGTGTGCATTTAGTTTCCTCCATGTCTTTTATGACTTAATAGCTGATATCTTTATAGTTCTAAATAAAATTTCATTGTATCACAGTTTATACATTCACCTATTGAAGACATTTTGTTTCCAACTTTTGGCAATTATGAATAAAGCTGCTATAAACACCTATGTGTAGGTTTTTGTATGGACGTATAATTTTGGTTCATTTAGGTAAATCCCTACAGGTAAAATTGCCAGATTGTATGGTAAGAACATATTTAGTTGTGGAAGAAACTGCCAAACTGTCTTCCAAAGTGGCTATACCACTTTTCATTCCCACCAGCAGTGAATGAGAATTTCTAGTGCTCCACATACATGCCAGTGTTTGGTGTTGTCAAAGTTTGAGGTTTCACAATTCCAATAGGTGTGTAGAGGCATATCATTGTTGTTTAAATTTGCAATTCCTTAAGGACATGTGATATTGAATATCTTTTCATATGGCTAATTTGTCAGATATTTATCTTCTTTGTTGAGGTATCTACTATATACTGCATGATTCCATCTATATGACATTCAAGAAAAGACAAAACTATGGAAACAGAAAAAAAGATCAGTGGTTTCTAGAATTTTAGGTGAGGAAGAGATGAGTAAGTAGAGCACTGAGAATATTTAGGGCTGTGAAATTATCTGTATGATACTATGATGGTGGACACATGGCACGATTTTCAGATGTCAAAATCCATGGAATGTACAACAACAAGAGTGAGACTAATGTAAACTAAGGATTTTGAGTGATAATGGTATGCCAATGCAGATTCATTTGTTGTAATAATGGTGGGGGACATTTTTAGACAGGAAAGCTATGCATGTGTGAAGATAGCATATGAGAACCTTTTGCAATTTATGCTCAACTTTGCTGTATCAAATCACTTTAAAACAAAGTCTATTTAAAAAATTTTTCCTTCTTCCCCCAATCCATTAATATTTAGTAAACTAACAGACTAAGAAGGGGGAAATCACATGAATTTTTTAACTGACACATAAAATTACAATAGGATGACACTCCATACCTATTACAATAGCTAAGATGAAAAAATATTGTTAATATCAAATGCTGGTGAAGATGTGGGACAACTGGATCTTTCATATATTGCTACTGGGAATGTAAAATGGCACAACCAATCTGATGGTTTCTTATAAAACAAAGCATGCACTTACCATACAACCTAGTAATTATACTCTTGGACATTTAGCATGGAAAAATGAAAATATATGCTCACACAAACTCACACTAATAGCAGCTTTATTTATTTATTTATTTATTTATTTATGGTGCTGGGAATCGAACCCAAGGCCTTGTGCATGCAAGGCAATCACTTTGCCAACTGACTATATCCCCAGCCCAGCACCTTTATTTTTAATGGATAAATACTGGAAACAACCCAGATGTCTTTCAAAAAAGTTTATGAGTTAGTCATATATGACTAACATATATATATATATATATATATGCATATATATGAATGAATAGGATATATATATATATATATATATATATATATATATATATATATATCATGTGTGTGTGTGTTATCCATCAATACAAAGGACAGACTATTAATACATGCAACAAATTGAATGACTCTCTAGAGAACTGTGTAGAGTGAAATAAGCCAGACCCAAAGGCTACATACTGTATGACTCCATTTTTATATTATTCTAAAACAGAGAAAATTATGAGAATGAAGAATACATCAGTGGTTGCCAACAGTTGGGGGTGGTGGGAGAAGAGATGTAACTATAAAGGATTTGCAGGAGCAAGTTGTCAAATGATAACATTTTATTCCTAGTTCCACTCCTCCTCATCTACCACCTCCTCCTCTACCCTTCCTGTGTGTTCCTTAAAGAAGAGGTAGTCACTCAGCCTGCTCTAGACCTCCATCCCAGACTTGGTTCAGTAAAATAATAAATTTTTCCTTAAACTCATCTATGTTTTATAGCAGGTAGCAACAATGTGACGTGAGTGTGCAATGTAAAGGTGATTTATCACTTAGATATATTTTCATTCTATGTTGTGCTGAAAACTCCTTTGCATTTCTACCTTTGTCTGACCATCACTTTTGCATTAATATTCACTTTTGGTTTTGGGTCTAGGTTAGTTTCTTTATTTGTTTTTGGTATTTTACTGAAATGTGGCCAGGACAATCTTTTGGAAAGGAGTATCTCATGTTGCAAACATATTCCTTTCCTCACAAAGAAAATAGTTTAATTAGTTCTGAAAACACTGGGTAAAATGACAAGCATAATGTTTCAATTATTTGTTTGGATATGAGTCTGATAGAAACTAACAGTAATCATTGCTTTAAAGGCTATAAGCCAAGGATTAAGATTTTAGTGTTCTTTTTGACTGTGTTGATGCCAGGTGACAATGTATCTTTCTTAGATAAAGAGGATTCATTAACAATCCATATTATTTTTAAAGGAATATACCCAAAATATTTGGAGGGTTAACTAAATAATTTCATTTATTTATTCCATTATAAATATGTAATTATTTAGAAAAATTATAAAATATTTCCATTTTCATTGTCGTAAATAAATCTGAGGAATGTTTTTCTCCATGAATGTAGTTTCATTACAAATTTTATTACCTAATCACAATAGTCTAATATAGGCACATCAGGTTTTGTTATACTTGTTATTTCCTTTAACTTTGAAATTAACACTATAGAATATAAAGAAAAAATGAGTATAACCTTTTCTAAACATTTACAGCATGCCACATACCATGGAGAAGATCACACATACACTAGTAGCTAATTTGGGGATCCTTTCTTTAAGGAGTTAAGACTAGCAAATAGGTACATGTTTAACTGGTTTTTCTGGATAAAAAACACACATTTCTTACTTCATTTACAAGCTTGGTTCCTAGGCTTGTTTACTTTTTACTCTATCTTTATCTTTTCTAGTCAAAGTGTTACTAGTTATATTCAGAGTATGGAGAACTTAGTCTTAAACAACAACCAGTTTGAGATGGTAAAATATATCTAAGTGATAAATCAGATAAGAAATAGCTAAATATTCAGAGAAGAAAGGTGATAAATCACCATCAAATTCGATTCAATCAATAAAGTCTCTCATCTGGTAAATGCTCAGAGAATTGAGGATCATATTCTAGGGCATCCCTAAAATGAGGGTTAAGAAGACAAAGGCTTGGGCTGGGGTTGTAGCTCAGCAGTAGAGCACTTGCCTACCAAGTGCACCGTGCTGGGTTCGATCCTCAACATCATATATAAATAAATACATAAAATAAAGGTATTGTGTCCAACTACAATAAAAAAAAAGAAGACAAAGACTTCCCAAGAATATGCTAAAACAGTAATCAGGCATATTGCAGAGACTGTAGATGACCTTTATAGATGAGCTATCTTTTAAGATAAAATGCTTTAAATGGTCACAGTGTCCCTATTCAAAGTCAGATGTTGCCTTAGTTATTAATGAGAATCAGAATGAGAAACAAATCAAATAATATGTTGGAATTTTAGTAATACTCCAAAAATCTTATCAGAGAACTTGTAGGCTTTAATCATTGTAGAGATAGGTGCAGGTCTTGGGGAAGAACAGAGGTCCATATATTTGTTCACATTTGGCATACAAAGAAAAGATACAACAATTGACAAAGGTTGGAGAGAAGGACCTTGGGGAACTTTCATTTTTAAATTCAGAAATTATAAAAGAACGTTCTCATAGGATCCAAGAGAGTGGCAAACTTTTCCATGGAGCATATAGCAAAGGAAATATCAGGTAGAAGGGAAAAGACAATCTGGAAACCCCATTCTTTTTCTTTTCCCCATAACCTATATGATACCAAAAATCTACAAGTTTTGAAACTAGAAAGAGAGCCTCAAGTTCAATATAATTAAATCATTAAATGTCCCTGGCATCTGTGATCGCATGGTAACTGCTGAAAAGTTGATGGTGTCCCAAACCTTTTTATAGATTATTTTTCTCATTATTTTCAGCTCTAACTCTACAAATATCACAAAAACCTGCAATTACAGTAGTGCCATAAAAATATAAAGTTGACAAAGTCTTCTGTTAGAACAGATGGGCCTCTAGAGTTCCAACCAATGCAGATTAAAAGCTATTATAAAGTATAAAATAAGACCATTGTGAATTTCAGTCAGGCTTTTAACAAAAAGCTCTGCTTTGTATGGTCATGCTGATCTGTAAGGCCTGCTGCTTTGCACTACATGGAGATTAAACTTTAGCTTGTTGATGTTTGATTACTTATTTAATACAGAAAGGAAGAAATGTATGTAATGCTCAGATAGAGGATGCCTCTTCATAGATTTCTAAGGTATATGCTATAGTATATAGTTGTTTTGTTTGGCAGCCCTAAGTCTGAATCCCCTTTCCAAGTCTGAGAAATCACCAAGTGATAAATTTTGGTGTGAGGCAGAGCTATCTTTTCCTACAGGAGCTGAAAATGCCAGAGACTTTTTAGGTACTCTTAAGGCTTCAATACAGTATGTAAACTGCGCTCAATTTTATGAACCCACAATGCATGTTAAACTCAAGAGGCAATGATGAAAAGAATCAGAAGCAGAAGGACTTCCAATTAACATCCCACCTTGACTCATTGCTTTGAAATTTTTCTCTAATTCAAACATACAGCAATGATGCAAAGATACAAAAAGTAAAAACAAAAACAATGTAGTTGAGATCAAATACAAGAAATGTGTATCTGAACCAGAGATGGGTGAGTTTCCAAGCTTGCTTAACTCAAGGCCAAACAACAGGCAGTGGTAAACAGAAGTTTACCTCTTACATGGCCAAAGAAACTTGAGTGATTCATATAAAGCAGGGATACAGAGGAAGGATCACAGTGTGAAGTCAGAGACCAGGGGAGCCAGATCTCAGCTCAATTCCTCTTAAAAGACCCTAAGGAAATTACCCCAAATATTGCCTGTTGCTAGAATTAGAATCAAGTTAAGGTCCAGGAATGCAAAAGACATACACACAGCCTTGAAATCTTGGGTTCAACTAAGCCACCTGATGAATTTGATTTGCTAGATTGGTCATTGTGAGAGAGGAACCCCAAAATGTCATTATTAGAACTATTTTGGACTGGCATCCCCAAGGGGCAAGAATAGGCAATAATAAAACCACCATATCAAAGGGGAGCATGAAGAGGCAGATAAGAGAAAGAAAAAATAATGTTACAGAACAAAATTCTAAAATGCAAGAAAAAAATTTAATGCTATGAAAGACAACTGACCAAGTAAACAGTAGATAAAGGAAATTATTTTTATATAATGGTCTGATGGAGATTTGAAAATAAGTGTGATGAAATGTTCAAAGACATATGAAAGAATAACTTTAATTTAAAATATTAAGAAATAAAAACAGAAAGGTATTCTTAAGGAACTGGGATATGTAAAAATAACTCCATTAGAATCTTGGAAATTCAATGTCTGATCAGAAAATATAATATATAATATTCTAATATAAAGACTAGACAAAAAGAACAATTAATGAATTACAAAATAATCCTGACAAATGGAGAATGAGAGAAATAAGAATGGACAGAAATATGAAAGAGAAGATAAAGGATGTAGAAGACATAGATTAAGATGCTTCCACACTTGTAGAATAGAATTTTTAGAGCTTGGGAATGGAAGGAATGCAAGATGCTATAGAGTGATAAATTTTTAATAAGCAAAGCTTGAATGTGTAGAATAAAAAGCATTCTCAGCACCCAATATAATAAATTAAGACAGATATATAGCTAGACATTTCAGAGCAAAGAAGCAGAATTTCAAAGAGGAAGAGATCATAGTAAAAGTTACAAAAGACAGATTGTATATATATATATATATATATACAATATATATATATATATATATCTCAACAATTCAAATGAGAATTCTTCTCACCAATAGCACTTAATGACAAAGAAAATGGAGTAACATCTTCAGGGGAGGGAGAAACTCACGATTTATTAGCTGTTAACCAGCCAAATTTATAATTTAAGCTCAGGGGGAGGAATAAAGACATTTTAACCTTAAAAAAAGACTAAGATGGGCAAAGGAATGAAACATATCTCAAAATAAGAAATGCAAACAGTCAACAAATTTATGAAAAAAAAGTGTTCAACATTTCTAGAAATTAGAAAACTGCAAAATGAAACTACACTGAGATTTTATCTCCTCTAGTTAGAATGGCAATTATAAAGAATATAAGTAACAATAATGTTGACAAGGATGTGGAGAAAAGAGTTTACTCATACATTGCTGGTGGGACTGCAAATTGGTGCAGCCAATTTGGAAAGCAGTATGGAGATTCCTCAAAAGATTAGAAATGGAACCACCATTTGACACAGCTCTCCCACTCCTTTGTATATATCCAAAGGATTTAAAATCACCATACACAAAGCCCACTGATCATGTTGTATTATCTTTTTAATTTGATTTTGTATGCTGTTTGCCATAATTTTTATTGAGAATTATTATATCTCTGTTCATCAGGAAAAAAATATAAAATCACCATACTACAGTGACATAGCCATATCCATGTTTTTAGTAGCATGATTAACAATAGTTAAGCTATGGAACCAAGATGATAGTCTTCAATAGATGAATAGATAAAGAAACTGTGGTATATATACACATGGAGTATTACTTAGCCATAAAGAAGAATGATTTTATGACTTGCCAGTAAATAGATGGAACTGGAGATTATCATGCTAAGTGAAATAAGCCAATCTCCAAAAGTCAAAGGTTGAATGAGTTCACTGATATGTGGAAGCTAATCCAAAATAATATGGGAGGAGGATAAAAGAAGAATAGAAGAAAGATCAGTGGAGTGGACAAACAGGAATGAATGGAAGGGAGTAAAGATGGGATAGGGAAAGACAGTGGTAGAATCCGACCTAACTTTCCTATGTACATATATGAATATACCACAGTGAATCTCACCATCATGTATATCCAATTAAAAAAAACTGTAAGTAAACAGCAGAAAGATCAGTACAATAGAGAGAAAGGAATTGGAGAATGAGAAGGGGAGGGAAAAGGGAATTTGGGGGAACCAAATTAGAATAAATTATATTACATGCATTTATAATGAGGTGAAAATTAATCCTATCATTATGTATAACTAAAGTGAATCAATAAAAAGGAATAAGAGACATGAAAACCATCCTGTTCACAATAAACTAAAAAAAAAAATACTTGGGAATTAATCTAACTAAGCAGGTAAAAGAGCTCTACAATGAAAATTATAGAATACTAAAGAAAGAAATTAAAGAAAACCTTAGAATATGGAAAAAAATCCCAGGTTATTGGATAGGCAGAATCAATATTGTCAAAATGGCCATACTGCCAAAAACAATATACAGATTCAATGTAATCCCCATCAAAATACCAATGACATTCTTCATAGAATTATAAAAAACAATTCTTCGGTTTATTGGGAAAATAAAAGGCCCAGAATAGATTAAGCAATACTGTAAGCAAGAAAAGTGAAGCAGGACGACTCACAATACTTGATCTGAAATTATACATCAGAGTTGTAGTAACAAAAACAGCATGGAATTGGCATCAAAATAGACATGAAGATCAATGGAAAAGAATAAAAAACAAAGAGACAAATCCACACACTGACAGCCTCTGACATTTGATAAAAATGTCAAAAATATATTTTGGAGAAAAGACAGCCTTTGCAACAAATGGTGCTGGGTAAACTGGATAGCTACACATAGAAAAATGAAATTAAACCCATATCTCTCGCTCTACACAAAACTTAAATTGAAATGGATCAAAGGCTTAGTAATTAGACCAGAAACTTTAAAACTGCAAGGAGAAAACATAGGGGCAACACTCCATCATATAGGCATTGGCACCAGCTGCTTAACAAGACCCCTAAAACTCAAAAAATAAAACCAAGAATCAATAAGTGGGATTCCATTAAACTAAAAAGCTTCTGCACAGTAAAGGAAATGATTAAGAGCATGAGGAGAGAGCATTCAGAATGAAATAAAAGGTTGGCCAGCTACTCTTCCAGTAGAGGATAAATATCAAGAATGTACAAGAACTCAAAAAACAAAACAAAAAACCCCCAAACAACCAATCAATAAATGGGCAAAAGAACTAAACAGAAACTTCTCAAAAGAAGAAACACAAATGGCCAACAAATAAATTTTAAAAATTTTCAACATCTCTAGAAAAAGGGAAATGCAAACTACATAAAGATTTCATCTCTAGTCAGAATGGCAACGATCAAGAACAACAATAAATGCTGGAGAAGTTGTGCAGTAAAAGTTCCATTTTACATTGTTGGTGGGACTGCAGGCTAGTATGACCACTTTGGAAAGCAGTATGGAGATTCCTCAAAAAACCAGGAATATAATTAACATGAGATCCAGCTATCCCACTCCTTGATATTTTCCCCAAAGATCTAAAAATGGCATTATCCAGTGTTACAGCCACCTCAATGTTTATAGCAGCACAATTCACAACAGCTAAATTATGGAATGAGCTGAGATGCTGTTCAATAGATGATTGGATTAATAAATTGCTGTGTGTGTGTGTGTGTGTGTGTATGTGTGTGTGTGTGTGTAATATGGAGTTCTACTCAGCCATAAAAGAGATTTAAATTATGGCATTTTCCAGTAAATAGATATAAATGGAGAATATCCTGCTAAGTGAAATAAGCCAAACTTAGAAACTCAAAGGCAAATATTTTCTCTCATTTGTGGAAGCTCAAGTAAAATGAAGGAGATGAGGAGAGAAGAATAGGATAACATAAAGAACCAATTAAATATAAATTAATAGACAACAGAAAGGAAGTCTAGTAAAGTAGATGAAGGAGAATGAAAGAGGGGAGGGGAGGGAGGATGGGAAGGAAAGGGGGAAAGAAGAGGGGGAATAATTAACTGAAATTGATTTCCATGCATGTATGTGTTTGTCAGGATGAACCCAACTACTATGAATAACTATAAAGCTCTAATAATAAGAAAAGACTAAGAAAGCCTTCATATATACCAACATCAGTCAGAAGAAGATCTAATGGGAGTAAGAGCTTTTTTGCAATAGTGAAAAATAAATAAGTAAAATATCCAGATGTAAATTTAGCAAGAGAACTATTCAAAAAGACAAGTTAAGCATCTCTAATCCAAAATTCAAAATATCCCAAAATTCAAACATTTTTGAGTGCCAATATGATGCTACAAGTGGAAAATTCCACACCTGACTTCAGTGATGGGTTGCAGTCAAAATGCAGGTGCACTAAAAATATTTTATAAAATTACTTTCAGGCTCTGTGTATTAGGTGATTATGAAACATTAATGGATTTCATGCTTAGACAAAATTGGACCCAATCCCCAAGATATCTTATGCAAATATTAAAAAATCTGAAAAATCCAAAATCCTAAACACTTCTGTCTCCAAGTATTTCAGACAAGGGATACTCAACCTGTTTAGATGAGCAAATTTCTACAATATTCTTAAGACCAAAAATAGACTTGAATAATTAGAAATGCATAGCATATTATTATATTAAGGAATCAACCCAATAAGGGGTCAGATCTTCTTAAATTTATTTATGAATATAACACAATTTCATCCTGTTGGAAAAAAACACCAATAGGTATTTTTCTGGAGCTTGACATGTTAATTATAAAGTTTAGTGAGAATGCCACATGCCTATAAATCCAGTGATTGGGGAGGCTGAGGCAGGAGGATTACAAGTTCAAAGCCAGCTTCAGCAATTTAGCAAGACCTTTAGCAACTAACGAGACCCTGTCTCAGAATAAAACATAAAAAGGACTGAGGCTGTAGTTCAGTGGTAAAGCACCCCTGGGTTCAATCCTCAGTGCCCCCCACCAAATCAGTCAGAATAAAAATAAGTAAAAATTTCCAGAAAAAAATCTGAAAAATAAAAATACTGGAAAATAATACAGTAATACTAGACATTACAACATACTAGATACCCTATAAAATGATATTTTGTTACTGGTCCAAACATACAAATGTAAAAGAATAGAAAAATCCAGAAATAGATCTTATTGCATATAAAATTTAAATATACATTTCCAGTGGCATTCCAAGTCAGTATAGGAAGAGATGAACTTTTGTTTAGTGGTTGTGTGCTAACTAGATAGCCTTAATGAAAAAGACAAAACTCTTTACAGCATTTACTACGTAAGTTTTAAAGGGATCAGCTCTTTAAATTCAGAAAATAAGTATATAGGTACCAGAGGAAAATATGCATGAATCCCTTTATAAGTTGAGAGCTGGGAAAACTTTCTAATTATGTTTAACTTTACTTATTTGTTTGTTTTTGTGGTGCTGGGGAGTAAACCCAGGGCCTTGTACATGCTAGGCAAATGTTCTACCACTAAGCCACATCACCAGCCCTTCTAATTATGTTTTAAAATTCAGAAGTAGCTGGGCACAGTGGCACACGCATGTAATCCCAGCAGTTTGGGAGGCTGAGGCAGGAGGATCTCAAGTTCAAAGCTAGCCTCAGCAATGGCAAGGCACTAAGCAACTCAGTGAGACTCTGTCTCTAAATAAGATACAAAACAGGGCTGGGGATGTGACTCAGTGGTCAAGTACCCCTGACTTCAATTCCTGGTACAAAAAAAAAATCCAGAAGTAATAAGGGAAGAGACTGATTTTAAAAATTACATTAAAAATTTCACAAGTAGAAAAATAAATAATAAATCTGGAAAGAATATAGAACGTGTGAAAAATAGAGAAGAAAAAGATCATAAGTCCTAGAGAAAACTGAAATAGAGATATGAACAGACAGTTCACAGAAAAAAATGCAAATGGGCCTTAACCTCATGATGATTAACTCAAAATGAAAGAAAATGCAAACTATGCAGAAAGACCATTTCACACTTACCAGATTGGCTGAAGTAACGTTGCCTGTGGGAGTGGAAAATGGAAAGTCCCTATGAAGGGAAATTTGGCAATATCCTGCAAAATCACATATGCATTTATCCTGTGATCCAGCAATCTTACTTCTAAGTCTCTACTTCAAATATGCATTGCCAAAAATGCAAAAAGATATATGTGTAAGGCTATTCACTGAAACATTATTTATAATGATAGGAAAAACTGGAAACAGTTCCAAGTGTCTATCAAGGAAACTGGTTAAATAAATTGGTCCTGAAAACTAAAGTGCTATGCAGGTACAAAAAGGAATACAAAATCTCTCTATGAAATACTATGGAGTAATCTTAGGATATGTTGTTTAGGAAAGAAAAGCAAGAAGGAGAAAACAGTAGAGATGCTACCTTTTTGTTTAGGAAAGAAGGAACACGAATTATAAATGTCTGTGTAATTATGTCCATATGTAATTTAAAATAAAATGATAAATCATAACATTTAAAAAAATGATTACTTATAGAGAGAAGAAATAGGACCAGAGAGAAATAGAAGCTGGATTTTACTGAATCTGTCTTGTTTTGTGTACTTGATTTTGGAGCTATATAAATGTTTTATACATATATAGAGGGAGAGTTAAACTTTAAAGAAAGAATTCCTGGTCTGGGGTTGTGGCTCAGTAGAAGAACGCTTGCCTGTGAGGCACTGAGTTCGATTCTTAGCACCATATACAAATAAATAAAATAAAGGTTCATCAACAACTAAAAAAATATTAAATAAAGAAGGAATTCCTAAAATTGAAATTAAGACATTAATGAACTTTAAGTGTATACAGTTAGTTGGTGGCAAAACTACCCAGAGAAGAAGTACACCCATTGACTTTAAAACATAGAAATATGACTGCACGATTAGTGGAGACAAAAACCTAAGGACAAAAAAATAATAACAACAAACAAAACAAAAAATAACTCTTCAAAACTCATATCAAACAAGATATATATAAAATAACTGTATTTTTTAATTTGGTACTGAGGATCCAACCCAGTGCCTCACACGTATGAGGCAAGCCCTCTACCACTGAGCCACAACGCCAGCCCCTAGTAATTATATTTTGGGTGTAGTGTTGATATTGTTATTCTGATACTATTGTATGTTTATTGTTGTATTAAACAAATGAATAATGTGTTGGTGTCATCAGGATTTTTGACATGGGGAAATAAAATAACTTGCAAATGCAAGTTCAATGAAGTTAGGTAAAACCAATAATTCTTGATGGTGAATTGAAGTATCATTATGCACTGATGATGTATTTCCCTTAAAAAAAAAGAAATCATATTTTGTAGTCTCATTCACTAGAAAGATCAAAAGACAAAAATAAACAACCCTGAAGTAATAAGTAACTTTAGAGCTAAGATTGTGTTCCCTAATTTCCCATCAGAAGGAATAGAGCCCATGGGCACGAAATATATGAAATAAGCCCAAACATCATGTGATATCACAAAATTTTAAAAAATTGTCAAAGAACATTATGGTTGTGTCTTTAGGACTCAGGAACCAGTGTGAATAGGATCCCACAGACCAAACTTGTGTTGGTCTGATTATCACAAAGAATAAAACCATGCAATGGATTTAAAATATAACTTCATAAGGATACTTAAAATTATTCTTTGGTTGGGGCTGGGGCAGTAGCTCAGTGGCAGAGTGCTTGCCTAGCATGTGTGAGGCACTGGTTCAATCCTCAGCACCACATAAAAAATAAATTAATAAACAAAGATATTGTCTGTCTCTCTAATAAAAACTAAAAAAAAAATACTTTAAAAACCTATTCTTTAGTTATCACTGGAGAATGCTAGAGAACCAATTTACTATTTTGAATTGACAAATGAAGAGGGAGATCAGGAGTTAATTCTGTCTTCCTTTCTTTTTCTTTCTTTTTTTTTTAAATACTGAAGATTTAAACCAATGGAACTTAACCACTGAGTTCTATCCCTTTTTATTTTTATTTTGAGAAAGTGTCTTGCTAAGTTGCTTAGGGCCTCACTAAATTGTTGAGGCTGGCCTGGAACTTGCAATCCTCCTGTCTCAGCCTCCCAGGTCTCTGGGATTATAGGGGTGTCCCACCATGCCTGGCTTAATTATGCCATCTTACATGAACTATACCTGAGGGTAAATGAATAGTTGACAAGTACAGGTAACTGTATATAGAAGCATTCCAAGTAATAAGTGAAAAAGAAATGATAAAAATAAACATCATTTCACAATACCTTTTAAATTAATGGATGTAGATAATGATCATCAGTGACTATTAGTGGCATAAAAGAGATGTCATTATATGTTTTCTAGTAGAAATAAACTGTACCACCTATGATAAAAATATATGAGTAAGCTTAATTAACTATGAATTTAAAAAATCACAACTACTTTTGTATTTAAAATGGGTGTAAAATGAAAACATGTAACAAAATCAAAAGCAGAGAAAATGTATTCATTGGAATGTTAAAACAGTCTAACCATTGTCATGATTGAGATAAGAATAAAATGTTGAATAATTATTTTTTTGAGGTTTCAATATTTTACTCAAGTTTTATTTTAGGTGATGTTAACTACAGCATTTGAAGGGGAGGATCTAATTCCATACAAATGGAAGACTCTAAAATGTACCCATTAAATTGCTAAAAAGTAAATTGAGTGGTGAGAATACAGTAGAAGCCCAATTTAGATTCCTAAGTTGTCACCATATGATTACAATCATGCAGACTCTTCCCAGCCTATAGCTGGAGCTACTGGAAGCTATTTCAGACACTGGTGCAAGGGCAAGAAAACCCCAGCATGAAAAGGAATTAAGTCCCAAATTATTGGCTTCATCACATCCACCCTTTCCACCCCAAAATGCACTAAAGAAATAGTGAACAGACCCTGCAGACTACTTTTGGTGTAAATGAGTTGATGGGCTAGGGTGGAAAAAGGTCGTGAAGATGTGTCTAAAAAACTCCCTTTCAGATAAGTCTGTATATACCACCAAGCAATGAACTGCTCATCAATTAGGATTAAGAAACCAAGGGTTGATCCTCAGGAAGTCACAGTTCCATTCATTTACTCAATAAAGATTTACAAAGTGCATATCCATTATCAGCTTCTATTTGCAGCCATTTCTAGATTAAAAAAAGGAAACCTGGCATCTTTAGAGGGGCCACCAAGTGGCTCACAAACAAGTCTACAGCTGAAAGGACCTTTTATTTGGACTTGGTTTCTTCTGTACCTCTGAAATTGTAACAGTTTAAAGCTGAATACTCTTAAACCCTGAGTTCTAATATGAATTTTAGAAATTCTTGTATCCCTGATAAAAAGGTACACTAAATAGATATACTGCAAAATAGTTTAAAATTAATAATTGTACAGTATTCATTTTTGCTTGAAATTCCAGTCTTACACCAAAATTATAGCCACCATCATTGACATTCTTGCCAAACAGCAGAGCTGACAGCATTAGTTTGATAACTGGCTTTACGGTCTGAGTGCATTCTAAACCAATCAGGCTGCAGTTGTTCACTTTGGTGGAGAAGCAGGTATCAAGGTCAATCTGATACTTTGCTGTTATTCCAATACTGAGTGTTACTGTTTCCTGCTGTCCAGGTAAGAATGATAGCAGTCTCCAACTTCCTGTTCACCTCTGATAAATGGAGCCACTGTCCCACTGTTCACATTAATGCGAAGCTGGAATTTATCAGTCTTTTAGCCAACTGCAAAGTTGCTCTGGATCACTTAGGACTTTGCAATCTCAAAATTCATCTGGTAGCCAGTCAGCCAGCCCTCATAACCCAGCACCATAGCACCCCAGATTGAAGGCCCAGCAATGTCAAAGTCCACGGGGCAGCCCAGGTTGATGTGCTCCCACATGTACCTTGTCTTGATTTTAGCATTCCCCCCCCCCCCAGTGTTAGGTGAGAAGGATGAATCGAAGGTCATCTTCAGTCAATGTGCAAGCTGATCTTCCATGGTGATCTCGGTGCCCAGTAGATTGTGAGTGTTCCACTTCTCTGTAAACATCAGGCTATATTCAGCCCACCTGCACTTGGTTTCCAAGCTGTCTGTCACTTTGGTGGTCTCTGCGTTGGCTGAGCCTGAACTTGTAAATTCCAATACATTCTCAGATTTTGTTTTCAAATCGAGATTTATTAAGCCAAAGCCATAGCCCTTGGTTAAGATGTCCCTGACAAATTTGCAAAGATTGCCATACTTGGGAGGCACAGCCATTTTCTGCTCAGAGGCTGCTGGAGCTTTAGGGGAGGAGTGGCTACAGGAAGGGGTGGGTGGCTCCCTCCAGGGCTGAGGCCAGGAGGAACTGAGAGGAAAATATTGAATGATTCTATCCTTTGTTAGAAAACTTAAAGAAGAATATATATTTTAAAACTTGAGGATAACTAATAAAGAAATAAAAATATAATAGAAGCTTCTAAATCAAGTGGAAAATTTTATCTACTGATCAGAAGGCATGAATAAAGTAACAAAGAATAACTAGTTATAGAAAACACAAAATAAGTCCAAATACATTTGTAATCAAAGTAAATGAAATATTATGCTTTTTTTTGTACTCAGAATTGAATCCAGGGGTGCTTTACCACTGAGTCATATCCCCATCGCTTTTTTTTTTTTGAGACAGTATTGTCAAGTTACATAAAGCCTCACTAAACTGCTGAGGCTAGCCTCAAACCTGCTATCCTCCTGCCTTAGCCTCCTAAGTTGCTGGGATTTGAGGTGTGTGCCACCATGCCCAGCACATTCTATTCTTTTATTAAAAGAATGGAATATTTAAAAATTCAACTATATAAGGATACATTAAAAAGCTTATAAAGATGTTAGAAATAAAGTAATAAAAATATGTGCCATGCAAACACTAACCATAAAAAGATGCTTAAACTATATTAATATAAGTCAAATTAGAATTTAAAGCAAAAGAAGTATTAACTTCAATAAAGAGAAATAGCTAGCAATAAGAAATGAAATGAAAATTCTACCAAAAAGATATTAGTTCTCAACTTCAGTGCAACTGACAACATAGCCTCAAGGCAAATTCGACAAAAATCCACATTCACAACATGAGATTTTTAAAACATCTCTATCATAAATTGATAGATCAAGCAGACAAAAATTGTTAAGGATATAAGACATATGGTACTGCAAACTTATATTTGATCTTCATCACTATTCCTTGAAGTGCAGTTCCTGAAACCCTTGATATCTCCAGTTTCTTTTGTATGCTAATGAGATGATTGGTGGCTGGCAGCTCATGAATAAAGTAACATAGAGAGCTTTAGCATGGTAGCTGGTCACTAGATATACCAAGACATAATTAAAGAGTTAAAAATTTCAGCCCCACCCCCAAACCTGTGGGGCTAAAGTTTGAGTTGACCATCTATGGACAATGATTTAATTAATTATGTCTACATAATGAAGACCCCATAAAAAAAGGGACGTGAATTATCCCTTTGTCCAGCAGATCCATGTTATATAGGCTACCTGTCTGTTAGTCTCATAGTCGCTCTCTTGGTTATGAGATAGACTGACAGGGTATTGTAATGTTTGTGTTCAAGAAACTCTTATTGGGTTAGTCACCTTTTCATTACTAAGAAAGTCAATTTAAGAGAGGAAGGGTTTATTTTGGTAGTTACAGAGGCCTCAGTCCATAGTCCACTTTAGCATAGGCTGTTACTTTGAGCCTAAGAAGAGAAAGAATATTATGGCAGTGTGAGTGTGTGGAAGAAGCTATTTACTTTATGATGGTCAGGAAGCAAAGACAGAGGGGGAAATGCTGAAGACAAGATATATCCTTCAAGGACTTGCCACCAGTGACTCACCTCCTCTAACAAAGCACCACCTCCTAATGTGTCTACTACCTCCCAACAATACCACCAGCTGGGGACCAAGCCTTCAACAAATGAGTCAAATCCAAACCGTAACACTTATTTTACTTAATAACAGCCCTAAACATAGTGATGCTGGCTATTTTATTATAGTATATTTTCTATAATTGTTTTGTTTTATTGTTTTTGTTTTTACTCTCTTAATTTCTCTGATTTATAAACTTTACTAGTCTACACAATGGATAGACTTTGTACTATTTGTACTATCTATAGTTTGGGCATGACTGGGGATCATAGAATATATCTTCTGTAGATAAGTGGGACTACTATATAAGTTTCATATAAATAAATACTAAATAAAAAAATGAAAGGACTAACACTATAAATAAGTTGGAATAAAAGGAACAAGAGCTGTAAAAGCAAAGTGGAAAATAAAGACAAAGGATTAATGAAAATAAAAACATTTAAAGCATCTATAAATTGGACATATCTCCAGTACTATTGAACTAATGAAAGGGGTACAAATAAACAATATTAGGAATAGTAAGGAGACATAACATATAAGGTGCTTTCTGAAATTAAGAAACTTTAAAAATACTAATATATTTGAAAGCTTAGATGAAAAATAATTTCTAATAAAATACAAATTATAAAAATTGATACAAAAGAAGAAAATATGAGTTAACTATTAATTTTTTAAAAAAGAAATTTAACTAGTAATCAACTATCTTGTTCAAAAGATATCAGGCCAGTTAATTTCATAGGCAAGTGATATAGTTTGGATCTGAAATGTCTCTCATAGGTCCATGTGTTGAAAGACTTGTTTTCCAGCTTGGTGCTATTGGGAAGGCTGGAATCTTTTTTAAGAGGTAGGACCTGGTCAGAGGTCTTAGATCACTGAGGTGTAGCCTTGAAGAGGATAGTGGGAATCCAGTCTCTTCCTCTCTCTCTATTCAGTTCCAACTATCAGGTGAATGATCTTTTTCCACCATACACTCTCATCATGATGTGCCTTACCACAGGCTCAAAAGCAAAAGAGCCAAACATCCACAAACTGAAACCTCCAAAAACTATGAGCCATAACAAATCTTTTCTCTTTTTAAGTTGATTTTCTCAGGTATTTTGTTATAGTAATGAAGAACTGACTAATATGGCAAGTTTTATTAGCTTTCAGGGAACACATTCTCCCTATTTTACACAAAGTGCTCCAGATAACACCAGTGACACATTTGTTACCATCAATGAATCTAAACTGACACATTGTTATCATGCAGAGTTCACAGTTTATGTTAGGATTCACTCTTGGTATATATTCTACAGGTTTGGACAAATGTATAATGACATGTATCCAGCATAATAGTATCATATAGAATAGTTTTCTTGCCAAAAAATCCTCAGTGCTCTGTGTATTCATTCTCTGTTACCCCTAAACCCCAACAACCACCAGCACAAGACTCTGGGTTCAATCCCTGGCATAATAAATACATATATACATACATACACACTTAGTCAGTTCCTTGTAGATAACATAGGTTGTCTACAAACAAAACATGGGTTTTGTTTTTTGATCCATTCTGGCAATATTTGTCTTTTAATTGGTCCATCTAGACCATTGATGTTCAAAGTAATACAGATACAGTGGAATTAACAGTTATTATATTTGCTACTGTTTCCTACTTATTGCTCTTGTACATTGTTCCTATTTTTGTCTTCCATTCTGTTTCTTGTGGTTTTGTTTGTTTGTTTGAAACAGGGGTCTCATTACATTTTCAAGGCTGGTCTTGAACACATGGGCTTAATTTATTCTCCTGAATCAGCCTTCCAAGTAGCTGGGAATATAGGCATATGCCACTATGCCTGGTTCCTTTTGTGGTTTTCATTGAACATTTTATATGACTCCATTTTCTCTCTTGGCATATCAGTTGATTTATTTATTTATTTTTTTTAGTTAGTGCCTTAGAATTTGTAACAAATAATAATAATAATAATATTCAAATAATACCTTATTACTTCATACTCAAGTGAGCATCTTATAAAAACAAAATAATCCTAATCCCTCCCTCCTGTCCCTTGTAACATAGCTTTCATCCATTTCACTTATATATAAGTATACATAACATAGATAATTGAATACATTGTTGCTATTATTTTAAATGAAGTATTATCTATTAGATTAATGATCAATTAAGATTGATACAAATAAAGTTATTTTTGTACTAGAGATTGAGGAGGCACTTAATCACCGGAAAATATCTCCAGTCCTTTTTAATATTTTATTTAGAGGCAGGGTCTTGTTCAGTTGCTTAGGACCTCATTAAGTTGCTGGCTGGCTTTGAACTCATGGTACTCCTGCCTCAGTCCCCTGAGCTGCTGAGATTACAGATGTGTGCCACCATGCCCAGCCAAATAAGTTTTAATTTTACCTTGACTGATTCATTTACTAATATTCTTGTCTTTGCACATATGAATTTCTAAAGTATGTAATTTCCCTTCTGTCTAAAGAACTTTTAAGATTTCTTGCAAGGCATAACTACTGGTGACAATTTCCGTCTATGTTTATCATTACTTTTACTTCAAAGTGAAGGATAATTTCACAGAGCACAAAATTTTAGGCTGTGGATTTTTTTTTATCAACACTTCACATATTTTACTCCACTCTTTTCTTACTTGTGTGGTTTCTGAGAAGAAGTCAGATGCAATTATTATTTTTACTCCTCTATAGGAAAGGTGTTTTTTAACATCTGACTTCTTTCAGGATTTTATCTTCATCTCCAACTTTCTGTAGTTTGAATGCGATATGCCATTCCCACATTTCTTTGGAATTGTTTCTTCATTTATCCTGTTTGATTTTTCTCTGAACTTCCTGAGTCTGTGGTTTGGGGAATTAATTTGGGGGAAATTTTACTAGCATTTCAAATATTTTCTATGTTCTTTTCTCCCCCTCTTTCTTTCCTTTTGTGTGTGTGTGGTGCTGTGGATGGAACCCAGGGTCTTGCACATGCTAGGCAAGTGCATATCACTGAGCTAAATCCCTAGTCTTCTCTTTTTCTTCTGACATCTCATTTTTCATATATTACATTTTTTTTGTAGTTGTTCCACAGCACTTGGATATTTGGTTCTGCTTTTTTTCAGTCTTGTTTCTCTTTGCTTTTCAGTTTTGGAAGTTTCTATTGAGATATCTTCAAGTTCAGAGATTTTCTCAGCTGCGTCCAGCCTACAAATGACCCCACTGAAGGCATTCTTCATTTCTATTACAATGTTTTTGGACTCTAGCATTTGTTTTTGGCACTATCTTAGAATTTTCATCTCTCAGTTTACATTGCCCATCTGTTCTTGCATGCTGTCTACTTTACCCATTAGTGCCCTTACCATATTAATCATAGTTGTTTTAAACTCCTGATAACTCCAACATCTCCTGCCATATCTGAACATTATTTATGTAATTTATAATTCTACTGGAGGTCAATGAAAGTGAAAGGATCAAGAAAAATAAAGGGGTTAAAAGGACTGGAATGGAAGTATCAAATTTTCCTTGTTTGTGAATGACAGTTTGCAGAGAAAATTCAAGTGAAGATTCAAACTTCTTGAATATTACTAAAATATTCAGCAAGACTGATAAATACAAAATCAACATATGAGAATCAATAACACTCTTAGACACCAGTAACAAACAATCAGACAAAGGATGGGGGAAAAAAGATATTATTGATTTAAATAAGACCACAAGGCACTTAACATGAATCTTTTTAGAAAACATGCAAAAACATTGAGGTAAGAAGTCTACAGACCTACTGCAATATAATAAATGTGTGTGTGTGTGTGTGTGTGTGTGTCTGCGTGTTCATGCATGTATGTGTACTGTTGTTCATGGATCAGAAGATTCACTATAATAAAATATTTAATATTCTAATACTAATAACTCCAATGCAATTTCAATAAGTAATAATAATAGTGGAATCTTTTAGAACTACTTGTAGGCTTATCTTAAAGTTTATCTGGAAGATCAAAGGGCCCAGAATAGCCAAGAAAATTTTGAAGAATAGTGTGAATGAATCTTCTTTACCAGATATCCACTTATTATATAATTATCAGATATCTACTTTATTATATATTTACCAGATATCCACTTATTACTATTAATGTAGCAAAACACTGGCAGAGAAATAGAACAGTGGTACCAAACACATTGGCTCAAGTAACAGATCTATATATGTGAAATATATAACTCTGTAAGAGGGAAATCAGTGGGAAAATAATTGAGTAAATGGTGAATGTCAATGCCATCATCAACCCTTTTGTCTCCTAGTTACATGCACTTTTCTTAGAAACATCATCCACCCCTTTTTAAATTTTATTATTGGGTTTATTAATTACACATGACCGTAGAATCTATTTTGATAAAATTATACAAGTATAGGTTATATCTTTTTTTTTAAAGAAAGAGGAGAGGGAGAGAGAGAATTTTTTTTAATATTTATTTTTCAGTTTTCGGCAGACACAACATCTTTGTTTGTATGTGGTGCTGAGGATCGAACCCGGGCCGCATGCATGCCAGGCGAGCACTCTACTGCCTGAGCCACATCCCTAGCCCCTAGGATATATCTTATTCTAATTAGGACTCCATTCTTGTGGGTCATCCACCCCTTTGAATTCAACTGGTTATTCCCAAATTTGTTCCTATTTCTCAGCTGTCATTCTTGAGCCCTAGGCCTATATCTATTCAATTGCCCATTAGACATATCTGTATTTTGAAATATACAAACTGAACTCATTATCTTGTTCAACAAATCTGCTCTTACTCATATATTTCTTAACTCAGTTGGTAGAAGGACACTTTATTCTAACAAGCCAGAAATCCATGGACATCGTCCTAGAACAACATTTGCCAAAGCGAATTCCATGCAAACCCCTCAGAAAGGATATTGATATGTGTTATACAAAAATAGAAGTTCTGTGCTAAAATACAGCTTTAAACTTCTGAATTAAACAAAATAAAGCGATTTCCCCTGTCAGATTAGTTATCAGATCTCTTCTATGTTAGTGGGCACCTAAGAGCTTGACACTGTTTCCCAAACTTGTATAGTGATAAAACCATCATTTTAAATAAAATATTGCTGAAATAATTTTCTAAAGACTTAAGGATATATTTTCCTCTCTTTTGAGTTTATTTCCAAAATATCATAGGATTTCTCCCTTTAATGGTCACTGGCCTTTGAAGTTTCAAAGTCTCACTCCATTTATCCCAACCCTTTCTCCACATAGCTGCCAGTGACCCAAGTTATAAAACTCACCACTCATCCCTTGTTAAAGCACTTCAATAGACTACCATTTCAGTCTAAAGCTCAGCATTTCTTACTTTGATAAGCCCATTTACTCATCAGTCTCAATGCTCCTATTTCTTTCAATGCTTCCTACCTGAGTAAAACCTGATGAGGTTGAGTACATACTATCCCAAAATATAGCACCTTGACATTTGAGAAAACAACAGAAACAGGAAGGTCACTCTTAACTTTCCTCTGCCATTCTCCCAAGTCAGATTATAAAACCCTCATTCAAGAGATATCCTACCCCCCATATTAGTCATCATTCTTCAGATAATCAGAACCAATAAGATATATATGGGGAACTAGTATAAGAATTAGCTCATGTAATTATAGAGACTCAGAAGTTCTACAACATGCTATCTGTAAGCTAGGGAAGTTGATGGTATAATTCAGCCTAAATCCAAAGGCCTGAAAACCAGGAGAGTCAATGGTATAACTCTTGGTCCAAAGCTGAAGACCGGATAAAATAGGGGTAAGAAGTGGTGCAGATATAAAAACCAGAATCCAAAGGCCCAAGAACCTGGAATTTTGATATCTGAGGGCAGAAGATGGATATCCTAGCTCCATAACAAAGTGAGTTTGAACATTCCTAAACCTTTTTTGTTTTTTATTTATCTTGCCTGTCAATGCATCAGTTGATATCCACTTACATTGGTAAAGGTAGATCTTTAATGAGCCCACTGAATCAAATGATAATCTCTTCCAGAGATAGCCTCACAGATATATCAAGAAATAACAATTTACCAGCTATCTGGATATCTTTTAATCTAGTCAATTTGACACTTAAAATGAACCACCATACCTCCCTATACCTGAAGGAAAGAAACATCCTTATTTCTGAAGGCACAAGGACACAAAAAGGAATGTGAACAAACAGGCCTTGAAAAGCCTTCTCAGTTTATTACCATCAGGTCATAATCTTTTGTCCTCCAATTACAGTTCTCTGTGACTATCTACTTCATCTAACCTAGTTCAGAAATACACAAGTTTTTCTTTTTTAGGTCTTCATTTCCTTACAAAAGTTCTTGTGCCAGATAAAACTTACATTAAATAAGTGTGTATGCTTTTCTCTTATTTATATGTATTTTGTTATAGGAGCTTCAGCCATGAACATAGTATGGGTAGGAAATAAGGTATCATTCCTCCCTTGCATACCTATAGCTTATCAATAACTCAGCCTTCATCTTTTCTGTACAGTTCTCTGCATGAAATTTCACATAATACCTATTATGTCCAAGAATATTGGATTCTACTTGCTGGACTGGATTTTAAAATCTAATTGAGACACCAATAGTAAATAAGCTTTAAATAATTAGCAAATAATATAAAATTATTAGCCTGGTGGGTGAGTTTATTTCCTAGGTCTTGGTGCCTTGTTAACTGAACTCTGTGAATCTGTGTAATGAGTTCTGATCAGAAATTTGTGTTATTTTTTATTTTATTAATAAACATGTCAACATCATGCAGCCTCTCTTTCTAAAACTTAATAATAAATCTAATTTATCTAGTCTTTGGCAAAATAATCTATCTTTACAGCCTTCTCCTCATTCTAATGAAGTCATACTCACATTTAAAACACTGATAACTCTGACTGCCTTAAAATTAAGAATTTTATTCATTAAAAGATATCATTAGGAAGAGTATAAAGGCAAGCCCACAGCATGGTAAGAGACATTTGCAAAATATATAACTGACAGAATGCTTATATCCAGAATACACAATGAACTCCTACAAACCAACATGAAAATGTCAGACAACCCAATAGAAAAAGAAGTCAAGATTCAAGCTACCACTTAATAAAAGGAAATTCAAATGACCAATAAACATGAAAAAGTATGCAACATCATTAATAATCAGAGAAACACAAATTAAAACCAAAAGAAGATATAATGTTGTTTAAAATTTAGCTTAGTAGAATGACTAAAAGCTATATAAGGCCAACAATATCAAATGTGAGTGAGAACATAGAACAAAATAACTCTTAGACATTGCTGGTGGAGCTGTAAATTTGTACAGTCACTTTGGAAAACTGGTAGTATCTGTTAAAAGCTGGACACATATAAAACAATGACCCAAATTGCTGTGTACAAATCCATCAGAAATGCATATAGTAAGTGCACAAAGGCTTGTACAAGAACATTCATAAAAGCTCCAAACTGGAAACAAGACAAATGCTCATCAACAGTAGAATGGATAAATCAACTGAGGAATGTACAGCAATGAAACGAGCAGCATACACCAAATTAGACCAATCTCACAAACACAATGCTGAGTGAAAACTCCAGACATCAAAGAACTCTGTTTAAATAAATTTTAGGGAAAGTCTAAATTAGATTTAATATTTTGGTGGTAAAATGCATATATGTGGTAAAACCATAAGAAAAAGCAAGGAAATTATGAACGTAATCAAGAGTGTGGTTACTTGTGGGGAAGAGAGGAGAAGATTGTGATTGGGAGGTCACATGGAGTCATAGCAAGGAGACTCATTGAGTTTGGGAAATGTTCTATTTATTGGTGGCATTCATTAATAATTTATAATGAATTTCTTAAACTATACATCCTCATTTTATGTACTTTTAAAATTTGTATTCTATCCCACAGTAGTTTCCAAATATTAATATTTATATTCTACACCAATCCAACTACAGCAGAGTTTCTGGGTCAACGTAGAGTCTGGGCATCTATACTTTTAAAAAGGTTTTTTTAATGTGATTCCAATGAGTAGCTAAGCTTGAAAACCACTGATGTAGAAACTGTTTAAAATCTTAACTATTAGGTTTTCATCTTTTGACATAATCTTAAGACTCAGTTCTCCAGTGAATTCTGAAATACAACCATTGCATAATGATAATGAAAACCCTTATCATGCATGTTAGTGATATTGTCCTGTGTTTGTGTCTTGCTTCCTCATACACACACATTGAGGGCAGGGGTCAGTCTCATACCAGTTGATACCCCCTACAGTTCTCAGCACAGTGTTTATGAGTGAAGTAACCTAGGATATCCCCAAAAGCTGTATGCCAAGGGGCTTGGGGCAGGGGAACTTAGTGGTAAAGCATTCACTTACCATGTGTGAGGTCTTGAGTTCAATCTGCAATAGCAGCATCAACAACAGCATCAAAAAGCTGTATATCAGATATATGAATCAATTTAGATAACTGAGCACTATGGGGAATACAGAAGAAGTAAGCAGAAATAAGAGTGAAATGGGAGAACCAGGAATTCAGGAAGTTGTGCTCTCCTTTGCCAATTTTTTTCCTCCCTTTTGAAGAGACACTTGGCAGAAAGACCCCACCCTTAGGACAACAGCTTCTGCCAGCTCCTTCTGGTAGACAGGGTTTCATGCTTCTAGCTTTCTCTTTGTCTCTTCTGAGAGCCAATCAAAGCACAAACATGCCAGAGAAACAGAAATTCAAAGGGACATATAGAGGTATGTTTTCAGGAGAAAGATCTTAAATTTCTAACCAAGTCAGATAAAATGCAACCCGCAAGCTTACCATTGGAACCTTTAGGAGCAGAGCTATTCACAATCTACAAGTCCTCACATGGGGAATTCTTTGAAGAAACCCCTTTCCATATCCCTAAGTATTTTATGGCCTAGAACAAAACTGGCCAAAATCCCAAGTGGCATGTTGACTGAGGGCTCCCTCTAAGTGGAGATCTTCCTATTTTGAGGAAACTGATCAACAAATACAGCTACAATATTAATGACAAATAAGGATATTGCTATGGTTTGGAATATGGTTTATTCCCCAAAGGAATATAGCCCCCAATTTAACAATACTGAAAGGTGGTGGGACATTTAAGAGGTGGGCTTAGTGAGAAATGATTGGGTCATGACTGCCATCATGAAGGATAAATGTTGGGTCTAATGGAGTAAGGTTGATCTTGCAGGAGTAAATTAGTTCCCACAAAATCAGGGTGTGAATTAATCTGGCCCATGTCTGTTTCTTGCTTTCTCTCTTACTATGTGATTTCTTTTGCATATATAGTCAATACCATCTGCCATGGTGTGGTATTGCCAGAAGGCCCTTGCCAGAGTCCAAACAGATATGGCTGCCTGACCTTGGACTTTCACTTTCCAAAACTGTGATCTAGGGCAAACCTCTTTTCTTTATAAATTACCCAACCTCAAGTAATTTGTTACAACATGGCCCAAGATAGGTATATAGTTTATTTTTCCAAAACAAATACATTTGCATTTGAATATCTGCTTTCAATATTATCCAAGCAGAGGAGTGACTAGAGTAGGAAGATTCAGATACATGGGGTAATTTGGAGAATCCATGAAATATTTTATAAAGAGGGGTTAGGATTCCTCAAACTATACTATGTAATGTTGGGCTACAGGCTGATGTCATACTTAAAATAGAACTGAGGATATAACCAGATCTATTTAGAGGGAATTTGTATATAAATAACCTACCTCTTAGCTCTAATCATAGCATCCATCAAACTCTTCACTTCCAACTGTCCTAAACCATCAGTAGGCTGGGTCATCTTGTATCTTCCCCTGCCCTTGTTCCTGTCTAAAAATGTCCATCCTCACCTCCCCTGTTCCCAGACATTATCTAAATGTCTTAATAAGGTCAAATTCTAGCCTTTCTGTTATAGAGGTCTAAAATCTTATAGACTCTTATCAATTTCCTGCTCTGAATTTCACAGCTTTTATTGTCTGTTTTGTCCATTCACTTTATTTTTATTTATTTTTTTAAACAATGCCTTTATTTTTATGTGGTGCTGAGGATCAAACCCGGGTCCCGCCCGTGCTAGGCAAGCGCTCTACCGGTGAGCCACAATCCCAGCCCTTGTCCATTAACTTTAAGCAATATATTCAGAACAGTATAAACTGTAGGAAAAAAATATGTTTCAATAGAAAATATGCATTGGCAAAGACATCAGCAAACTTTTTTTTAAATTTGTGGTGCTGGGGATTGAACTGAGGGGGCACTTAACCACTGAGTCACACCCCCGGCCCTTTTATACTTTTTACTTAGAGACAGAGTCTCGCTAAGTTGCTTAGGGCCTCACTAAATTGTTGAGGCTGGCTTTGAACTTGCAACCCTCCTGGCCTAGTCTCCCAAGCCATTGGGATTACAGCAAACTTTTAAATAAAAGGACAAGAGAGTAAATATTTTAGGTTTCCACGTCCAGAGTGTCTCCATTGCAATTACTTAACTGTAGCAACCAAAAGGCTATGAAAGCAGCTCTAAACAATATATATATTGCTGGCATCACTGTATTTACCTAAAACTTTATTTTCAAAAAAGAGCCATAGAGCTAAATTTTGCCTGGAGCTTTAGTTTGCTGACCCTCTGATCCAGCAGATACTCCTCCAACTTATCCAATTATGATTTTATGGGAGCTGTTTTTACAAATCTTTAAATTGTAGATAACTGATAGCAATGTAAAATAATTCTTATTTATAGACATGTGTGTTCTGTTCTGTTGGGTAGAGAGTTAATTAACTTCCCTCTCTCACTGTGGAAGAAGCCAGTTTAGCCTCCATTTGCACATTCTTTTCAATATATCATTATAACATCTGTCTGGTTCCTTCATTATGAACTGAATGAAATACTTAATGTGTATTCATTTTTATATCTGCATGAGAGTCAAAATTTTACCATTTTATTGAAAATTATCTTCAATAGGCCAGATACAACTCTGGAATGGGAATAGAAGTAGGGTACCAAAATGAAAGGGAATAGTCTCTCTATTATTAATTCTCTTTGAGTCCCATCAGACTAGTAACTTCCTTAAGGGAAGAAACACCTGTGTCCCTTTCAATGCAGAACTGGTAGTTAATTGTTTATTGAGTGAATTTCCTTCTTATAGAACTTTTTTCTCCTTTTCTGCTCTAAATCAAATAGTTGCTATGCTGTGCAGAAAGGTGAAAGATTTCATGTTAGAATGCAGTTAGCAGAGCTAACCTGCTCTTGGGAGTTCAGAAAAATAGTTCTTCCAATCAAGTGCTTAACATTACTGGAACATGAACAGCTCTAGTCTTGGAGGAATGAACATCACATTCTTGCCAGCTCCAATGTAAAAAATTAAACCTTGTGGTTTTATCTATTTTTTTCTTCTAGAGAGAACAAAAGGCTGACTTAACCTTCCTTTCATTTTTGCCAACAAAAATTCATAGTGTATTACTGTTTTATTTGAGGTGTTTTAAATGCCTGGAAAATGTTTAACCTCATAAGCACCTTAGTGTTACTATGGGCATCATTTACCCCCATTTGAAGACAAAGAAACTGAGGTATGTGGTTTGTGATTTTCCCAGGGCAGCAAGGAGGATTACATAGGAAATGTCCTTTAAACTCAGGCCAGCATGCACTTTAACCCTTCACATATTTTACAGCCATGGGGCAAAGCTAATCTTGTCCACTGACATAGAAAAGACATGACATAAAAATCCATATTAACCTCAAATTTTCATAAAATTCTTGGGAATTTATATGAATTTTTATATCAATTAGTGCTCTGATTATCAGCACTTTTTAAATAACTTCTTTCTCTGAAAATATCCCATCCCCAAACAGCTCCACTAAGAATAGTGCTCTGGCTAAAAATGAGGGTATGAGCTGAGTTTTAATTTACTTTCAATATGTTAAATGTAAATTGTTTTGTCCACACAAAGTCATACATCTGAATGCTCATGTCAGCATTATTCATAATAGCCAAAATTTCAAAACAATACAGATCTCCACAAACTGATGTGTGGATAAACAAAATGTGATACACTTGTACAATGGGATACTATTTAGCAATAAAAAGGAATGAACTACTAATAAATTCTACAACATGGATGAAACTCAGAAACACACCAAATAAAAAAAAGCTGGACACAAAGGATCACCTGGTGCATGGTTTCATTTATATGAAATGTTCAGAAAAAGCAAATCTTTGAGACAAAAAGTAGATTGTTGGCAGCCTAAAGCTGGGTGTGGAATTGGGAACTGATAGCTAATAGGTATTGGTTTTGTTGGTGGGGGGGCGGGTGATGGAAATGTTCTAAAATTGGCTTATGACGATGGTTGCAGAGCTCTGTAAATATATTAACAATCATTGAATTGTATATTACTATAGATGAATTTTATGGCAGGTATACTATAACTCAACAAAGTTTTTAATAAATGAGTAAATAAATAGCTTCGTAATGACTTTCCCACATACACCCCTCCCCTTGACTGTTCTGCAAGAATACCAAGAAACAAATTGCAATTGCAAAGACACCAGGAATCATTTTATATCATTTTAAGTTTGACTTTCTGGACAATAATATAGGTGTCATGGGATTCAAAGCTTCAATATCATGATCTGAGGGTAATTTCACCACAGGTGTGCAGCTTAACTGGGTGTTAATTGGGAAGCCCATGAACACCTCCTCCACAGGCAGCCCAGAAAGCTGTGCCAACATTTGCTGGTGAATAGAATAATTCAAGAGCCAAATCCAGGATCAAAAATAAAGAGAAATTTAACTTGTTTTTATACTGCAGCCATTACCACACAAAACGACTTAAAGCCCATTTTAATTGGAGCTGAAGGCTTCTTGACTTTGCCACTAATCAGAACCACTTCAGATTTGGGAAATATTTCTGTACTGTGGAAGAAAAATAAGAAAGCCAAATTAAAGGCTGAGATTTTCTAATAGAAGTAACTTCCCCACATTCAGCAGGTTGGTTAATTTAGTATCAGTAAGAAAAGGTCTTGCTGATTCCCTGGGGGATCAGACGTTCAAGTTTTCTACAGAAACAGAAGCATGGCTAGCTGATAATGTAGTTTCTGTCTCTGAAAATGTCCATTGTTTCTCCCATATTCCTAGTCCCCAGCTTGCAAGGGTGTGGTTTGTGACCTACTCTTCGGGAAGGTAGCTAAGTCTCTGTGGAGCAGACAATGTGGTTGTAAGTCCTGCATCTTAAATTTGACCTGGATATCCATTCCCTTCCTCTTCCAGGAAGATTGCAAGAAATAAGCAATCCATTACTCTTCAGGGACAAAAGCCACTGCCTGGACAATAAGATGACATTGAAAAGCCTCAATGCCTTTCCCTAGGTAGAAGAGTCTTTTAATTTTATAGAAAAGTGGTTTGGAATGAAAGCTCCTGAGTGCTTTTATTAACTAAAGATAGCTTTCCAAGAGCCCTGGTCCCATCCAAAAAGTAATGGATAGCAAACTTGTTCTTTTCAAACTTTCTTAATACATAAGTGTATCATATGCCTAAGAAAAACAGAAGTTTTAATTCTTATACCAACAATATGTGTAGTAAAAATGAAATTTAAAACAAAACACAAAACTAAGAAGGCATGGCTAAACTTCAAAAAGTACCAAACTTGCCTTATGGGAAAGGCAGTGTTTTCCCATAAACATTTCCAATTGCTGTATCCTGACATTACATCGCATAAAGGCACTAAGTTTCAAATCTCTACAACCAACCAAACAACCTCTGAAAACACAGTAAAACTGTCCTGTCCTTGGCTTATGTGGAGTACAATTTGATGTAATGAACTGTGCTAAAAACAGTCTCTTAGCGTTTGCCATCAGTGATTTGAACCAAATAATTTAATGAAATACACATGTACACATATATACAAATCTTACAACAGGCACAAAAAACAAAATATTATGCTTTCTTCAGGAGAAACTCTTTGGTGTTCAACTTGTTCTGCCTTACCTTAGAACTACTTTGGATGGAAGATATGTAATTCAGCCCTGGATTATTGTAGAAACAGCACAAATTTTGCCTATTTTTTTCCAATGTGTTTCATAGGAGAAGGTTAAACATGTTTCCTCTGTACAGGACTTCTCAGAACCTTTAATATGAGAATGTCCATTGTGAATTTCTAAGAAGTAATTATAAAATGCAGCACATTCTTCTTTAACCACTATCCCCTTTCCTATAGAAAATTTCATGCCATAATACGCTAAAGACCACATCTTGAGAAATGTAGTGGAAGGAGTGCAAGAGACTTGGTCACCCAGTTGGTCAGTAACCAGCTGGCACTACAAAGATAAGACACTTGACTTTTCTTGTGCCCCTATTCCATCCATTCCAAAAGCTGGACTCCTTTCTATGAACTTTCAGGGATTTTTAGAGTTTTAGTGGCAGACATACAAACCTGTTTTGAAAAAATGTCACCCAAATATGAAGCATCATTTGAATATTCATTACCCCATACTACTAATATGCACCCCATCATTCTTTCTTAAAGTTTTTAAATGTTTTTATTAGTGAATTATAGTTATACATAATAGCGGGGTTCATTTTGACATAATCAAACATGCATGGAATATAATTGGCTCTTCTTCAGTCCCCAGTACTTCCTCTTTCCCTCCCTTCCTCCCTCCCTGTTCCCTTTTCTATATTCTATTGGTCTTCCTTCTATTTATTTATAGTTTTTAACAATTCAAAATGAAACCGAAGTAATATGATTTAAATTAAAACTCAATGTTATTATTTTTATTCATTCTTTTTAGTTATGCATGACAGTAGAATCCATTTTGATAAAATTATACAATCATGGAATATCTAATTAGGACCCCATTCTTGTGAGTGGGCAGTGGGATTCAATTAGGTATTTTCATATGTGTACATAGGAAAATTATGTTAGATTTATTCTACTCTCTTTCCTATCCTTATCCCCACTTCCTTTCATTCCCCATATCTAATCTACAGAACTTCTCCTCTTTCCTTCCACCCACTTTATTGCAGTTTAGCTTTCACATATCAGTGAAAACATTCTACCTTTAGATCTATGCATTTATTGTCAAATATCATAAAGTCATTCTTTCTTATAGATGAGTAATATTCCAATGTGTATATATAGCACAATTTCTTTATTCATATGTTAAAGAGCAGCACCTAGGTTGACTCCATAGCGTAGCTATTGTGAAGTGTGCTGCTATAAAAACTGCTGTGACTGTGAAATCTAGTATGCTAATTTTATTTTATTTTTATTTCTTTGTTTATTATTCATTTTAAGAAGAATAAAATCTTAACATATGATCTGAGAATGGCTGGATAATTTTTTTCTCTTATTCTTTTTTAAATTTATATATGACAGCAGAATGCATTATAATTCTTATTACACATATAGAGCACAATTATTCATATCTCTGGTTGTATACAAAGTATTTTCACTCCAATTTGTGTCTTCATACATGTACTTTGGATAATAATGATCATCACCACATTCCACCATAATTTCTGACCTCATGTCCCCTCCCTTCCCCTCCAACCCCTCTGCCCTATCTAGAGTTCGTCTATTCCTCCCATGCTCCCTCTCCCTATCCCGAGAAAACATTCGGCATTTGGTTATTCGGGATTCACTTAGCATTATCTTCTCTAACTCCATCCATTGATTTTAAATCCTTTAGATAAATGCTGAGGAGTGGAATAACTGGGCCAAATGGTGTTTCCATTTCTAATTTTTTGAGGCATTTCCATACTGCTAAGTGTATGTATAGGAATTTTAAAATTATAGTTCAAAAAGAAAGTCCTAAAAGACTAAAGCTTGGGCTGCAGTTGTGGCTCAGTGGTAGAGCACTTGCCTAGCACATGTGAGGCACTGGGTTTGATCCTCAGCACCACATAAAAATAAATAAATAAAATAAAGGTATTGTGTCCAAAAAACTAAAAAACAAACAAACAAAAACCTCCTCTATTGGTTCAGTGTATAAACACTTATATTCTGACATTGTTTTTATTGACAGTTAGGTAAATATATATATTTTAAATCATGGAGACATGAATTACTGACCTAAGTTGAGAACTTTGTCCATTGGTGTCAATACTTTGTTTCAAGATCCTTAAAACAAAAAGTCAGATCATTAAAGCTTGCTATGTTGATACAGTGGTCATACTTGCCTACTCTATGAGAAAAATGAAAATTCATTGTTTTTTTCTTTAGAAAATAATTACAAGATAGATTCCATGTATTACTAGAGATTGCCCTCTTCAACCAAGGATGTTTATCCTGTACTCACGTTTTATTTCAGCCACCTCAATTATCTGAACTGAATGCTTTTCCAGGTTTTGACATGGGAACTGAGAGGCCTGAATTTTCAGACTATAATTCTGATCCTCCATGTCAGATAAGAGACAGATCATCTGGTATATTTCCTTCTCCCTTTCCCTAGTCCTTCCCTTTGCCTGTTTCCTTCTTCTATTATTTTTTCTATGTTCTTCCTTGCTTCCTTTTAAACTCCCTTTAAATGAATACAGTCGAAGTTCCCTTTTGGTCAAAATTATGTGCAGAGTCACAAAAAAAAGATAACAGAATTTATACATCTATTAACCCCTATAGCTTTGGCTGCACATATTCCTGCAAAGCCATGACTCCTCCATCTCAAGCCTGCACAGTTGAGGTATTCAGGCCAAAGTTAAGAACCCTTCATTAAAAAAAATAACATTTGTATAACTTTATGAGGGACATCATGGTAATTCCAATATATGTATAAAATGTGTAATGATTAAATTAGAGTAATATGCAAAAAGAACCCTCCATTTATTCTTATTGCACTCCATCCCCTCCTACTCAGCTGATTATCCCCAAGTTTTTAAGAGCTTTTGCAATTCTTTTTTCTGTTACACAGGATCACTCAACCCCCTAGTCATACAGAAACTGAATAAGTGTGGATTTTAAATGCTGGACAAGATGGGAAAGGAGTGGAGTTTGGGTGGGAAGGAGAGTCTGCAACCTGTAAATCACTGGACTTCAAAGACACTGCTTTGAGGACAAAAAAGATGTGAAAAGGGAGGCATAGTTTTCCACAGGCAAGAGTCCTTGATATTAGACCACTGGATTCCCAGTGCCTCCCATAACTTTGAAGTTGATTTATAATCTCAGAATAATTAGGTGTAGAATTGTTGACAAAATTTGAGGTGATGATCACGAGTCTTTATCTATTAATGTTTGTGGACCCTTATCTAATAATGAAGGCATTTTATTTTCTATAAATTGGTGCCTCTATTCTGTCCTTTTAAAAAATATTTATTTTTTAGTTTTAGGTGGACACAATATCTTTATTTTACATTTATGTGGTGCTGAGGATCGAACCCAGTGCCTCATGCATGCTGGATGAGTGCTCTACCACTGAGCCACAACCCCAGCCCCTATTCTGTCCTTTTAAAAGTCTGTTTTGGACAAAATTTCATTCATGACCTGAACTGTCAGTCATCCATCTCCTAACTGATCTCAGAACAATCTAATGCTCTTCTATAAAGGAGAATGACTAAGTCCAAAAAACCTAAACAACAAGTAAATACTTATTTTCCTGGTAGAGAAAGAAATGATAAGTAAAAATGGAGAGACTAGTTTAAGAGCAGAGGTCTCAGTAAAGGCAGAAAGACCTAGTTTCTAAAGGGCTGTGAGAATGACTCAATATATAACTTGGGGGATTACTATTAGTGAGGAGGTAGACAGGTGTAATTTCTACCTAAAAGTGTATTCAGTATACCCTACTTTCCTGATCAATGTGAAAATAATGTGTTTATTTAAGTAATTTATTAATTTTTGTTTTCTAAATTCCAAAAGCACAAGAACCAGGAGCATGAGAACAAATTCAACAGAAATCGCCCAATTATTTTTATTATGCTGATGTCTTTTTATTTTGGTGGTATCAGGGAGCACTCTCATACATTTATGGTAGTATAAAAAGTGATTTGTTTTTTTTCTATTTCTATGAAGAATGTCATTGGAATTTTGATTGGAATTTGCATTGAATCTGTATACTGCTTTTGACAGTATGGCAATTTTGATGATATCAATTTTGCCTATCCAAGCAAAAAGCAGTCAAGAAATTCTTTTGGAAAAATAAGAAGTCCAGAATAGCCATAGCAATCCTTAGCAAGAAAAGCAAAGCAAGAGGCCTCATAATACCAGACCTTAAATTATATTACTGTGCTATAGTAACAAAAACAGCAGGGTATTGACACCAAAATGGGCATGAAGAACAATGGTATGGAATAGGAGACAAAGAGACAAACCCAAATAAATACAGTTATCTCATACTAGACAAAGGTGCCAAAAACATATATAGGAAAAAAGAGCCATTTCAACAAATGGTGCTGGGAAAACTGGAAATCCATATGTAGTAGAAGGAAATTTAACCCCTATCACTTGCCCTGCACAAAACTCAACTCAAAGTGGATCAAAGACCTAGGAATTAGATCAGAAACCTTGCACCAACTAGAAGAAAATTTAGGCCCAACACTCCAATATATTGGCTCAGGAACTGACCTCCTTAACAAGACTCCTAAAGTATAAGAAGTAGAATCAAGAATCAAAAAAAAAAAATGGGATGGGATCATATTTAAAAGCTTCTTCATTGCAAAGGAAATAATCAAAAGTATGAAGAGAGAGCCTACAGAATGGGAGAAAATCTTTGCCACCTGCATCTCAGATAGAATGTTAATATCCAAGATATACAAAGAACTCAAAAAACCTAACACAAAAAAACCCAAATAACCCAATCAATAAATAGGAAAAGGAACAAAACAGACACTTTTCAAAATAATAAATACAAACTGTCAACAAATATTTGAAAAAAATGTTCAACATCTCTAGCAATTAGAGAAATGTAAAATAAAACAACACTGAGATTTCACCTCACTCCACTCAGAATCGCAATTATCAAGAATACAAGGAACAGGGCTGGGATTGTGGCTCAGTGGTACAGCGCTCGTCTAGCACATGTGAGGCCCTGGGATTGATCCTCAGCACCACATTAAAAATAAGTAAAATAAAGGTATTGTGTCCAACTACAACTAAAAATGAAATATTAAAAAAGAATACAAGGAAAAATAAATGTTGGCGAGGATGTGGGGAAAAAGGTATGCTTATACATTGTTGGTGGGACTGCAAATCAGTACAATCACTCTGGAAAGTAGTATAGAGAGTCCTCCAAAAATTAGATATGGAGCCACCATTTGACCTAGCTGTCCCACTCCTTGGTGTATATCCAAAGGAGTAAAATCAGCATACCACAGTGATGCAGCCACATCAGTGTTTATAGTAGCACAGTTCATAAAGAAGAATGAATTTGTGATGTTTGTGGTAAATGGATGGAACTTTAGATTATCATGCCAAGTAAGTGAAATAAACCAATCCTCCAAAATTAAAGGTTAAATAATTTGTCTGATATATGGAAGCTAACCCACAATAAGGTGGGGGTGGGGAAGAACAGAAGTTCATTGGAGTAGATGAATGGAAATAAAGGGAAGAGAGGAGTTGGAAAAAGGACAGTGGAATGAATCTGACCTATCTTTCCTATGTACATATATGAATATACACAATGAATCTCACCACCATGTACATCCATAAGAAATTAATTTTAAAAATAGCTATGGGTAAATAAACAAGGAGAGAAATGAATTACAGTAGATGGGGTAGAGAGAGAAGATGGGAGGGGAGGGGAGGGGGGATAGTAGGGGATAGGGAAGGTAGCAGAATACAATAGTTACTAATAGGGCATTATGTAAAAATGTGGATGTGTAACCGATGTGATTCTGCAATCTGCATTTGGGGTAAAAATTGGGAGTTCATACCCCACTTCAATCTAATGTATGAAATATGATATGTCAAGAGCTTTGTAATGTTGTGAACAACCAATAAAAAAATAGCTATGGGTAAATAGCAGAAAGATCAATAGAGATGGAGAAGGGTTGGGGAGAGGGAAGGGGAAAAAGAGATACTGTGGTCTGAATTAGAACAAGAAATTTTTCCTGCTTGTATAATTATTGTAAGGGTCTGGCGAACGACAGAGGAAGAGACCACCAAGAGACCGACTCATGCAATAGCAAAAGGGGGTTTATTGAGGATCCAGCGTGCTGGAGCTCCAGGCTCACTCAAGAAGGGAGAGCGGCCAAGAGCCCCAAGCAGGGGTTGAGCTGTGCTTAAGTACAATTTTTGGGGAGGGTGGGGGCTTTGCATACATCAGAGCAAATCATCATGAGGCGCGGGAAAATCAAACAACAACTCTCAAACATGATTAGTACATTCATTGGCAGGAAAAGGTCGGGCGGGAGTGATAGGTCAGTCCTAAGGAGGGGGATACATTCAAACTGATTGGTTTGGGCCTTGAGGTGCCTATGTGCCGAGCTGCACAGGGTCCAGGTTGTTAAAGTACTAAGTGGTCAGGGTTAAGCAGCTAAGTGGTCAGGGGGGATTTAACACATATCTAATGGGCAGTTCCGGGAATTGTCTTAACTGCCACAGGAATTTCAGGTTCTGAGTGCAGTTTAGAAACTTTACAATACCTAGTCCTTTACATTTTAATTTCAGTTTCTTTTATCCTTTCAATTATGTCAAAATAGTTCTACTGAATGTATAACTAAAAAGAACCAATAAAAAAGTGATGTGTTAAAATTTTTGCTCCATTTCATCAGCATATTCTGAATTTCTGAGGATTAATTAGCTCAGTTTTTCAGGCTCCTTTCTTCCAAACCACAAGCAATTGATTATGATATCCTAATTGATGTAGAATTTAAAACAAAACAAACTTACACCTCACACCCTATACTTTATATTAGCTTAAACATCAAACACCATGTATCACAGAAGGCATTCCGTAAAAGAGATCTTTTTATAGATGGGAGAGTTGGAGAAGCCCCTATAAGTTTTAACCTTTCTTAAACACACACACACACACACACACACACACACACACACACACACACACACCCCTTTTAAACACGGAAACATGAGTGTGATATTAGGGGTATTTTCTGATACCATCTAATTTATTGTAGGTTGTCAGCAAATGTTTATGAAGTGGTTTACTATTATGTTACATAAAGAGTCACTTGGTAATAATTTCAAACTAATTAAAAGGTCTAAGCATAGACAGTAACAATATACAATGATAAAATAATCAGTTTTTATTAGTACTATTAATTTCAAAAATATGATTCTTTACACATTTTTAAAAATTAGTTTATAAAGATGAAAGAATCAGAAATGACTACTCAGTTTTAGAATCAAATCAGAAAAGAGGGCCAAGGAAAACTGGCCAAAAAGAAGTTATCACTTCATGTTGCAAGCATGTGGGAAGCTCAGGACCACGTCCTACCCATATTGTACCCTTCATAAAATCTAGTACACAACCATTCCCAGGTAGCCTTTGATGGATTATTTTTGTCAATATCTAAATTTTTATAAGTCAAATAAGAGTTGGAAGTCACAGACTCTCAATGCTAGAATAGTTCCTGTAATATAGTAGAAAAAGCATCTGCCTGGAAATGAGAAATATACACCTCAACTTCATTTATATTACTTAGTAATTGTGACCTTAGGCTACTTATTACACATTTTGCACTTTGATATCTACACCTGTCAAATGAAGATAATATTAATTATAAGACTTAGATGAGTTAGATATGTTAGAAGTTTAATATATTTCCTGGTTCAGTATGTTAATTGTTTATTATTTCGGGATTATTATTTTTAAGCATAGGGAGGACAACCATTTGACAGATTGGAGATAATAAAATAATGATTAATGTTTACTGAGTATTTGTTATATGATAGGCATAATGCCAAGTCCTTTATGAGCCTTATTGAATGTATTTACTTTAAAAACAAAACAACAAACAAACACAACTAACCCATTATGTAACTCAAAACATCCAAATCAATCCATCAGTTGTTTACTTAGACTTTACAGGTCAGGCAATTGAGGCTAACAAAAGGTAAGTATCTTGTCAAAATTCGTATCATTGGTGAGTGGCAGTCATCTCAGCTGTGTTGGGATAGAAGACATTAACCTGGGTTTCAGTATATACATATAATAAAATATTATGCAGCCTCCAAACAGAAGGAAATCCAGCCATTTGAAACAACATGGATGAGCCTGGGGGATGTTATGCTAAGTGAAATGACACAGTCACAGAAAGAGAAATACTGCATAATCCCACTTACAGGAGGTTTAATTGTTAAACTCATGTAAGTAGAGAATACAATAGTAGCTTCTATGGGCTGAAGGCTAGGGGAATTGGAGAGTTATTCAATGCAAGTAGTTTCTATTATGCAAGACAAATAAGTTCTAGAGATCAGCTATACAAAATAGTACTGGCAATTAACAATACAGTATTGTGTGCTTCAAAATTTATTGAGAATAGATCTCATGCTTTTATCACAAACTCCCTCCCCCAACCCCCCCCAAAAAACAAGCAAACAAAAACCCAAGGGGATATAAGAAAACTTTGGGAGGTAATGGGTATGTCTATTTCTTAGATTTTCTTGCAATTTAGCAAGACCTTGTCTCAAAATAAAAAATAAAAGGACTTGGGATGTGGCTCACAGGTGTTTATATATATCCAAACTCATGAAATGGCACAAATAAAATATGTGCAGTTCTTTGTATATCAATTATACCCCAATATGTTTAAAATGAGTCCCAAGGTGGAAGAAAGATGCTCAAGATCATCTTGATGGATAAAGTAAGAGTTAACATTAGCATTCAGAGCTTCCACATTTTCTTTCCCTTTAAGCCTGTATTTTTCATTTCCATAATAGGGATAGTAATCCTATCACAAAGGATTAAGAAATGATGTGGGAATAGCTAAAATTTATGGGCACATAATGGCACTAAGAAAAGGATACAAGATGAAATCAAAGACAAAGTCTTCCTTGGCCTGGATCCTGCCTATTAGGCAGACAGGAGGACTGTGAATTTTGGAGAAGGAAGAGTTTATTTTTATTCATTCATTCATGCATGAATTTGTTCACTGATGTGCCCACCCATTCAACTGTTATTTATTAACCACTTCTAGGTCTCAGGGGTACAATAGTGAGCATAACACAGATAAGGAGCTTATTTCTGATTTTGACTGGATGCTGGTAAGATTTGGGGTGCTTCATAGAGTTTCTGTGAGTTACTGGACTTCTTAGCCAGAAATAAGAGATTCCTGCTACCTCTGCCTGCATCTTTTACATTCCTGGCTGAAGTTTAAGCAATATTTTGGATTACACTGGTCAATGCCCTATTGGTCCCATAATGTTTGAGCTTTCTAAAGATTAATAGAGACAGGTCTGGAAAAGAAAAATTTACAATAAAGAAGCAAAAACTTTATTGAGCCAACATCAGACAAGGGATGTATATTCAACAGAGCTGATTGTTCTGCCCTATTTTATGAGTAGACCACATTGTAAATTTATGCTTACAATAAATGGCTTAATGGAACAGAGTGAAGTCTTTTTGCTGGTGGATAATTTAAGTTTTATAGTTCTCTGAGCATGCTGACAAACTTAAAATTTTGTAGTCACTTTACCACAGAAAAAGTGTGATTTTTCAGTTATCATTCTGAGGCTTGGTTTATTTTCTCTTGAAGATTTCATGACAATCCTTAAATTAATTTTCATTTACCCTATGAAAAATAATCTGTATTAGTTAGCTTTCTGTTACTATAACAAATACACAAAATAATCAACTTATAGTGAAAAGGTTTCTTTTGTCCACAGTTTTAGAACTTGTAATCCATGACCGATTGGCTCCATGATGTTGTTTGGCACACTACACCATGGTAGGAGTGTGTGGCAGAGGAAGCCTATTCATCTCCTGGCAAGGAAGCAAAAGAGAGAAAAAGAGAATGTGAAAGAGATTGAGATCCCAGAATCCCCTTCAAAGGCATGCCCTCAAAGTCCTAAGACATCCCACAGAGCCCTGCTTCCTAAAGGTTTG